>NC_137674.1:62961455-63186455 GCF_963989245.1 Nansenia antarctica | reverse complement strand
AAAAGCAGGTGTCTCAGGAGACGCAGTGCTGGGGGGTGGTAATGTTATGGTGTAGCCTGAAGAGATGGAGGTCTTCAGTCTCCGACGGAAGATGGGTAGTGACTCTGCAGTTCTGACAGCCGTGGGAAGCTCATTCCACCAGCAGGGAGCCAGTGTAGTGAAGAGACGTGACCGCCGTGTTGGCGTAGAGGTGGTGGGGCCAGTTGGCCAGCAGAGGTGGAGGAGCGTCTGAAGTTTGGGGGGTGATCATTGCCTGCAAGTATGCAGGGGCTATCCCTTTAGCTGCCTGGTAGGTAAGCACCAGGGTCTTGAATCTGATGCGAGCTGCTATTGGGAGCCAGTGAAGGGTGCGAAAATTTGGGATGTTTAACACCAGACGGGCAGCAGCATTCTGGATGAGCTGCAGAGGTCTGATGGCGGAGGCGGGGAGCCCGCCAGGAGTGCATTGCAGTAGTCAAGGCGGGAGATGACCAGTGACTGGACCAAGAGTTGCGCTGCTTCTCTGGTAAGGAATGGTCGTATCCTTCTGATGTTGTAAAGGAAGAACCTGCAGGAACGTGCTGTCGCTGCGATATTCTCCTCTGCGATAACCCCCTCCCTGTCTGGGGAGAAGGCAGGCTTTCCCAGGGATGAAAAGTAGCTCAGTTTTGTTAATGTTGAGCTTGAGATGGTGGGCTGACATCCATGTAGAGATGTCAGTGAGACATGCAGAGACACGTGTTGACACATGTAGGTCAGAGGGGGGGAAGGACAAGAAGAGCTGAGTGTCATGTGCGTAGCTGTGGTAGGAGAATCCGTGACAAGAGATTACAGAGCCAAGAGACTTGGTATAGAAGGAGAACAGTAGGGGCCCTAAAACAGAGCCCTGGGGTACCCCAGTAGTGAGGGTTCGTGGAGATGATAATGATTCTCTCCAAGTCACCTGGTAGGAGCGACCCGCCAGGTAGGAAGCAAACCAGGAGTGTGCAGTGCCAGAGATGCCCAGTTCTGAGAGGATGGAGAGAAGGATCTTGTGGTTGACTGTGTCGAAGGCAGCAGACAGGTCCAGGAGAATGAGAACAGAGGAGAGGGAGGAAGCTTGAGCAGAGTGGAGGGCTTCCGTGACAGCAAGGAGAGCAGTCTCGGTGGAGTGCCCAGCCTTGAATCCAGATTGATGGGGGTCCAGATGTTCTGTCTTCTGGAGAGAGTCAGTGAATTGTTTAGATGCAGCACGTTCAAGGGTTTTGGAGGGGGACGATAGAGGGATACCGGTGTATTTTGGAATGATAGTAGGATGCTTTAGCAGCTGAAGAAGAGGAGGTGTAGTTGGAGAAGAGAGGGTGAAAAAGGCTAAGGTCATCAGGGAGGCTGGTTTTTCTCCATTTCCTCCCAGCTGCCCTGAGCACTATTCTACAAGCATGTAGTGTTTCAGAGAGCCAGGGAGCATGTGGAGAGGAACGTGCTGGCTTCAAGATTAGTGGAGAGGGTGTCGAATGATGAGGTGAGAGCGGACAGGAGGGTGGAGGATGCTGAGTCAGTGGATAGAGGGGAGAAGGATTCAACAGAGGGTAGGGAGGATAAGACAGAAGAAGAGAGGGTGGTGGGGGAGAGGGCACGCAGGTTGCGACGAGAGGGTACAAGGTGGTTAGAGACTGACAGGGAAGAGGTGGTTTTGAGGGGAAGGGAGAAGCATACAAAGTGATGATCAGAAACTGGGAGAGTGGTAACAGTAAGGTTAGAGGTATGGGAGGATTTGGTGAAGACAAGGTCAAGCTGATTGCCTGCCTTATGAGTCGGAGGAGAGCGGGACAGGGTGAGATGAGATGAGATGAGATAACGTTTATTGCCATTTATGCATACACATTAAGCATACACATATAGGAATTTGATTTGGCGTTACAGTAAGAGCATTTCTAAATGCAATGCAAACAAAACAACACAGGACAGACAGCAGTGCAGACAGAACACAACAAACTGTAAAACCACGGCTGCCATGTGCGGCGCCATAAGGAAGCTGAAGGAGAGGAGAAGATCAAGTACTCCAGATAAGAGAAGCTTCTCTGACTGGATGTTGAAATCACCCAGGCGTTGGGCGCGCCCAACTCTATTCTACTATACCTTTAATCCTATGTACATTACATTCTTTTTGTTTTTATCTTCACACTTGCTTTGGCAATGTCAATTTATGTTTCCCATGATGCCAATAAATGTACATTTGAAAAATTGAGAGAGAAAGGGATAAGGGATAGTGAGAGAGGGAGAGAGAGGGGAAGAGAGAGAGAAGGAGGGAGAGAGAGAAGGAGGGAGGGAGGAGATGGAGAGAGAGAGAGACAGGGAGAGAGAGGGAGAGAGAGAGAGAGAGGAGGGAGAGAGAGAGAAGGAGAGAGAGAGAAGGTGGGAGAGAGAGAGATGGGGAGAGAGAGAGGAGGGAGAGAGAGGAGGGAGAGAGAGAAGGAGGGAGAGACAGAGAAGGAGAGAAGCAGAGAGAGAAGGAGAGAGAGAAGGAGAGAGAGAGAAGGTGGGAGAGAGAGAGATGGAGAGAGAGAGAGATGGAGAGAGAGAGAGAGAGGAGGTAGAGAGAGAGAGAAGGAGGGATAGAGAGAAGGAGAGAGAGAGAGAAGGAGAGAGAGAGAAGGAGAGAGAAAGAGGGGGAGAGAAAGTACAGTAGGTATTATAGTGATCCAGTGGATGGAAGAGGAGGACTCACCTTCCCAGAGGCCTTTGCTCCCGGGGCCAGCCTCCGGGTCGCCATGGAGACGACGACACAGAGCAGGGCGGAGCAGAAGGCCACGCCGCCGGCGGCTGCGCCCCAGGACAGGCTGCAGAGGCAGGAGGAGGCGGGGCCGGACGTGCACACACTCACATGCACGGAGGACACTAGCAGCAGCAGCAGGAAGAAGGGCAGCGAGAGCAGAGAGGATACTGGGAGATCCACCTCTGCCGCCCCGCCCAGCGCCTCCGGGGCCGCCAGCAGGAGCAGGAGGAGGAGCTACACACACACACACACACACACACACATTTTAATCATTTATTTATGTCCACATAGAAACAAGTATACAGGGACACAAATACTGAAGGCACAGATGGGATGCATTCACAAACAGACATGGACAATGTCTTTCACATACAACAGGACAAGACTCACAGGTACAAGTAACACCGTCTCCGCCATATATGGCGGCTGCCAATAATCGCAGAGACAGAGCAATACTTGCTGAGCCTTTTTGCTTCTCCCTTGGACATTCCCAGTAGACGTAGTCCTCTGACAACCAATCTGTGCACATGTCCAAGACTGCCAAATATAAAGACTAATAGCGTACACCTATAGCCTAGCTCTGAGATGGTATCTACAAGCTGCTGGTATTTCATGACCATAGTCATGAAGGCTTCCTCTAGGCTTATACACACACACACACACACCACCTATACATTTTGGACTCAGTGAGGTGACACATCTGTTTTCTAGGTGAAGTAAGTGAAGTTAATTTAACTTAATCGATTGTCTCTGAAGCCTGATGGCCCTAATAGTCAGGTTCACTATGTTTCAATTTAAACTTTCGTGGGAATTTTTTGGGGATTTGCTAATCTATACATTTTTGGAAAGGGCATTGTATGAGGAATCAGAAAATATATGTTTCCATTTGCACAGATGTCTGAAAGGCGGTCATCTTGGCATTTACAAAATGGCCGCCATAATACACACGTTTTGTAATATCTTGGCTTCTAAATAAGCTAGAACATTGATTTTAACTGCTAAACCTACATTTTCAGGGTCAATGAATCCAATGGTTGGAGTTACAAAGCAATTTTTTGTATTCTTCTTCTTAAAAAAAAAAGTATATGGGCACAGGCAGCCATTGCTCTGCAGGATCCATAGGCTAATTGGATCCCCTGCAAAATTGGTACTCCAAACATGAGGATGGCATGCTTAAACCAACAACCACAGACGTCCTCCCAGCCCCAAAGTCCATCATTGAGATGGTACAATGCAAATGCAAAACTGACTGTTCTTCTGGCAGATGTTCATGCAGAGCTAAGAACTTAGCCTGTACCGACATGTGCAGCAGCCAGTGCCAGAACGATGACGATTCCCAAGCTGTGACGCACGAAAGTGATGATGATGAACTAATCTAACAGCCCAGCTCACATTGGCACGCATTGGACTCGCCATTCACATATCACATCACACATAGCATAAACGCTTATACATAGTCAAGAGACACAACCCGCCTGTCATTACACATAGAGTAAATACACATCCCACAAACAGAACAACCAGCACACCATACACTCCCCACATTCCTCCCATTCATTTATTTTGTTTCATTCCCTATTTTTATCATTAAATATGATATACGGAGCTTATTCTCCATGCCGCACCCGCCTTGAAGTCCTGCCTGAGAGCGTTCCTCACTTCCTGTTTGCGCCAACTCAAGATCCCCAAAATCTGGCGAAGAGCCCTAGTTGTTGCGATCCCTAAACCGAATAAGCCTGAAGGGGACCCTAAGAGTTACCGTCCCATCTCTCTGTTATGCATCCCCTTCAAGATCCTCAAGACGGGGCCGTCTTTATAGACCTGACGGCTGCCTACGATACCGTATGGCATCGCAGCCTCACCTGCAAGCTGCTCCGCCTGCTGCCGGACAGGCACATGGACAGAATGATCATGGAGCTCATCCGTAACCGCAGCTTTACCCTTACCACCGGTTGCGGACAGCTAAGCAGGCTTCGACGCCTTAAGAACGGCGTCCCTCAGGGATCGGTCCTGGCCCCCCTCCTCTATAATATCTACACCTATGACCTGCCCAACACACTCTCGCGGAAGTACGCCTACGCAGACGACCTCGCAGTTGTGTACTCTGCTGGAAATTGGCAGTCTGTGGAGGGGATTCTGAGCCAGGACATGCAGACACTAGTGGCATACTTCCGGAAATGGAGATTGAAGCTTAGCGAGGCAAAGACGGTGTCGGCTGCCTTCCACCTTAACAACAGGGAGGCTAAATGTGAGCTTAGAGTATACCTAGATGGAACTCCCCTGCCATGTTCCGCTGAGCCAATCTATCTCGGCGTGACATTGGACAGGACGCTCACGTTTCGCCGGCACCTCGAGTCACTGCGCAAGAAGTTAACAGCTCGTGTGGCGTTGATGAGGCGACTGGTTGGCTCAGGCTGGGGCGCCGGCGCAAAGACCTTGCACACGGCAGCCCTAGCCCTCCTTTATTCAACTAGTGAATACTGCGCCCCAGTATGGTGTCGCAGTGCCCACACCCGCCTCATCGACTCGCCTATAAACGAAGCCTTGCGGTTTGTGACAGGATGCCTGCGTCCTACCCCCGTGGACAACCTTCCCACCCTAGCAGGCATCCAGCCCGCAGGCCTCCGCCGCATGGGAGCCACAGCACGTCTCGCCTGCCGGGCCGTGGAGCTTAATAACCATCTGCTCCACGATAGGCTCACTATAACAGCGGAGCCCTCCCGGCGTCTCAAGTCGAGACACCCATTTGTGCCTGCCGCACAGGATCTCAGGCAGCAATGCAGAGATCTCAACATCAGTGCGGCAGGATGGGCGGATTATATGTGGCGCGCGGAGTGGGAGGCAAACACCTCCAAACTCCGCGACCATATCCCAGTCGCCGGCCCTGAGCCCCTCGGGATGGACTTGCCAAGGCTATCCTGGGTGAGGCTCAATCGTCTCCGGACCGGCATCGGGCGTTTCCGCTCATCAATGCACAGATGGGGCTTGGCCCCAAATGCGTTGTGCGAGTGTGGCGCAGAGGACCAAACCGCAGACCATATTATCCTGGATTGCCTGGTGTACCACCCACCCAACGGGATGCATATTCTGTCGGTACTAGATGACGAGACGATGACATGGCTTCTGGAGGGGTGTCCAGAAATATAGCCCGGGTGAGCCCCTCAACCAGGTCTCGGGGTGGTAAAAGGGTAGCCCCTCGGCCCCGAGCATGGTGGAGTGGAGAGGAAAACAACTACCCATACGCCGAAAGAAGATCATTAAATATGCCATTAGGCTAAAGATTTACCTGCCTCTGTATTGCCTTACTGGTTGCTGGCTGTTGCCATAACATCCAAAAATGTATAGATTAGCAAATCCCCCCAAAAAGCCAACAAAAGTTTAAATCATAACATCGAGACTATCTAATGCAGGAGGTTGTCGTGATCATACTGTGGTCTGTGGACTCACGTATGGAAGTAATAGAAAAACGACAATTTCTTAAAGTATAAGTTACACATTTTTATGTGATGATATAAAAAAAAAAAAGAATACAAAAAATAGCTTTGTAACTACAACCATTGGATTCCTTGACCCTGAAAATGTAGGTTTAGCAGTTAAAATGTTCTAGCTTATTTAGAAGCCAAGATATTACAAAACGTGTGTATTATGGCGGCCATTTCTTAAATGCCAAGATGGCCGCCTTTCAGACATCTGTGCAAATGGAAACATATATTTTCTGATTCCTCATACAATGCCCTTTCCAAAAATGTATAGATTAGCAAATCCCCAAAAAATTCCCACGAAATTATATAACAAACCTGACTATAAATTTGATTTGGGGGTTTTGCCAGTAGAACAGGTATTTAAGCTGGTCAGATTAGTGAGCTAGTCAATACATGTTGGCCTCAGTAAGGTGACACAACTGAACTCAGAGCAGCACAACATGTTAATACCAAAGACATCATGTGTGTGTGTGTGTTAGCGTTAGGTGTGGGGTACCTGTATAGTGATCACCATGGCGACCAGGACGGAGTACATGTCGTAGTTGCCTAGGTGACGGTTGAGGGCGGAGCTCATAGCAGCGAGCGCCTGCAGGTACGTGTTCATCACCTTGTTGCCAAGGTTACCGAGCACCTCAGAGTTGTTACCCTCCAGATACAGCCTCACCCAGTTACCATGGGAGCGCTCTGCCATCCTGAACTGCTCCAAGGCTGACTCTGTGGGAGGGAGGGAGGGAGGGAGGGGGGGGGGGGGGAGGGAGGAGGGAGGGGGGAGGAGGAGTGAGGGAGGCAGGGAGGGTGGGAGGGGGGATGGAGGGAGGGTGGGAGGGAGGGAGGGAGCGCCACTGAGTGGTGAGTTGATGTGAAACACGGTGCAGCAGCTTTCAGTCACACTGCCGCATGCTCCTGGAACAAACTCCCTGAAGAAATCAAACAGGCCCAAACCCTAAAAATATTTAAATCTAAAAACCTTCATGTTTTGCAGCAGTTATGATTAAACACAAACACTTCTATCAATGTTTTTATCCATAAACTATTGTCTTATTGAATGTTTATCTATTTATCTCGGCATCATCTTTGACCATACCCTCTCGTTCCTTCCCCATGCCAACCAGGTCACTAAATCTGCATAATTCCACCTCAGGAACATTGCCTGCATCTGACCTTCCCTGTCCTTTTTCTGCTGCTGAAACACTCATCCACACTCATCCTCATCCTCAGAACTTCCCGACTCGACTACTGCTACAGCATCCTCTACGGTTTGCCTAATAACATCCTAAACAAATTCCAATATGTCCAGAACTCTGCTGCCCGTCTGCTCACCTCCACTCGCCGCCGTGACCACATCACCCCTGTCCTCCAAAACCTACATTGGCTCCCGGTCAAATACAGGATCCAATTCAAAATCCTACTCACCACTTACAAAGCCATCAACAATCTGGCGCCCTCCTACCTTGCCGACCTCGTCCCTCTCCACACCCCCTCCCGTTGCCTCAGGTTTGACGACCAAACCGCCCTCAAAACCACCAGGACCAAGCTCCGGACCTGGGGTGACAGGGCCTTTTCAGCCGCAGTCCCGTCCCTGTGGAACGCCCTCCCCAACCACATCAGACAGGCCAACACCCTGCCACCATTTAAACAGGCTCTCAAAACCCACCTCTTCAAGCTCGCTTTCACCAGTTAACCCTCTCCCCCTCCCCTTCCCATGTGTCCCCAGTACTACCTTAATTAGGCCCCTATACTTTCTTTTATTTATTTTTTGTTTCTTTTTATTATTACTACTCGATCTTTTCAGTTTGTAAAGTGTCTTTGAGTGTCTAGAAAAGCGCTATATAAGTCTAATGTATTATTATTATTATTATTTACTTCTTATATTTGCTTTTATTCATTGTCATTTTTAATTTCTTACTATGCTCCTCTTGCTGTATTTTAATAATGTATGTAAAGCACTTTGAATTGCCTCTGTTGTATGAAATGTGCTACACAAATTAACTTGCTTTGCCTTGCCTGGTGTTTTTTTTTTAATGATAGATTTTTATTTGGGTAAAAAGTACAGACAGTACAGTACATCCCAGAGGATAGCACGTAAAAGCACTGAAACACTTGTTTCCAAAGTGGTCCTCGCTGGTAGACAAGAACATACAAAAACAATACACCAAAAAACATACAAAGAGCATACAATACACAAGAACATACAAGATACAATCAGAATAGAGTTTGTCATTCTTTACACAAAAGTGCTAACAGTGCAGTGTTTCCCCTACCATTGCCTTGGGGGGGCGGGCCGCCCTCCCAACGGAACCCCCGCCCCCCCAAGAAAGAGGAATTATTACGGACGTAGACACCAAACATCTGACAAGCAGGCTAAAATATCCACGTTTTTTAAACCCAACCCGAATCTGGCGAGTGGCAAGCCCATAGGCTCGTTGGTAACGTTAGTCCGCCGTAGTCTCGCATAGCCAGACCTATCTCCACACTTCGCGCTGTGCCAGCGCTGGAGAATAATACAAGATTTTGCGCAAGTGTGCGCGCGAGACGCGAGAGTTTTTGCCGGCTGTGATGTCTGCAGATTGAAAGTAAGCAAGTTCAAACGTTAGCAAATATAATTGCTGAGTGTTCTGACAGAGAAAGTTGGTTAAAATTGGTCGTTATTATCGTGACTAGAAAGTGTCTGACTATAGTTCCATAGTGTAAATAGTGTCAAAGAACTAGCAAGCTAGCTAGCTCAGAGGTGATGAGATGAGCTAGTCTCCTTGCACACTTGCCAGCTAAAGAGCTAACTGGAGGCACTTTATTATTTTACTTAAAGTAGATATACTATCTTTCTTATTCTGCTAGAGTTGGGCTTCATGGTAATACCATAATGGCATATTTACAGTACATGGACAGTTGATTGAAGCATTGGAAATGTCTGTTTTTTTATAGTTGGACATACAAACATTTTTCAGGTGAGAGAGTAAAGTCAAAATGACATGATTATCTGACTGGATTGCCCACAGCAATCCAATATTCAATTATAATTATGTTATAAATTGATATGGATCAATTTATGCCTCTTATTAGATTATAAATACTCTGGCTGTTTTGTTTACCTTTTGGTTGACAGCAAAAGGGAGAGAGGAGGGTAGGGAGGGAGAGAAGGAGAGAGAGCAGGATGGTGTCGGCACACCAGAGAGAGAGAGAGCAAGAACCAGGTGAGAAAGTGGACAGGTAGTCAAGACCACATAAGTAAGTAGCCTTGAGAACCAATGGTTTTGGAGCCTAATGGCCCATAGGGCAGGAGCCTATCTCCTGTTTCCGTAGCGTGAGGCGGCTTAATGTACAAGTACACCCCTGGACATGACGCTGGTATGAGGCAGGGTCTTACCCCCTGGGGGGGGGGGGTCCATGCCACGGTCCATGCCACCCCCCCAAGGCAGCAAACCTAGGGGAAACACTGCAGTGTGTATGTGTATGGGTAGGAGTGTTTATGACTATGTGCGTGTAAGTGTGTAAGGCTAGGTGTATGCATTGTATAGTTGTAAAATCAAAGCCTAATGCCTGTGGAAAACTTTCTTCCAGAGATGTACCATGACCTGACCAGTAAAAACATTTAGAGATGGCGCTACCTTAACTGTCAGAGGGAGACTGTTCCATAATAAAAACCCTGAATAATAAAAAGAGATCCGAGCGGCAGTGCTGTTCACCCTAGCCACTGTGCAAGAGCGTACACTGGCTCTAGTATTATGCTCATGCCGGGAGTGCACCATCCCAACTTGACTGCTCAGGTAAGCTGGGGGCAGACCCATTTATGACCCTGAACAGAGGTTTCAGCTTGAGCTGTTCATGCGCTGCTCTACTGGAAACATGTTGACTGCTCTAAATTCTGGTACCCCAATATGGGTTCTGGAGGGAGCGTTCAACATGTACGGATTATGTTATTTCGCATTACCTGTAACTTGTGTTTTAGCTTAGCTGAGAGACCACTAAACCAGGCTGAACATGCGTAGTCAAAATGCACTGCACAGGTTATTCTGATCCTATCAACTTTTTGTAGCTTTTGATTTGACCCCCAAAAAATTTATTCGGTTTTACCGAGATGTAACAACAGTTTATTGTCAATGAACCACTCCCTTACCAATGCAAGTTCTCTGCTCAAGGCTTCCTCTATCCCCTTTGGGTCCTTTCCTGAAACCAGGAGAACTGAATCATCTGCATATAGCAAAAGTTTGCACCCCACAACTGCCGGCATGTCATTGACATAAATTAGAATGGACCCCTGGGGCACCCCACACCTCCATGGCCCCTGACAGGGTCCCCTCAACATCACACATCTGAGATCTGTCAGTTAAGTATGATTCAAACCATTCAACTGACATCTGATTTAGACCCAGACTCCTCAGCTTAGAGAAAATAATATGATGGTCCACCGTGTCAAAAGCCTTCTGTAGATTCAACATGGTTACCGTTAGGTGTGTGTGTGTGCCTGGATGTGTGTGTGTACCTGGGTGTGTGTGTCTGTACCTGTGTGTGTGTGTGTGTGTGTGTGTGTGTGTGTGTGTTTGTGTGTGTGTGTTTGTGTGTGTGTACCTGTGTGTGTGTGTGTGTGTGTGTGTGTGTACCTGGGTGTGTGTGTGTACCTGGGTGTGTGTGTACCTGGGTATGTGTCTGTACCTGTGTGTGTACCTGGGTGTGTGTCTGTACCTTGGTGTGTGTGTGTGTGTGTGTGTGTGTGTGTGTGTGTGTGTGTGTGTACCTGGGTGTGTGTGCGTGAGCAGGCAGCTCAGCTGATGGGCGTTCAGGTGCAGCAGCCTCAGTTTGTCCCTCAGCGAGGCCGTCTCCATGACGACCGGCAGCATGCGTCCCACGCTGCCCTGGGGCACGGGCAAACCCAGCGCAACAGCCAGGGTGGGGGCCAGGTCAACCTGCTGCACGGTGGGGGGGGGCACCATGCCCTCTACACACACACACACACACACACACACACACACACACACACCACACACCACACACACACACACCACACACCACACACCACACACCACACACACACATACACACACCACACACCACACACCACACACACACACACCACACACCACACACCACACACACCACACACCACACACACACATACACACAGGTGAAATGAGAGGGAATGAGAACAGATTGTCAGACTGGTGACATGTGAGGTTCCCCAAGGATCAAACCTTGGTATCTCCTATTCAACCTCTGCATGGAACTAAACCAGGACAAAACAGAGACAATTGTATTTGGTGCACCTGACAAAAGATGGAAAGTCAGTGGTGCAAAACTTGATTCTCTTTTGATTGATTTCTTGTACCTCTCCTGGGGAAGGCAGGGCTGATGAGCACCAGGGGTGTGTGTGTGTGTGTGTGTGCGTGTGCGTGTGTGTGTGCATGGGCGTCAGCAGCTTTTGGAATGTGGGGGGGACACTTATTTTCCGGGGGGTCTGGGGGTCCTCCCCCCGAATTTTTTTAAATAGTAGATTCAATTTCCTGCATTCTGGTGCGTTTTACACCCAAAATAATCTCCCTCTTTCTTTGTTTTTCCTTGGAGCTGGCATGGTCTGCAATTACTGACTACTAATATGTTTTGGTTTAACTCACAGAGGCCTGACACTGACACTTGGCACTTTTTAGGTACTTTATTAAATATGAAGATTCAAAAATAATCAAAGGGTGAATTAGAAAAGAATGAGGTAACTTTGAGTCAACAAATTGAAAAAAAAGTTATGAGGAAACATAAAATATGTACCTAGGCTACTCAGAGCCTATTACAATCAAACTTAGCCCTCTTCAGTGCATTGCAGAACATTCAACTATAACTCAATACAACCTGTTAAAGACTTGCTTTTACTCCATTCTTTCCCCAACATTTCAAAGATTCCCCTTTTTTGTCCTTTCATTAAATGTTCCATATCTCCTCCTATAATCATATTTCTCCTCTATTATCTGTACCATGCATACAGCAGGATTTCTACAATTAGAACATAAGACATCATACAAAGGCTCCAAAAGTGTGACCTCTTTTGTCATTTGCAGACACAAATGACTGGCAAATCTCCTTTAAGTCAAGTTTGTCAAGATGCTCTTGGTGGATGTGGCAAACAGCCACATTGTTCAAGCGCTTTTGAGACATTGAAGAGCGCAGCCACGTCTTGAGCCTTCTTAAGGCACTAAAACTTCTCTCAGCCTCTGCTGAGGAGCATGGCACAACAAGAAGAAGCCTGACCAACACCTCTACTTGAGTGAACAGACCTCGAACCTCTGGCAGCATAGCTCTCAGTGTATCCACCACTTCACTGACTGTGCTGCAGGGATACTGAAGTTTGAACATGGCTAGCTGTACCTCCAATGAATGACGGTCTAGTTCTGGGTACGAACGGACCACATCCACATCCTCCACCTTTCCAGTTATTAACACTCTTTCCAGTAGACTGAGTGTTTCGAAGCTGCTTTGGTCAAAGCGCCTTGTCAACTGGATCTCCACTACATCCAGCATTTTGAAGAATTCTATCCTGTAGAACTCCTCAGGGGAGGTAGGCCTAAATGCTGGTGCATTTCCTGTGAAGCGCTTTGGGGGTCTCCGGATATGAGGAGTCTGGATAGCCTCTATGTCCAACTCCTGGATCATGTCACAGGCTTTGGTGTATATCTGATGACATTTTTCATCACATCTCTTTACCCGAATTGTGTTTTTCACACAATCAACCGCAGCCAGCATCCCTGAGACACTTACTGTCTTGCTTTGAAGGGAGCGGTTGAGACATTCAAGTTCTTTTAGAACTTCAAGGGCCATAATCAGGCTAAGCAAAACCTGCCCCTTCTGAAACCTCTCCAGAAGCCCTCTTGCAGTTATGCAAGTGTCAGAGGAGCCATGTGCCATTTCCTCAAGACTGACCAAAATATTTTCGTATTGGTCTACAACTGCCTGGATAGCTACCACCCTCATGAGCCATCGTGTGGGGCAGAGGGGCCTCAGAGTTCTGAAACTCCCTGCTTCCGACTGGGCAACCTCCTTAAATATGGTTTTGTATTTCCCAGATAGATGGTACAGATTGCCAAGTTTGTGGACTAAATCCAGCGCATCAGACACAATAGTGCTTGTGCTACAGGCTGTCTGAGTCACCAGATTAATGCAATGAGGACCACAATGAACGTAGAGAGCAAGAGGTTGTGTTTCTTTTATGACTGCCTGAACGCCTTTAGCTCCACCTGCCATATTGGCTGCCCCATCATAGCTCTGACCGCGAAGGCAGGATAAGGGCAGGTTCAATCGAAGGAGGACATCAGTTGCCATCCGAGCCAACTCTTTCCCTGTTGTTGAGGAGACTTGATAGAGGCCCAAAAACTCCTCATGAGGTAGCAAATCACTATCTACATAGCGTAGGCATATGGCCTCTTGTTCATTCCCAGACAAATCTTGTACTCCATCAATTATGATGGAGTACATGAGTGTGGACACCTCATGTATTTCCTTTGATATATTTTTCAGAACGGAGTTGCCCATAATAGTTAGCATCTCATTCTGCATTTCTGGACTTGTGTAATGGTGACAAACCTTACTGAGCCAACGCTTTAGAACCTCATCATCCCCTGCTCTAAGCTTCAGTAGCTGAACACAGTTTCCCCCATCACTCTCATGTCCACGTAATGCTAGACCCTGACGGGCAAGTAAACGAACTGATTGCATTATTTTCAGCAAACAAGATCTGGCCTCTCTTTGCTGCTGCATCTTAACTGATGATAACTGTGTTTCTATTGTCCTGTGAAGGTGTGTGTAAGTTGTAACAGCAACTTTGTGTGCATGACTATTTTCATGGGCTTGAAATTTTTCAATGGCCTTTTTCCAGTTTTTAAAACCAGAAACCACAAAGGCTAGATCCACATTTTTCGCAAGAGGGCTTGCCTGCCCTTTGAATGCTTCTTTACAATAGAAACAAAACACGCCCCCAGCATTTGGCACATAATGAACCCAAGGAAAGTCCCTAAACCATTTTTCCTGAAAGGTAAGAGTCTTGTTCAGCAGACGTTGGGGTGGAATGACTCTCGGGTCAGGTTGATTTGCCTTGTGGTACACATCCTCTCCCTCGTCTCTCTCAGGCTGGCTCCTCTCACCCTCCTCTTTCTCAGGCTGGCTCCTCTCACCCTCCTCTCTCTCAGGCTGGCTCCTCTCACCCTCGTCTCTCTCAGACTGGCTTCTCTCACCCTCCTCTCTTTCAACATCCCTCTCTCTTGCATCTCCATCAGAATGGGTCTCTCTCTCTTCATTCTCAATGTTTCCCCCTCTCTCTTCCGTATCTAATGTCTCCTGTTCCTAGAAATTAAAATAAGAATGAAATTGTCCATTCATTTAATTAGATTATCAATTTTCATAATTCACAGTAAACTTTCATGCTTTCAGGCATGCTAAATTATGCCTTTGCAAAAGTTGGTATAGACTGAGGGACTGGGCATTAGAAGATTGTGAAAATATTATTAATATTAATATTATTATTAATAATAATAATATTTAATAATAATAAGCAATGCTAAATTTTCCTTAGCTGGCCCTGCCTCTGACTCACTCTCACTCTCAACCACCTATAGCAGGAGAAATGGGGATGCATTGAGCACTTGTTCATATTGTTTTTCTCTAATAGAACATTTGACATAGAAATACAATCATCAATACAAAAAATACAATCACAAGCATTTTAGAAATAGAAAAATAAATGGAACAGGTGTTTTCTTCTTCTTTTTTAACCCTAGCTCAAGCAATCAGATGCAAAATTGATTCTTTGGGTGGGTGCAATGGCCAAATTAAATAGTGCAAATGCTCAGGGCAATGAACACGGGCAGGAGATGCAATAATGACAGGACAGGTAAGCACTGTGAGGTGTTTGTCGCCATTCTGTGCTTTTGATGACATTTCACCTGTGTCTGTTCTGCATTTAAACATGTCTAACCGCACTAGTAATGCCTAACAAAACTGCTAGTGCCATATAGCTGATCTAGCTCGTATTTGGTTGCTAGTAGGCTATGCTAATTATATTGCTAATACAGAGAATGTCTCATAAGGTGCTAACATTCTTATCAGAAAAGCTGGCTGTGTTTGACCTTGGGAGAACGCAATGTTGCTGTTTGGCCACTCACGGGAAAACTTGGATGACTTTGACTTACTTTTCTCTTCTTAGAAAAAAATGTCCTTATATCCATCTTGGTGGATGATCTAAATATCGTCTTGCCTCAGTCTGAATGTTTTGAATCTGCGTGCGTGTCTGATGCTGCTGCTGCTGCCGTGTTAAAAACAGAAGTAAAACGCGGAGTGGATTTCTGGATATGGGCAATCCCCTACTCATAAAGTGGAACGGATTTGATTGTGAAGCAATGAAAATAACGCTGACCAGTCATGCAACATATTTTTGATGGCAAATGTGGGGGGGTCCAAACGACCTTGTTTCAAAGGTGGGGGGGACACGTCCCCCCCCAAATATATGGTGGTGACGCCCATGTGTGTGTGTACCTCTCCGGGTAAGGCTGGGCTGATGAGCACCAGGGGTGTGTGTGTGTGTGTGTGTGCGTGTGCGTGTGTGTGTGTACCTCTCCGGGTAAGGCAGGGCTGATGAGCACCAGGGGTGTGTGTGTGTGTGTGTGTGTGTGTGTGTGTGTGTGTGTGTACCTCTCCGGGGGAAGGCAGGGCTGATGAGCACCAGGGGTGTGTGTGTGTGTGTGTGTGTGTGTGTGTGTGTGTGTACCTCTCCGGGGGAAGGCAGGGCTGATGAGCACCAGGGGGGTGTTGACCTCGGGGTCAGAAGAGCCTCCGTGACTTCCTGTCTCTGTCATGCCGTGGTCCCCACACAGCACCAGCAGAGAGGGGCCTCCCTCCTACACACACACACACACACACACACACACACACACACACATCACATCACACACACATCACATCACACACACATACATTTCATAACATGGAGTGTTGTGGTTCTCTTCGGAGTCTGGTCCTTAAAAAGGGCTATGTAGCCCCTTGGTTCTACCCTGGAGGGCTATAATGGTGGGCTATAACGGAGGCTATAATGGTGGGCTATAATGGACAGACAGACAGACAGGTAGGCAGGCAGGCAGATAGGTCAGACAGACAGACAGGCAGAAAGACAGACAGACAGGCAGGCAGGCAGGCAAGCAGGCAGGCAGACAGGTCAGACAGGCAGACAGACAGACAGATAGACAGACAGACAGGCAGACAGACGGACAGACGATAGAGAGGCAGACAGACAGACAGGCAGGCAGACAGACCGTAGAGAGGCAGACAGACAGACAGGCAGGCAGACAGACCGTACAGAGGGGCAGACAGATGACAGACAGACAGGCAGGCAGACAGACCGTAGAGAGGCAGACAGACAGACAGACAGACAGACAGGCAGACAGGCAGACAGGCAGGCAGACAGGCAGACAGACAGACAGGCAGACAGGCAGGCAGGCAGACAGGAAGGCAGACAGACAGGCAGACAGGCAAACAGACAGACAGACAGGCAGGCAGGCAAGCAGGCAGACAGACAGGAAGGCAGACAGACAGTCAGGCAGACAGACAGACAGACCGTGGAGAGCAGGGCCTGGTGGATCTTCTTCAGGGCCTCGTCCATCTCCAGCAGCTTGGGTGGTACCAGGGAGCTGTGAGGCCCGCTGAGGTGGCCGATGTGGTCCAGGCCCAGGTAGTGCAGCACCAGAACCTGCCAGTCCTCCCTGACCAGCACCTGGTCCAGGTGACGACTCACGTTACTGTCCACCTACACACACACAGACAGGTCAGACAGACAGGTCAGACAGATAGACAGACAGGTCAGACAGGCAGACAGACAGGTCAGACAGACAGGTCAGCTGACCTCAGTGTAGTCGGAGACGAAGAAGGACGTGGTGCCGTCAGACTCCAGGAAGTGCTTGGGGAAGAGGCGGAGCCAAGTGTCGTCCCCGTAGAAGATGATTGGCCGCCCGGCCTGCCTGGCCTGGGACAGCAGGTTGTCCTCCTGCAGAGCTGCAGAGTTCAGGTTCATCACCACGTCTATGAACCCTGGGACACTGCCTGTAGTCAGGGCCTGTCACACACACACACACACACACACACACACACACATTCATTAATACATGATGGTGATGATAATGATGTGTGTGTACGTGCGTGCGTGTGTGTGTGTGTGTGTGTGTGTTAGGGTTAGGGTCAGGTCATGTTAGGGTCAGGGTTAGGGTCAGGTCATGGTCAGGTTAGGGTCAGGTCATGTTAGGGTCAGGTCAGGGTCAGGTTAGGGTCATGTTAGGGTCGGGTCAGGTCAGGTTAGGGTCAGGTCAGGGTCAGGTCAGGGTCAGGGTCATGTTAGGGTCAGGTCAGAGTCAGGTTAGGCTCAGGGTCCAGTGTTTCCTTCAGGATTTTCCACATTAGGGGCGCTCACCTTTTTAAACTTGCACGCATTCGGCAGAAACCTTAATTTTCCACAACACTGTACAGGCGAAGGTCCTTGCAAATATACCCAGCGATAGACTTGGTAATAGTCGTAGTCTCGGGGAGATAAAGGGAAGCCTTGTTTTGCAATTGTGAAATCTCACAATCAAGCCAAACAAGTCTTTTTTTTTGCAGTCTCGGTTTTTGGCATAGGGCGACAAATGAAGCGATGAAGAACCCACTCGATATCATAACCAATAGTTTTACATTCACTAAATACCTACATTAAGTTAGCAAAGTCGGGTGGGGGGTATTAGTGTGTAGCCACATCCACCCCAACTGTATTTAAGTAGCCATGTGCGTGTGGACCTGTTTGTTGACAAAATGGATGCTGAAGCTCTCGCTAATGCTATCAACAGAATTTCAAAAGCAGGCAGAAATATCGACAGTGGGCAATTATTTGAACTCATATTGGACTATACATAACAGGAACTCCGAATCTGACGAAGAAGACAACGGAATTTCAGACATTGATCTCCACAGCAGTTCACTATTCATGGCACAGTCGTCTGCAGACAGACCTGCTGCTGTGTTCTTGGGTAAGTTTTAGTGAGTTACATGTGTTGTTTACTAGGATTTTCAATAATAACCCGAATTTGTGTAAAGAAAAAACAAATTTGTGTAAAAAAAACAGCAGTCATGGAATGCCTCTTGTCCAATCAAATAACTTTATTACGTTGAGCCCAGTATGCCCTCCGGCACTCTCAGAGAGAATTTACGAACGCAGCCATCATATCAATCGTGGTTTTTTTCTGAATAATATCGAGCAACTTCGGATAGAATCTGTATCTGTTTAAATCTCGTTATTCGTGCTATCCGAATACCGTATTCAAACTGTCCTCAAACTGGCTCTTGTCCAGGCGGAATAAGGACTTGAACCTAGCATCGTCTAGGCGGAGCTCCTGGACCAGGTTGCATAAAGCCCCCTGCGACTCCCAATTGTGGAGGATGTCATGCATCCATAAACGGCGCCGTGGTTGTTCCAGAGCAACCTCCTCCTCCTCAAACGCTAAAGCTAATGCAAGTAGTTGCATTTTATTCGCCATTATTAAATGCTACAGTATACACAACTTGTTGAACAAGTAGACGATAACAGTATACGTTATACAAGGTATGATAACGGTTACAATGTATGACGGTTAGGATAGAATCCTGTTGTTAAGGTTACAGAATACTCGCGCAGAAGCGCTCAAATGGCGGTGAAGGCTGCGCTTCTTTCTAAAAAAAGAAGTCACGTGTGAACACGGCCTTAGTGGACTGAATGAATTAGTGGCGGAGAGAATCTATTTGTGGCGGGCCGCCACAAGTCAATGCATATAGAGTAAACACTGGGGTCAGGTCAGGGTCATGTTAGGGTCAGGGTCATGTTAGGGTCAGGTCAGGTTAGGGTCAGGGTCAGGTCAGACCTTGATCCTGGGCATGGTGACGGTGGGGGCTCGGGCCTTGGCCACGTAGCTGTGGGACGTCCCTCGCTCCACCAGCTGTCTGGTGTACGGCATCCACTTCCCCCCGCTGGCTCCAAACAGGAAGTCCTCCCTCAGCGCGTCCACCAGCATCACCACCACCCTCCTGAACAGCTGGGGGGGCGGGGCGGTGGAGGACGCGTTAGCTGAAGTCCCTGCAGTACACACACACACACACACACATACATACATACACACATATACATACACACACACACACACACACACACACACACACACACACACTCAGTTAGGATAAAAGGTTAGGGCGAAAGGTCAGGGTTAGGGTGAAAGGTTAAAGGTCAGGGTGAAGGGTTAGGGTAAAAGGTTAAAGGTCAGCGTGAAGCCCACCTGGCTCGGCCGGCAGGTTCGCCAGGCTGCTCCGGGGGGAGGAGGACTTGATGGGAACCGGGAAGAAACCCCGCAGGAACAACGCGACGGCGAACACCTGGAACACCATACACCAGGAGGCGAAGACACACGCGCGGAGCTTCATGGCGGCTGACAGAGAGACGCTGGGAGCGGAGGGCTGGCTGTACACGCGACCTGCCCGGCGACCATAGACATGTAGCTTCTAGCAGCCACGCTACCATAGACATGCAGCTAGCTGGCTAGCCTCGTATTAGGGTTAGCTTCTAGCTTAGCTTACTGAATGAACGGCAGCTCTGACCGTCCTGCTGATGTTGAAACTGCGCAAAAACATTCCGCTTTACATTAATAAAATGCCCGTTTTTCTGGCAGATTCCTAATGAATGCAAAATATTCGTTTTATCAGTTAAAATGATGAAATCACGAGCTGTCAAACTGCTGTCAACTGTCAACACACAGGACTTCCGGGTTGTCGTAACATACGGGTAGTCAAGGCAACCAAACAACGCAGCTAGGGATTGGTGGGTTTGACGTGAGGTAAATCGCAGTACAGCTCAAGTATATCCCGCTCCGGCCGGAGGCGTTCTTCATGTCCGAACCGGCGTGAAGACCATTTGGTTCGGGCGTGAAGACATTGGCTGTGTTCGGAATGGCAATACAATAATAGAATGGTAAAAAAAATGATGTTGTGTCCGTGTGTATGCATTTATCATTATAGTCTATAAAGCATTCTAGTGGGACTTCGGTGTAGTTCCTTCCCATCCCATCTGGGCATCAAAGCTGTAATGAAAAAAGAAGACAGTACTGTCACGGGGAAGCCCCATGCCCTATGTTAATATACATGACCAAACAGTAACATTACATGCATGAACATAACATTTCCTAGTATTTAGGTTGCACCTGGGCGTTGGGGTTACATTGAATTGTGTTTGGATCTGTGCGTCTTCATTGTAGTCTGTCTCAGGGACGCGGGAAGGGGGGTGCTGAGGGTGCTGCAGCACCCCCTAGCGGCAGGCAGAAGGAGCTCCTCCTGCCTGAATTTAAAAAATAAAAATATTATTCAAACAATAATTTAAAACAATATAATAACTATTGTTGCTTTTGGGAATAAAAATAAATGTGTTTTTTGTAATAAATGTAAAAATGTGTTTGTTAGTTTTAATGTTAGTGATCACATGGTCATATCTTGCTAGGGAATCTCTGAGTTCTTTAGCAAAAATGCTAAATCAGCCAGAACAATTGAAGTGGAGTTGGAAGAAGATGCTGATGCAGTTGCTTGCTTCGCTTAACAACACTCCCATTAATGCTCTACTGTCGGACGTTGTTGAGAAAGAGCAACAGACGGCCAGAAACGTATTAGAACTGATATTCAGATCCATCCGATTCTTCGGCAGCGAAGGGCTTCCGTTAAGAGGCAATAACAATCGACATGGAGTGCTGTCTGTAATAATGGTCAACATCATGTTTGTGGACATTGTGGGACACTGTGAGCTGAGTGGAAATTACTGTAAATTCCAACACATTGTTGGTAAAATATTTAACGTTACGTCTTTGTAGTGTGTGGGTGCGTGCGTGCTTAACTATTATTGCGCGTGCATTGGGGCCCGTCGTTATGCCACTGTGTGCGTGTGAGCGAACGAGCAATCAGCGAGAGGGAGGGAGGGAGGGAGGGAGAGAAATCGTTATAATTTTTTCCCTGGCAATTTTTTTCCCTGTAGCGTATATAGACAGCACCTCAGCACCCCCAGTCAAAATACCTTCCCGCGTGCCTGGTCTGTCTCCTGTTTCACTGCAGCGTTTCAGCCATGATGCTGCCAGGTCTTCCTGCGTTGGTGATAGTAATATCTCCGTGGGCATTGTACATATAATCATCCTGATATTTACTCACATTGTATAATACATGCAAACAGTTAAATAACGAAGCAGAGACATTTTGGGACGTAGCAAACTGTGTGTTTTCTCATCTCTTCTCTCCTGCATTTGGCAGTGGGTCTGGACTCAGTGGGCGTTACATAGGTAGAGGAGTCCAACCCACTTGTAGACGGGGGAGCAGTGGGACATGCCAAGTGTGGTTGAGTAGGGGGGGTTTAAATTGATAAAAGTATAAATCCAATTTCTGTTGTGTTAAACTACTCATAGAGATCATTACAAAGTATTATGTTGACAAAAGGAAAAGTCAATGTAAATAATAGTTGTGTTGAATGGGACTCTTGATGTATGGTGTGGTTAATTGAAAACTAAATCTGTTTGTCTCCACATAGGAGAGGCTGGGGGGTATAAAATAGACCAGCAAATTGGAAATGGGGTTCACTCTGCCCTGCTACAGACAGGGAATGGGACCAGGTCTACTGGATGTTTAACATAGTGTGGTATATTTTGACAACGCACATACACACATAAACTGTATAGAATGTATGGATCTGTATAATCTGCCTTTAGATTCTCCTGGCTATGAGAGGGGGGGGCGGGGCTAGGATTTTATGGGCCGGTTTCACAGACAAGGCTTAAGCCTAGTCCTGGACTAAATCACACTTTCAATGTAAAATCTCCATTGAAGATGCTTTTTAGTCCAGGATTAGGCTTAAACCTTGTCTGTGAAACTGGCCCATTACTCTTTGTTTAGGCCATATGGTCATTCCAAGATGGCTTTCTTGTGGTCTGTGACTCCCCCCTGACCTATAACCTGAATGACATCATATTATGGACTGACCATATTTTCACAGGCAAATGTCTCACACCCACGTTACAGGATTCACACTCATCCTGGGGGGTGGTGTGTTCGAGAACCAGTTACACACAATCAGACATTTTAGACATTTTAGACATTTTCAGACATTTCAGACAATCAGACATTACATTCAACAACAACCAACATTTACATTCAACTAACTAAAGTGCTCAGTGTTCAGTGTAGTGTTCAGTGTAGTGTTCAGTGTTCAGTGTTCTGTGTTCATTGTCCAGGTTCCAGTGTCGGTAGGAGGCAAGGGTAAAAAACCTGTGGCTGTGCATCCAGGAAAATTCCCCTGCAGCCCTCTAGTTATAGAGCGACTACTATCCAGTTTGCCCACCAGTGCAAAGCCGTGGCTCCCCCACCTCCCTCCCCCGAGGGACCCCACACACCCGACTCACCCGACCCGCCCCACCACCGGCGCATCCGGCCCAGCCCACCAGGCTCAGACTCCTGTAGCCCTTCACGAGGCTAGCCGGACCAGGGGAGTGAGAGAAGGGAGGTGTGCATGGTTTGTGTAGGTGTGCATTTTGGTGTCAGGCGGGTGATCAGTACTTCCCTGTGACCCAGTGATGTTGGTCATCCTGGTGCTGGTGGTGCTGGCAGAGACGGCTGGTTCGGCTGTGGGTTGTGTGTGGTGTTGTTCTGGTGAAGGTAGGAAGTGGGTCAGTGCTGTGTACATGTGTAAGTGGTGGAAGGTGCAGTGGACTTCCCTGTTGGTGTTGTGCGCTGCTCCTCTCCTGGTCCTTGTGATGGTGATACTGCTGACCAGGGCTTGTGCTGGAACGGTGGTGATGGTGATGGTGCAGGAACTGGTGGTGCAGTGAGGTAGGCCCGGGATGGGGGGGGATTGGGCGATGCGGCGCGGCATGGGGGGCGGTTTAGAGGTTGACGTCCTTCCATCTCTCCACCCCCCACACCTCTCTTGCTTTTTCCTGGTTATTTTTAAAATCAGTGATTGCGTGGTCCCTGAGGAAGAGGGTGATTCTCCTCCTCAGGGTTGTCAGGTCGACGCTCTGCTTCTGGTAGACCCTGATGTTCCTCGTCTCCCAGAGGACCTGCTTGACGGCGCTGATGATCCTCCACTGTTGTTGTAGTTGGGGGGTTGTGCACCCCCCGGGAGGACCATACAAGATGTTCTCGGCCGTCAAGCGGGGCAGGGTCAGGAGGCTGTTGAGGGAGACAGAGGGAACAAACAGGGCCCAGACCCGCCTGGCCACGGAGCACTCACAGAACAGGTGGTTAATGTGTTCTGTGTCCGTGCATCCGTGGGGGCATTTCTCAGTCTTTGCGATGTGCCGCCTATGCAAGAATTCCCTAGTGGGGAGACAACCATGAGCAGCCATCCAGGCAATGTCTTTTTGTTTATTGTTTGTACATTTATGATTTATATTTTTCCAAACCTGTTGGATTGTGCTGGCTTTTGGGTGAGTTATGGTGTCCTTCGATCTTATGAAGGACATGATGGTCCTGTATTTCCATGAGACCAGCCCAGCCGTGGAAAGTCCTGTCCTGAAGGCAAAGTCCCTCCATATCTTGTAGACTGGAGGGGGGTCCCAGCTATAGGGCACAGTGTGGTTTATAGCTGAGGTGACCCTGAGTGTCCGGAGGATGGGTGTGGCATAGTATATTTCAAAGAACCTGGCTTTCCTATCTGTGTTGTTGATGTTGGTGATGAGGTTGGAGAGTCCCTGTGCCCTAATGATGTTTAGGATGTCTGGGACCCCTTTCCCCCCATTCTCCACCGTTTTGTACAGACTAGACTTTAATCTAGACTAGACTTTAACCAAGACTAGACTTTAATCTAGACTAGACTTTAACCTAGACTAGACTTTAATCTAGACTAGACTTTAATCTAGACTAGACTTTAACCTAGACTAGACTTTAATCTAGACTAGACTTTAACCTAGACTAGACTTTAACCCTAGACTAGACTTTAATCTAGACTAGACTTTAATCTAGACTAAACTTTAACCCTAGACTAGACTTTAACCTAGACTAGACTTTAACCTAGACCAGACTTTAATCTAGACTAGACTTTAATCTAGACTAGACTTTAACCTAGACTAGACTTTAATCTAGACTAGACTTTAACCAAGACTAGACTTTAATCTAGACTAGACTTTAATCTAGACTAGACTTTAACCAAGACTAGACTATAATCTAGACTAGACTTTAATCTAGACTAGACTTTAATCTAGACTAGACTTTAACCTAGACTAGACTTTAACCTAGACTAGACTTTAACCTGTCACGGCCAGGCTCATGACCATGACAAAAGACGGGAGACACACACACGATCTTTAAAGTAATGAAAATAAATATTTTATTATAAACTAAATGAGGCTAAATACAATAATAAGATGAGGTGTGGTAGTCAGTAAATCAGTGGTGTAATGCGAGTGTAGTGGAAAGTGGTGAGGTGAGTGTTGCATGGTGTGAAACAAGGAACAAACAAATAAGACAAATAATGGTGCCTAGAAGGGGGCCTCCATACTGAGGCCTGCATGGGTCTTTTATATGTCCCGGATCCTGGAACCAGGTGGGGCACAATCAGCTGTCCACCAGCTGATCTGCATTCCCCTGATTAGTAACCCTGTCCAGCAGGAGGCCTCTCTGCAGACAGGGAAACAGATGTTATTACAGGCCAGGACAATATATGGGGCCAGGGCCGTCACACCCCCTCCCATAGAAACAGGGTCCCAAAGGGAACACTGCACAACAGGGAAACACCCCACAGTAAAATAATATATAATCACCTGTATTCAGGACCAACCACCATTACTCCAACCTCGGCAACAGGTACCAATGAAGCCATAATTAAGAGGAGCAGGAACAGTAGAAGGGTAAAAACACGAAATTAGTTAACACAAAAACAATTTTAACAAGGGGCCCTGGACAATGCATCTGCCACTACATTGTCCTTCCCTTTTATGTGACGTAAAAATGGATGGATAATCCTTAACAAGATGCAGCAGTTGGGTACATTCAACCTCTGTTAAATGCCCCAACGAGCTCCCAAGATCACGAAGGGACTCTGAATTTTTCAATCTTCCAGTCAACAACTCCTGGCCGGGACTGGATAGGCCATCCTCCTCAGGCTCTGCCACCACCTGAGGGGAATCCCCTACTGTACTGGCTACACACGCCGGACGAACAGGAACTGACGCCTGCTCCACAGAATCAGACACACGGTCATAATACGGTTTCAATAAATTAATGTGGCAGAGCTGATTAGGCTTCCTACGCAAAGGTGTAGCAATCAGGTAATTAAGATCAGACACTTGCTTTACTACAGTATGTGGACCAGTAAATTTAGCACAAAAGGGGGAATCAACCATGGGCAAGAGTGCCTGAACCTGATCACCCGGGCTAAACTTCCGTGGCTCAGTTCGGCGGTCATAAAGGCGTTTCATTTTCTTTTGTGCACTAGCTAGTTTTTCTTTTGCCAGCTCACCGGCTTCATAAAGCCTATGCTTAAAGCCGAGCACGTATCTAAGCAAGTTTTTTGGTGGTTAGGACTCTTTCCAATCATCTTGGATAACGGCCAAGGGGCCACGTACTGTGTGTCCGAACACCAGATCATTGGGACTAAAACCCGTACTTTCCTGGCTCACCTCCCTGGCGGCTAACATCATCCAAGGAAGCCCCTCCTCCCAATCTCCGTCCAGCTCAGTACAGTAGGCGCGCAACAAAGATTTCAAAGTTGCATGGAATCGCTCCAATGCGCCCTGGCTCTGCGCGTGATAGGCTGACGCCCTGTTGTGCTTAACGCGCAGCTGTTTCAGGACCTGAGCGAACAGATGGGAAGAGAAATTAGAACCCTGGTCAGACTGGATGATTTTTGGTATGCCAAAGATTGAAATGAACTGAGTCAAGGCACGGACTACAGACTTGGTGGTGATATTGCGTAAGGGAAAAGCTGCAGGATACCTGGTAGCCTGGCACATAAGTCAGCAAATACTTAGCCCCAGTACGAGACGGAGGGAGGGGACCTACACAATCAATAATGAGATGGTCAAACGGTTGACTGGTTGCCTGAATCGGACTCAATGGAGCCGGTGTAATGCTCTGATTCGGCTTTCCTGTCAACTGACATGTATGACATGTTTTTACATAGGCTGCCACATCCCTCTTAAGGCGAGGCCAAACGAAGTAACGGAGGATGCGATCATAGGTCTTAGAAACTCCTAGGTGTCCACCCTCATCATGTGACACCTGCAGAACCAAGCTGCGATACTTGGAGGGCACAACAATTTGGTAAATGGGGTCTCCCACAAACTCAACGCCATGGGGAACCCACTTCCTCACCAATACCTCATTGTGAATGAAATAGGCATGGGCGCTGTTCCTCACCCCCCCAGCAGGGAGAGCTCCCTCAAACAGCTCTTTCAGACTTGGATCTGCCCGCTGCTCTCTCACCAGTTCACTGTGAGGGACAGACAGGGGAAAATCAGACAGTGATATCACATGCTCCACATCATCCACCATTTTGTCAGGGTCAGGCGTGGCACGGCTCATGGCACGAGTTACGGCACACGCAGTGAACACCTCAGGAAACTCCCGTTCACTTTCATCAGGCTTGCTTTTAAATACTGGCACAGACGTAACCACCACAGGTGGCGCCACATCTGCCCACACTCGTGCACCAACCAAGCCATTACCCATGATCATGGTCACCCCCTCACAGGGCAACGCTGGGCGCACACCCACAGTCATCTCACCCTGAAACAAATCAGATGAAAGAATTATTCTGTGCAGAGGAACATGCAATACAGCCAAACCCATACCACGAATGGGAATGGAGTCACCTGTGTCAGAGGCATCAGAAAATGGCAAAGCAGAAGCTAAAATAAACGAATCAAATGCCCCAGTATCCCGTAAAATGTTTACTGGGACCTTCTCATCCCCACCGACGAGGGACACCAAACCATCTGTAAGGAATGGCAAGTAAGATTCAAGGTCAGAGGATTGTGGAGACTCAACATGTGTAGAGCGCACCTGGGACAGCGAATCACAGGCTTGGGCAGCAGACTTAACCCGCTGCACCACCGGCGCCGCGCAACCAGCCCCTTTAGCCCCATCCCCATGAGACACTGGAGCCCAAGGCTTACCTCTAGACTTTAAAGCATAGCATTCAGATTTAACATGCCCCTTTTTATGGCAGTGACTGCACACTTTCTCATAACTCCTTGAACTATTCTGATTCTCATAACTCCTTGAACTATTCTGATTCTCATAACTCCTTGAACTATTCTGACCTCTACGACCAAAATCAGTTGCAACTGACTGACCAGCAGGTGGCATATCAAAACCAAAGGTACTCCTCTGAAACCCAGGCTCTGGCACATAAGCGCGAGACTCACCAAACGTGCGCGGCTCTCCAAACCTACCCCTGCTATGAATCAATGTAAAATCATCTGCCAACGCAGCAGCTTCAGCAGGAGTAGTCACCTGCTTTTCACTAATATAGGTGGCTATATTCTGGGGAATAGCATTTTTAAATTGCTCCAGTACAATCAGATCACACAAATCATCAAAATCATCTACATCAGACGCCTTGCACCAGCGATTGAAATGCAAAACTAATTCTCTTGTAAACTCAAGATGTGTCTGACTCTTGTTTCTCCTCCAATTCCTAAATTTCTGTCTGTAGGCCTCCGGAACCTGTTCATAAGATTTAAGCACTGCAGACTTCACTTTCTCATAAATCAGAGAATCCTCACGGCTCAGGGACGAATATGCCAACTGTGCTCGACCTGTAAAAACACATTGTAACATGAGGGTGCGTTCAGCATCTGGCCAACCACGAGTGTCAGCGAGGCGCTCAAACAACGAAAAAAACGAGTCAGGATCCCTTTCATTAAATTTAGGTAAAAGTTTCAAGTTTCCTGCTGTATCAAATGAGCCTCTATTTGCTCCCCTGGAAGCAAAAGAACCCCCACTACTTAAGACTTCACTACTGATTTTACCGTCTTCAATCAAATTCAACCTATGTCTCTCTAACTCCAATCTAGCCGTTTCAGTTTGCATTTGGACTTCACATTTCATTTTCTCAAGTGCAAATTCCTGGTCTAATCTCAGTTTGAGCAATTCTTTTTCCTGGTCAAATGTAAAAGGGTGCTTAGCAACAGGCGAAGCTAAACCCTTGACAGGCTGTGGCAAAATTGCCATCTCGACCAGTTTCGACTCTAAACATGCCCTAAGCTCATGTTTCTTTTGTTCTACCACCGCTACATCATAATGTTTTGCAACCAATAACAATTGAGCTTTAGTAAAACGGTACAATAAGTCATAGGATGGAGCTGCTATAAACCCCTCTACTCCAGACATTTTTATTTTATTAAATCACAATATTAAGTACAGGACAATGTAGGCCTATGGACCCAAGATGGCGTATACACTGACAACTCAGCGCGCATCAGAGGAAATTGACAACCTCGCAACGGAGCATGCCCCTATCTGACTGCCTACCCCAGGACCTGACTGAGTAAGCTCAACCCTAGTCTTCATGCGTTAGCGGGAGGATCTTTAAACACTAACTCGTCAGCCCGGTTAGACCCCCAGCAAGCTGGTCGCCCACCTGACAGCTAAGAATGTGTCCCCGAGACAATTGCTCTAGCCGCCGTACCGCAACACTACAGAAAAACGCTCAGCCAGACTCAAAGGAGAGAGACCGTAAACCTACCAGGGCAGCCCCGTAGCCTACATGTGCGCAACTGACAGCCAATTGTATACACCCTCTTGCCCCAATAGAAAAAACCCTATCTAAGCACCATTACAAACAAAACGATCGCGCAGATCAATTAACAATAGGCTATTATATACAAAAATGCGATAAGTGTGTCTCCAAAATGCTTAATATGCCACTCAAGGCTTTCAAAAAAAACACCCGCAGGCGATAATTTTGAACTGGTGGGGAATTGACTACGACACCAGTTTGCAGTTCATTCACCAAAATCTCTGCCTAGGCTACTAACAGAGACACGCGCTTATTAACTTAACAAGGCACCCCCTGCCAATCAAGGCAACAAGCCATGGGAGTCGCACCACAAGTAATGATGAACCACAATGTTTTAACTATCAATTAAGCAAAAAAGTACCGGGTAGAATTCAATAGAAAAAAAAACAATATTTACTTACCAAAAGGTGATCAAAAATAATGCTAGAAAAACGAAAACGGACGAGCCCCCAATTTGTCACGGCCAGGCTCATGACCATGACAAAAGACGGGAGACACACACACGATCTTTAAAGTAATGAAAATAAATATTTTATTATAAACTAAATGAGGCTAAATACAATAATAAGATGAGGTGTGGTAGTCAGTAAATCAGTGGTGTAATGTGAGTGTAGTGGAAAGTGGTGAGGTGAGTGTTGCATGGTGTGAAACAAGGAACAAACAAATAAGACAAATAATGGTGCCTAGAAGGGGGCCTCCATACTGAGGCCTGCATGGGTCTTTTATATGTCCCGGATCCTGGAACCAGGTGGGGCACAATCAGCTGTCCACCAGCTGATCTGCATTCCCCTGATTAGTAACCCTGTCCAGCAGGAGGCCTCTCTGCAGACAGGGAAACAGATGTTATTACAGGCCAGGACAATATATGGGGCCAGGGCCGTCACAAACCTAGACCAGACTTTAACCTAGACTAGACTTTAATCTAGACTAGACTTTAATCTAGACTAGACTTTAACCTAGACTAGACTTTAATCTAGACTAGACTTTAACCAAGACTAGACTTTAATCTAGATTAGACTTTAATCTAGACTAGACTTAAACACTAGACTAGATTTAAATCTAGACTAGACTTTAATCTAGACTAGACTTTAACCTAGACTAGACTTTAATCTAGACTATACTTTAACCTAGACTAGACTTTAACCGAGACTAGACTTTAATCTAGACTAGACTTTAATCTAGACTAGACTTTAACACTAGACTAGACTTAAATCTAGACTAGACTTTAATCTAGACTAGACTTTAACCCTAGACTAGACTTTAATCTAGACTAGACCTTAATCCTAGAATAGACTTGAACCCTAGACTAGACATTAACCCTAGACTAGACTTTAACCCTAAACTAGACTTTAATCTAGACTAGACTTTAATCTAGACTAGACTTTAACCTAGACTAGACTTTAATCTAGACTAGACTTAAACCCTAGACTAGACTTTAACCTAGACTAGACTTTAATCTAGACTAGACTTTAACCCTAGACTTTAACCTAGACTAGACTTTAATCTAGACTAGACTTAAACACTAGACTAGACTTTAATCTAGACTAGACTTTAATCTAGACTAGACTTTAACCTAGACTAGACTTTAATCTAGACTAGACTTTAACCTAGACTAGACTTAAACCGAGACTAGACTTTAACCGAGACTAGACTTTAATCTAGACTAGACTTTAATCTAGACTAGACTTTAACACTAGACTAGACTTTAATCTAGACTTTAATCTAGACTAGACTTTAACCCTAGACTAGACTTTAATCTAGACTAGACTTTAATCTAGACTAGACCTTAATCCTAGACTAGACTTTAACCCTAGACTAGACTTTAATCTAGACTAGACATTAACCCTAGACTAGACTTTAACCCTAGACTAGACTTTAATCTAGACTAGACTTTAATCTAGACTAGACAATAACCCTAGACTAGACTTTAATCTAGACTAGACTTTAATCTAGACTAGACATTAACCCTAGACTAGACTTTAATCTAGACTAGACTTTAACCCTAGACTAGACTTTAATCTAGACTAGACTTTAATCTAGACTAGACTTTAATCCTAGACTAGACTTAAACCCTAGACTAGACTTTAATCTAGACTAGACATTAACCCTAGACTAGACTTTAACCCTAGACTAGACTTTAATCTAGACTAGACTTTAATCTAGACTAGACTTTAACCCTAGACTAGACTTTAATCTAGACTAGACATTAACCAAGACTAGACTTTAACCTTGACTAGACTTTAATCTAGACTGGACTTTAATCTAGACTAGACTTTAACCTAGATTAGACTTTAATCTAGACTAGACTTAAACCCTAGACTAGACTTTAACCTAGACTAGACTTTAATCTAGACTAGACTTTAACCCTAGACTAGACTTTAACCTAGACTAGACTTTAACCTAGACCAGACTTTAACCTAGACTAGACTTTAATCTAGAATAGACTTTAATCTAGACTAGATTTAAACACTAGACTAGACTTTAATCTAGACTAGACTTTAATCTAGAATAGACTTAAACCTAGACTAGACTTTAATCTAGACTAGACTTTAACCTAGACTAGACTTAAACAGAGACTAGACTTTAACCGAGTCTAGACTTTAATCTAGACTAGACTTTAATCTAGACTAGACTTTAACACTAGACTAGACTTTAATCTAGACTTTAATCTAGACTAGACTTTAACCCTAGACTAGACTTTAATCTAGACTAGACCTTAATCCTAGACTAGACTTTAACCCTAGACTAGACTTTAATCTAGACTAGACATTAACCCTAGACTAGACTTTAACCCTAGACTAGACTTTAATCTAGACTAGACTTTAATCTAGACTAGACTTTAACCTAGACTAGACTTTAATCTAGACTAGACTTTAACCTAGACTAGACTTTAACCCTAGACTAGACTTTAGCCTAGACCAGACTTTAATCTAGACTAGACTTTAATCTAGACTAAACTTTAACCCTAGACTAGACTTTAACCTAGACTAGACTTTAACCTAGACCAGACTTTAATCTAGACTAGACTTTAATCTAGACTAGACTTTAACCTAGACTAGACTTTAATCTAGACTAGACTTTAACCAAGAATAGACTTTAATCTAGACTAGACTTTAATCTAGACTAGACTTTAACCAAGACTAGACTTTAATCTAGACTATACTTTAACCTAGACTAGATTTAAACCGAGACTAGACTTTAACCGAGACTAGACTTTAATCTAGACTAGACTTTAATCTAGACTAGACTTTAACACTAGACTAGACTTAAATCTAGACTAGACTTTAATCTAGACTTTAACCCTAGACTAGACTTTAATCTAGACTAGACTTTAATCTAGACTAGACCTTAATCCTAGACTAGACTTTAACCCTAGACTAGACTTTAATCTAGACTTTAATCTAGACTAGACTTTAACCCTAGACTAGACTTTAATCTAGACTAGACTTTACTCTAGACTAGACTTTAATCCTAGACTAGACTTTAACCTAGACTAGACTTTAACCTAGACCAGACTTTAACCTAGACTAGACTTTAATCTAGACTAGATTTAAACACTAGACTAGACTTTAATCTAGACTAGACTTTAATCTAGAATAGACTTTAACCTAGACTAGACTTTAATCTAGACTAGACTTTAACCTAGACTAGACTTAAACCGAGACTAGACTTTAACCGAGACTAGACTTTAATCTAGACTAGACTTTAATCTAGACTAGACTTTAACACTAGACTAGACTTTAATCTAGACTTTAATCTAGACTAGACTTTAACCCTAGACTAGACTTTAATCTAGACTAGACCTTAATCCTAGACTAGACTTTAACCCTAGACTAGACTTTAATCTAGACTAGACATTAACACTAGACTAGACTTTAACCCTAGACTAGACTGTAATCTAGACTAGACTTTAATCTAGACTAGACTTTAATCTAGACTAGACATTAACCCTAGACTAGACTTTAATCTAGACTAGACTTTAATCTAGACTAGACATTAACCCTAGACTAGACTTTAATCTAGACTAGACTTTAACCCTAGACTAGACTTTAATCTAGACTAGACTTTAATCTAGACTAGACTTTAATCCTAGACTAGACTTTAACCCTAGACTAGACTTTAATCTAGACTAGACATTAACCCTAGACTAGACTTTAACCCTAGACTAGACTTTAATCTAGACTAGTGTAACCAGGGAGTAGCTAAAAGGACTGTAGAATTTAGGAAGGGCTGGTTATCTAACTAACTCTGAGCTAAATAGGCAGTGTAGGAGGATAGAGGTAGGGGGCGCCAGCAAACCTTTAGACTAGCATTACCATCGTTAGCATTAGCATGGGAATTAGCATTAGCATTAGCATTGGAATTAGCATTAGCATTAGCATTGGAATTAGCATTAGCATACAAACAACTAAACACACGGTAACGGTATCCTATATGAACAAACACATTTATTTACATAACTGATGTATACATCCCCAGATATATACACTCCCTCCCCGCCGGCCACACACACACTCAATCACTCACTCACAGTACCTAGCCTGGAACAGGCTTAGAGTCTGGCGCTGCAAGGAGCGCGTTGAGGCCTTGTCGGAGCTCGCAGGTGCTTCGAGGAAACAGCAGACAAAGGGGGGGGGGTGACGTAGCAACGCGAAGGGAAAGGGGCTTCTTCGGAGTCCGCGACGAGGTGTGAAGGCTCAGGTCCGGTGATCCACGGTCGGTCGCAGTCCACCTCGTGAAGGCGACGGCTTTGTCCACACTGGGTCTCACTTAGTCCAACGGTAGCAGCCGGCGGCTGGCAAGGCTAGCTAACGGGGACACAGCTAAACTGGTTCAGCTTCCGCACGGTGTGCGTGCTACTGACTCCGCCATCTTAGATCGACCTTTCGTTTCTCTCTCTCGTTACTCTCTCTCTCGAATTCTCGTCACACACTGACTCACAGACCACTTCCGTCTCTATATATACACCACCGAACCTAGCATCCGGGTCACGGACACACCCCGGATATACTACGTCATCAAACATATACATAAACATTACAATAATAATACATACACCTTCATGAAACGTACAGGAATAGTATGGAAAATAAGAAAGGAAATAACAGGGCAAAAAGGGCCGATTTCGGGGAAACTAAAACTGGCTCTAAACTGTGGGCCTTCATAACAGCCGCCCCATGAAACCCTCGGTTTCATTTAACTAAGGAAGGCACACTGGCTAGGCTGCTCTAGCAGCGTGAGGTAGGAGGTGATAGTGTCCTCCGTAATTTGAGGGAGCTCAATCAGGCGTGCCACAGGTCGGGTGTAAGTGCGACCACCAACGTCCACGATGGCCGTCCGCACCCTTCCATCCGGACCCGGCAGGACCTTGGTCACTCTGCCTGTCTGCCAGGCGGCGCGTGGAAGGGACTGGTCGATCACCAGTACCACGGCACCTTCGGACAAGTTGTCTCTCTCCCTCAGCAGAGTCTTCTGCTTCTCCTCCTTCTCCAGGGCGCGGATGTGCTCCTCGAAGCAGATCAGAGCGTCTTCCTTGTCCATGTTCTGCAGCTCCTCGTACTCAGCGAAGGTGGGGTTGTCCAGCAGGTACTGCTGGGCCTCGGACCAGGTGGTGCGGTAGGTGACGTTGGCCATGTTGTCCAGAATGTTCTTCAGCGCCTCCCAGTTCCTCTTCCTGAGCTGCTTGGCTTGTTCCTTCTCCTTCTTAGCCTTGTAGGCCTTAAACGCTTGCTTCTTCTCACTCAGCTTGGGCAGGGCGCTGTAGCGTGGGTCGTTGATGATCATTCTCATGGCTTGCTCCCATGACGCGTTGGATGAAACACCATTCTCCTTCAGAAGCTCTTTGAAGGCCTGCTTGGCCTCCTCTTTTGGGTTCCACTTGTACGTTTTCTTCGCCAACTCCGGCCTTTCCTCCTTGGAGGCGTCTACAATACTGGCTGAGACTTCCATGGCTGACGTGTACTCGACGGAGTTGACGGGTGCGTCAATGCTGACCTCGGCCACGTGAGGGTGCATGGCCACCTGCAGGTGTTCCTCGGCAACAGCTGTTGCCGCCATGGCCTCCATGTCCATCATGGTCGCCATGGTAGCAGCAGGATCAACCTGAAGAGTGGGGACGGGGGCGGTGCCAGGAGCTGCAGCTTCTACCGTCCCATTCTCCTCCGCTTTGATCATCGCTTCCAGATCTTCCAGCTCTTTGGGCTTGGTCCACCGGGACTCCTTAGTCTGGGAGTTGTAGTAGTAAGGCTTTCCCGTGTCAGACTTGTACTCCTTCCACGGGCACTTAGACAACATTTGCTCAGCAGGAGATTTCAGGTCGTCTGGTTTCTCCCATGAGGACTGTTTAGTCTCTGTGTTGTAGAAGTAGGTCTTCCCATCCAGAGACTTATGCTCTGTCCACAGAGACTTCTTCTTTGGTTGGTCATCCTGTGGTGAACCATTTGTGGTACTAACTGTTCCAGGTGCACTGGCAGCAATAGATTCCACTCCAGGCGGTCCGGTTGGTTGGTTTGCTTCTTCGGTTCGGACATGGAGGGATGACGTAGCTCTCCCGTCTCTATCTCTCCCCTCGGTAGCGCCTTGGAGGGCCCACCCAAGCGCAGTCTTAACAGCCATCGGGCAGCCTCGTGGTCCTCTCAGCGGAGGACGGAGCGACACGATCAGTTCAGCGTTGTCCGAGCCGATGAGAAGGGTTGGCTCCGCTCCTTCTATCGGATGTAGGTCTACTCGCCGTAGGTGGGAATATCTTGCGCGTAATCTCTCCAGGGGGTAGTCGTAGCGGGAGAGCGCTAGCTGGTCTGCGGTGAAGACATTCCGAAGCCGATATCTGTCCGACGGCCGCCCCGCCGGGGAGATAGAGAAGTTGATTCTCGCCCCGGTGACCTCTTTAAGGTCGCGACGTATCGTGCGCAGAGTCAGCTTCTCCGCAGTCCCTTGGAGCCCCAACTGGCGCACTGCCCCCTGGAGAAGGATGGTCCGTTCCGACCCGTCGTCTAGAACGGCGTACGTGTCGTACACAGCGTTGTTGTGGTGAAGTCGGACCTTCACCACCTTCAGTAGGACCTTGGAGCCGCTGCTCCGGGCTGGGTCTAGGTAGTAGACAGGTGTTGCCTCTTCCGGTGCGCTACCGGACCTAGGGCTTCTGGTGCCCTCCGTGGACCTGGCGAGGGAGACCTCGTGTAAGATGTTGAGGTGGACCTCCTCACAGCGGTTGCACTTTCTCCTCAAGGTGCAGTTCTTAGCCAGATGGTCGCGCCCACAGTTCCAGCACCTCTTGTTCTCCTCGAGCCACCTCTGCTTGGCCTCGGTACTCAGGTTGTTGAAGTCACTGCACTCATTGAACCAGTGCTCGCTGGTGCAGTACGGACATGGCGGTGGACCTCTCCGTCCCTTTTGATGGGGTTGAGAGGAATCCTTTCCCTCAGGTCGGGCTTTCCTCTCTCTCCGAGGCTCCTCCTCCGTGTGCAGCACTCCTACTGGGCGTCCTCTGTTCGAGCTCGGCCTGTCCCAGCGGTCTCCCTTCTCCCTCTCCTTCTTCGGCTCAGCGTAACCCATGGCGTCTACGTTGGTGTCATGCACTTCCTCCAGTAGGAACTCCGCGAAGGCAGCCATGCTCAGACCCAACTTCCCGGGGTTACGAACGCGCTGCTGTCGCCGGAACCTCTCCTGCCGGAAGCGTGGGATCTTGCGGAGCAGCCGCTCGACGTTGGAGGTGCTGTTGATCTCGCTGGCGCCAGCTGGGCCCTGCGTCTTCAGCATTCCAACCAAGGTGTGCACGCGGAGCGCGAAGTCATCCAGCGCCCGTTCATCCTTGATGGGGGCCTGCTGTTCGAGGGCTTGCAGTTCAGCAAGGGCGTGGTTCCAGGGACGACCGTAGCGGGCATCCAAGTCGGCGAGCGCTCTGGTGTAAGGTGTCGGTGCGGAGGCATGGGCCAGAACCATGTTGTGGGCTCTGGGGTTCCTCACATGCTGAAGGAGAATCGCATATTTGTAGGACTCTGAGCAGGAGTCGTCCAAGAGCGTGTCTAGGCATGCGTAGTTCCACATACTGGCTCCTGTCCTCGTCCTTGAAGAAGGGGAACTTGGGTCCCTCCACCTGGGGAAACATCCTGTAGTGGATGATCGGGGCTGGAGTGACGGTCTGGGTGTCCTTTTGGTCCACTGGAGGACCTAGGGGTGTGCTACGCTCTTGGGGAATGGCTCCCCTCCCGGGCAGCGACGCTGGCTCCCTCTGGGCCGCGTAGCGGTCGGGTCCCTGGTCCTCTTCCTTCAAGGTGGTCAGCTGGGCCTGTAGTTGGACATTCATGGCGGGGGTCATGGAGCCATCGGCGGGGGGTTCAGGAGATGGCACTCGAGAGGGCCGTGCGGATGATGCTCTGGAGCTACGGGCCGACGGAGCTCTGCTGATGCACACGTCGCGCATGGTCTGCATCACTTCCTCCATCTTCTCCCCGTGCAGTTGCTCTCTCTCCATCTGGAGGCGGTCGCGCTCCATCTGGAAGCGTTCACGTTCTAGCGCCTCCTGGCGCTGTCTCTCCGCCGCGCGTTCCGCTCCGTTCATCTGGAAGCGTTCACGTTCTAGTGCCTCCTGGCGCTGTCTCTCCGCCGCGCGTTCCGCCCACTCCATCTGCCTCTCCGCCGCGCGTTCCGCCACCTCCATCTGGAGGCGCTCGCGCTCGAACTGGATGCGTTCCCTCTCTCGTTCACGCTCGAACTGGAGGCGTTCTCGCTCTAACGCCACCTCGGCCTGTTGGCGCATACATTCGGACAGCGCGGCACTACTCCCTCTGGAGTGCAGGCTATCCGCCCCAGAGGCAGAACTGCCCACGGAAACCCTGGACCGGGAGGAAGCCACTGAGCGGCAGGAGCTAGGTCTCGAGCGCGCCGTACTGGGAGGCAGATCGTTAAGGCTGAGGCCCTCCCTCTTCCGCCCGCAGGCGCTGTCGGACCGGGCCTCTCCTTCCTGCTCTTCCGTTTCCACGGCAAAACCCTGCTGTTCTGCCATCTCATCCTCAGGCTGGTGCTCTTTGAGGGCTGTCTCAGTGCTAGCCACCCGCGCGCCGGCGGACACCTCGGCCTCTCCGACCACTGTATCCCGTGGAGTGCGCTCCTCGCTACCACTCAGTGAGCTTTCGAGCTCAAGCTCATACTCTTGTAACCTCGGAGGCAACCGCGGGACTCTCTGTGGTCGTGGCTCTGGCTCAGGGGGCGGAGAAGGGGGGGTAACTGTCTGGTCTGGTTGGCTGCGCTCAGCCATGCTATCACTACACTACCTATCCGGCTCGAAGGACCAATTGTAACCAGGGAGTAGCTAAAAGGACTGTAGAATTTAGGAAGGGCTGGTTATCTAACTAACTCTGAGCTAAATAGGCAGTGTAGGAGGATAGAGGTAGGGGGCGCCAGCAAACCTTTAGACTAGCATTACCATCGTTAGCATTAGCATGGGAATTAGCATTAGCATTAGCATTGGAATTAGCATTAGCATTAGCATTGGAATTAGCATTAGCATACAAACAACTAAACACACGGTAACGGTATCCTATATGAACAAACACATTTATTTACATAACTGATGTATACATCCCCAGATATATACACTCCCTCCCCGCCGGCCACACACACACTCAATCACTCACTCACAGTACCTAGCCTGGAACAGGCTTAGAGTCTGGCGCTGCAAGGAGCGCGTTGAGGCCTTGTCGGAGCTCGCAGGTGCTTCGAGGAAACAGCAGACAAAGGGGGGGGGGTGACGTAGCAACGCGAAGGGAAAGGGGCTTCTTCGGAGTCCGCGACGAGGTGTGAAGGCTCAGGTCCGGTGATCCACGGTCGGTCGCAGTCCACCTCGTGAAGGCGACGGCTTTGTCCACACTGGGTCTCACTTAGTCCAACGGTAGCAGCCGGCGGCTGGCAAGGCTAGCTAACGGGGACACAGCTAAACTGGTTCAGCTTCCGCACGGTGTGCGTGCTACTGACTCCGCCATCTTAGATCGACCTTTCGTTTCTCTCTCTCGTTACTCTCTCTCTCGAATTCTCGTCACACACTGACTCACAGACCACTTCCGTCTCTATATATACACCACCGAACCTAGCATCCGGGTCACGGACACACCCCGGATATACTACGTCATCAAACATATACATAAACATTACAATAATAATACATACACCTTCATGAAACGTACAGGAATAGTATGGAAAATAAGAAAGGAAATAACAGGGCAAAAAGGGCCGATTTCGGGGAAACTAAAACTGGCTCTAAACTGTGGGCCTTCATAACAACTAGACTTTAATCTAGACTAGACTTTAATCTAGACTAGACTTTAACCCTAGACTAGACTTTAATCTAGACTAGACTTTAACCCTAGACTAGACTTTAACCTAGACTAGACTTTAATCTAGACTAGACTTTAACCCTAGACTAGACTTTAACCCTAGACTAGACTTTAACCCTAGACTAGACTTTAATCTAGACTAGACATTAACCCTAGACTAGACTTTAACCCTAGACTAGACTTTAACCCTAGACTAGACTTTAATCTAGACTAGACTTTAACCCTAGACTAGACTTTAATCTAGACTAGACTTTAACCTAGACTTGACTTTAATCTAGACTAGACTTGAACCTAGACTAGACTTAAATCTAGACTAGACTTTAATCTTTACTTTAACCTAGACTAGACTTTAACCTACACTAGACTTTAACCTAGACTAGACTTTAACCTAGACCAGACTTTAATCTAGACTAGACTTTAACCTAGACTAGACTTTAACCTAGACTAGACTTTAACCTAGACTAGACTTTAACCTAGACCAGACTTTAATCTAGACTAGACTTTAATCTAGACTAGACTTTAACACTAGACTAGACTTTAATCTAGACATTAACCCTAGACTAGACTTAAACCGAGACTAGACTTTAACCGAGACTAGACTTTAATCTAGACTATACTTTAATCTAGACTAGACTTTAACACTAGACTAGACTTTAATCTAGACTTTAATCTAGACTAGACTTTAACCCTAGACTAGGCTTTAATCTAGACTAGACTTTAATCTAGACTAGACTTTAATCTAGACTTTAATCTAGACTAGACTTTAACCCTAGACTAGACTTTAATCTAGACTAGACTTTAATCTAGACTAGACCTTAATCCTAGACTAGACTTTAACCCTAGACTAGACTTTAATCTAGACTAGACTTTAATCTAGACTAGACATTAACCCTAGACTAGACTTTAATCTAGACTAGACTTTAATCTAGACTAGACATTAACCCTAGACTAGACTTTAACCCTAGACAAGACTTTAATCTAGACTAGACTTTAATCTAGACTAGACATTAACCCTAGACTAGACTTTATTCTAGACTAGACATTAACCCTAGACTAGACTTTAACCCTAGACTAGACTTTAGCCAGAAACTGGCTCTTTTTTTTGCCATTTAGCAGACGCTTTTAATCCAAAGCGATTTACAATTACGAATTGCAGGGACATCCCCCCTGGAGTAACTGAGGGCTATGTGCCTTACTCTTTAGTGTGGTTTCAGGCGGGATTTGAACTCACAACCTTCAGATCACAAGTCGAACTCACTATCCACTAGACCACCACTACCCCCACTCTTTAAGTGGGCGTTTCTGTCCGTCTGATTGACATGCACGCACAGAGTGTTTCAACTTTGCCCAACTTTGCCCGTTTGTTCCGAGTTTAACTACCGGTACATTTATTTGGCTAAAATAGCGAGAGCGCTTGTTTTCGTCATATGCCCGAAGAGCAAATGTTCCATGACTTCTGCATGATATCCAGTGGTGTGCCGTCAGGGCCAGCAAGGCCTTCTCTGCTGGCCTAAACATAATCAGAATATACATTTAATTTTGATATATTTTTTCTACAAATATGTATTAAATTATTCCCGTAGTCTATTCTCTTCATTTCATAGCTTTCCTCTTGGTTGCGCTGCTTCCAGACATTTGGAGGGCTGGCCTTTAGCTTTTATCCAATCATATTTCAGCCATAATGTGTTGCCAGGGTACCAAGAAATCTGCCCGCCTGCAGATTCAACAGTGGCGCGAGTACAGATTGTAATTTAAAGTGAACGAGGAAAGAACTGTGGCGTGCCGTAGTCAGATCTCGAGTTGGCGAGCAAATCCAAGCAAATCCGACGAAGGGGCCTGCTGGATGGCGGAGCACCTGATCAGCACCTGCACGTCTTTTGATTGGATACAAACTATTGGGAGGCGGAGCCTACAAGCAGCCACAATGGCTGAAGGAGGAGAAGAGGTAGATTTGGTGGCAGATATTATAACAACAAAGAAGAACCTTCTAAGAAAAGTAGACATAATCAGAAGAGAACGGCCGACCCCGACGTTAGCGACGCTATCCATGTAGAAAATGACTTATTGGTGGAACTGATCAACTGTACAACAGAGACATTGAAGTCTTCTTGAGGAAAGAAAGGAGGATGGATTTTGTGTTCAAATAATCAGTTGTTTTGGTGAGTACAAAGCATTTAATGTTTTCTGCAAGAGATGTAGACATACGGAGCGACCCTGGGGTCCATAGATATGTGTGTTGTGTTGCCTGGCTCAGTTGTGTGAGTAAGTGGGGCTTCAATGCGATCTTCTAACCACTTCCCGGGCTGCTACCATGGAAAACGACACACCCCCGTGACCGTATGAACACGAGGAAGATAACCATCCTTAAATGGAACCTCGAAACGGTTCTCCTATCGAGATCGACAGACCGCAAAGTTCGGGAAATAACTGACGCTTTCGTTTTCATGCAATGAATTGAATACACCCAGACAAGGTGCCGCTATAATAACAATGGCAACGCCCGGTTATACTGCGTTTCTGTCTAAATGTATAGTTTCTAGAGCCATGGCGTCATAATGATGGTATTAAGAGGTGGAATAATTCAGGTAGGACATCACTGAAGGCCTAGGTGTGAAATGCACCGCCCGCCACTGATGATATCAGGATAGGGGATGCAGGCCAGAGTCGGAATTAGAAGGGAACAGGAAATTACAAACAGGAAAAGGAGATAATCATGATTGCTTTTTATTTTAACAGATTTGATCAGGGGAGAGCGCGAACGCAGTCCCCCACTACCACAAATTATGCAGTCGAGATTCCCACATTTGGGGAGTTCGCAGGCAACGAGTCTACAGTAGTGCAATGTCTATACTCACTACGCGTTGTGATTGACAGTGTCCATACTCGCTACGCCAATCAGATGACAGTGTCCATACCCGCTACACCAATCAGATGGCAGAGCCGGGTATAGACATCCCAATCAGATACCGGTTTGACTGTTTGTCCAGCCTTCAGCACAGAGGTTTGACTGGTTCAATGAAGACAGTCACGCCTTCAGCACAGAGCGAACTGAGCAGAAAAGCGATCAGACTCTAGCCTTCAAAACGAGTGAGTAACTAAGTCATTTTGATATAAATTACTACACACTGTGTGTGTACTTATTCTTTTAATAAGTCAAAGTATTTCTGTGTAAATGAAGCAATGTCCTTCACGAAGCATGCTAGTTAGCGCGTTAACTAGTTCTTTTCACTCCGAGCAGTGTCGACATCGATGGGGGTCTCCAATCGACTCCATTCAAAGTGATTTACATTCCCTGTCCTCTCCCCTGTCCGGACACATTTGAATTTTCACCGTAAGCCCCGGTAAGGCGACGTTATTAACCCGCAAAGAGTGTATCCCGGGCACCGTCTTTGTCCGCGAATAACACCTACCGCGGACAAAGACAATGCCCGGGATACACTCTCTAACACCGGCTAGGAAGGTGGTAAAAATACAAGACTATGCTGGATAACTCCACCATCAGTATACGGTCAGTTTGAGCCATCAGGCATCATTCTGGCACCCCGGGAAGTAATGTTTTGAACCCCGAGAGCATGCATATATGTCTAACCCGAAAATAGTACACTCTCCTCGGCCACTGCACGCGCCTACAGCACCGTGTATTCGGCACGGTTCTTTGCCGGTGTGAAAGCCCTATCCTATCCCTCTGCCTCTCCACTCAATTAATCCTTTATTCATTCATTCATGTATGAATCCACCCATTAGTCCATTATGGACAGTGCGCTAGTTATGGGTGATTGTCAAATGTTTCAGATGTACACATGATTGGTGAAGATGATATGTACTGTCTGTCAGACCATATATCTTTTTTTTAATTCTGGCCCAATATGATTTTCTCTCTCTCCTCCTCTCTCACCCTTATGTCTCTCTCTCCTCCTCTCCTCCTCGTGGCTCTCTCTCCTCCTCTCTCACCCTTATGTCTCTCTCTCCTCCTCTCCTCCTCATGTCTCTCTCCTCCTCTCTCACTCTCATGTCTCTCTCTCCTCCTCATGTCTCTCTCCTCCTTATGTCTCTCTCCTCCTCTCCTCCTCATGTCTCTCTCTCTCCTCCTTATGTCTCTCTCCTCCTTATGTCTCTCTCCTCCTTATAGTCCAGTCAATCTAACTCAAAAAAAGGCCCAACCCAGGAGAAATTGCAATAGTAATGTTTCATAGTTTTTATTGTTCCTAATACCCTCCTGCATCATATACTAAAAGTCTTAATTAATTAATTTATTGGATCATACTTTTTTCAAGGTCAAAAGAGGTTAAACAATGTTTTAGAGTGACGCCATCTGGGTAAAATGGTGTTAATATTGGAGGGCCTATGTATACCTATCCAACATATTTGGTGTCTTTTCCTATGTTTTGGGGGTCAATCTTTCCAATAAAACACTTTTTCAGAGGATATTCTTAAGTCTTATACCTGTATTAGGGGTACAACTACCCCAACACCCACTTATTTGCCAAATGTGACGCCAGACAATGTTTTCATCAATCAGTTGCCAACATACACTTTCAGTTTTTTACATATTCTGAAAATACAGATTGTAAGCTTTCAAATGATGTGTCACACATTGAAATCGGACAGAAATTGAAGACGACACGAGTATTTGAATGTTGGTGCACCTCAAACACAGAATGGGAGAAAAGTCACTGATGAAACCACAACAAACGCTGCTAACAGTGTTACATCGCTACGAACGTCTAACTGCATTTTTATAAGATCCCAACATACTGAGAGAACATCAACATGCTAAAAACACATTACTACATATTTATGAAAATACATTTTAAAACTTAAAGTTGCGTGTTATGAGAAAAAAAAACGAAACCAAATATTGTTGACACTATAAGTTTCACTCTCATTTTCTGCGACTGGTTTAGCGCTAGACTGGCTTTCATCACAAATGTTCCTCATCATGTGTCACGCCCCCCCCCCCCCCCCCCCATCCTGTGAATACAATATATAACACACAACTTGATGCATCATTGATTAATGAAGTGAATGACGTAATTTCAATACAATTACACAATGAAAACACCACTCCCAGCCTGTCATTGGTAAGTAGTTCAAACAAAGATGTTAGACATTTCTTTAATTCTACCACTCAATACAATAAAACACATTTATAATTGTCATCAATCGTCATTTTTGCTGCATTGAATTACAGGTTACTCTTCGCTAGCGGTTAGCTGACGTTTGCTAGCTAGCCACAGTGTGTGTACAGCTGTCACTGGTAAGTAGCCTAGTTCAAACAAAGGATTAGACATTTCTTTAATTCTACCACTCAATACAATAAAACACATTAGTAGTAGCTGAGAAACTTGAGGTACGTGGACTCACACCTGGGCACTTCATACAATATGTTGCTGATAATGCTGACCATAATATCCGAACAATTGATGGCCATGGAATGTTCCATGGCATGGGAATTATTGCATGCATCACCCCCAAAATTGAACAAGCTTCCATCATTCCACGTATCAAGGTGACAGCAAAGGACCTAACAGATGTCGGACGCATTAACATTGTTCCATATGTACAGAAGTCTGGGGGCCTCAAGAATCTTACCTACAGGGAATGTGAAGAGCACTCTGAAGACGATAGAGAGACGCCTGCTGATAGACTCTGGAAGCTGTCCTTGCTGCTCGGCAAATGCTCAAGGCCTGGATGGTCCGGGATGATGAAAATGCTCAACACTGGAGATCAGCCTGGTCAGTCGTCAGTCATCTTCCTACCCATGATTGACATGGATCCAGGAGATCTGACTTGCATTCATTCCACTCTGCAGTTCGTTCATGATCACGCAGCTCGCTACCAGGTCACTCCAATTCTAACCTTTGATCAACCACTATGGTGGAAAGCGATGACAATTATTGAAAGTGAAGCACCTGGCAGTCCATTGAAATCTATCGTTCTCCGACTTGGTGGGTTCCATGTGCTCATGAGTTTCCTTGGCGCAGTTGGCCATTTGATGTCAGGCTCTGGCTTGGAAGAAATCCTTGAATTAGTGTACACACCAAATACGGTGCCCAAAATGCTCGAAGGAAAAGCAGTTGCCAGGGCCATACGAGGTCATTTCCTGGTTGATGGAGCACTGAACACCCTACTGGAAGCGAAAACTTTTCATGTCAAACTGCCTGTCCCAATCAAAGCAAACTATGCTGTGGACTCAGAGGATGTGTCAGAGTTGACTCAAGATGGTACTGTTGGTGATGACAGTGAGGAAACAGTTTCTGATCAGCCAGATGGAGAATCCACAGACCATGCCAAAGTACCAGAAGAACTAGCAGAAGCCTCAGATCTGTATGACAGTGTTATGGCTGCCACTGCAACCAGGACAAATGCAAGTGCACTACTCCAGATCATAGCTCAGCGTTTGGAGGCAGAGAAGAGAACCATGGTAGATGACCGGACAGCAGCACTCTGGCTACAGTACATGGAGATGATCGACCTAGTCCGTGCATTCATTGGATCGGAGAGAACTGGAAATTGGGATCAGCACCTTGATACCCTGACAGACATGATGCCATTCATGGCTGCCTCCGGACATAACTTGTATGTAAAATCATTGACCATATACCTCCAGAAAATGCGCCAACTAGAAGACACACATCCCCAAGTTTACAAACGATTTCAGGAAGATGGTCTGCAAGTTGTTCGTAGATCAAATGAATACTGGGCCGGACTATCCCCCGACCTTGTAATAGAACAAGCCCTCATGCGAAGTATGAAATCAACCGGAGGACTGACACGGGGAAGGGGTGTGTCTGAAACACAACGTTTGGTGTGGGTTCTTTCCAACCCTGCAACATCTGAAATCAACAATGCCATGAAAGAAGTGACAGGGGTAAACTATGAAACTAGTGAACAGCACAAGGACCTTTCTGCATCAAGACAGGCACGAGACAACGCTGACACTATCAAAATACTTCAATTGTTGGAGTCACAAAATCCGTTTGCCGGGTATGAACACCTTCAGCACCTAATCACTGGTGTGACAGCCCATAATGCGGTGAATGTGGACCATTCAAAAGAAGTTGGTAGAAGGGTCTTAAAGGACATGGTAGGGAAAAAGGTGACAGAATATACCTTCAAGAGGAAAGCACATGCAGTCACCATGGATTCCAAATCCACAGTCAAACTGAACAAAGAAGAAGTTGTCCATATTGATTCGCAGCTCTTGTTTCAGAGACTAGTGATTGCTGGGACACAGGCAGACAAGTTAGCTGAAGCCTTCAAGTATGAACTCTGCGGGTATCCACCTGCGCTCTTCGAAACGAAAACAGTGTTTCTCCCAGCGAACAAACCCCAAATTGCAAAAGCAATATGGAACGCAGTCCCTCATGATGATGTGCCAGAAAGAGACATTCTGTACGTTTTAGATGGAGGGGCCCTTCTCCACCGACTACCCTGGGAGATAGGAAAAACATATGGAGCAATAGTGGAAACGTACATAGGTTATGTTCGAAAACATTATGGGCAATCAGTGGTGATTGTGTTTGATGGGTACAGCAACCAGCCATCTACAAAGGATGGTGCCCATAAAAGGAGGAACACAAACACTGGCCGGAAGGTTTAATTCCCGTCAACCATGTCACTGAGGTTGAAAAAACAGGAATTTCTGTCAAACAAGGAGAACAAACAACGTTTCATAAACCTGTTGGGGGAGGGACTAACACTTGCAGGGTTTGACATTCACAATGCTCAGGGAGACGCCGATGTGCTCATAGTTCAAACTGCAGTGACAGCAGCATTGAAACATCGAACTGTCCTTGTTGGAGACAACACCGACCTCCTCATTCTTCTGTTACACCATTATCAGCAAGGAGAACTGTACTTCATGTCTGAGCCCAAGAAGTCGTCTTCATCAAGTTACAGGTTTTTGAACATTGGGCAAGCAAGAGATGTGTTGGGTGAAGATGTTAGCAACAACATCTTATTCGCGCATGCCATGCTTGGCTGTGATACAACATCCAGACTCTTTGGGGTTGGGAAAGGGGTATCTCTGGGTCTGGTTAGAGAAAGCGACTCATTCAGAGTACAGGCCAGCATTTTTCAGAAACAATCTGCTACCAAGGATGACATTGCTGCTGCAGGGGAAAGGGCAATGATACTAATCTACAAAGGAGCAGAAATGGATTCTCTCAATGACCTCAGGCTGAAAAGTTTTTATACTAAAGTGACTGACAGCAAAACGGCTATCCACCCTCGCAACTTGCCGCCAACATCGTCGTCTGCCATGCTTCACAGCTTCAGAGTGTACCATCAGGTTCAGGAATGGATGGGAAACTCGCTACCACCAGAGGAATGGGGCTGGAGGATCCAAGACTCATGCCTCATTCCCATCCATTCTGACCAGGACCCTGCTCCTCAATACTTGTTGGAGCTTGTGCGCTGTAATTGCAAGTCAGGTTGTGGCACTATGCGCTGCAAATGCCGTCGTCAAGGACTTGATTGCTCTGTAGCCTGTTCAGAATGCAGAGGTGTGTGCGCGAATATGTCGGCACAACATTGGGATGAGGACATGGAGTGAAGGTTACATGTAGGCCTACAGTAAAGGCATATTTCAAGCTTGGTCTAATTTTTTAAATATTGTATTTATAAAGTTTTAATAGGTTTATAGGTTTATGTGGTTTATTTCTCATTGAAGTGTTTAATCTGTATATGATATGCAACATGGTTTTCATAGAAAAACATTAACATTTCCGAAATGTCAATGATAATAAATGTGTTATAAACTAATTTGATTGACTTTGTTTGAATACAATAAAATAAAAATATAATTGTGGGTAATGGCCGTTTTCTCAAAAATTGTTTTTTCTCATACTCTGAGCCAGAAATCTCCACTTCAGTAGCACTTACATACACCAAACTTTCCAGTTGTATTCCTATCTACATTCCGAGTTCTGCTATAGAGGGGTTTGTTAATATATCATTCATAGCCTGATTTATGTAACATTTACTCCTAAAAACATGGCAAAGCTTACTTTTTATGGCTGTTGACAGCATTTTCAGATTTATGGAGTGATAAAAAGAGTTATCCAAATTCCCTGTTATAGAGGACCTTGACTCTAATATGACAACAAGATGAAACAAGAATTTTTTACCTGGCTTTATCCAATGTTCAGATTTCTGATTTTGAATGTTATGCAAATTAGCACATATTTCATTAGATAATGCCTAATTTGCATATTTAAACATAATATTTCAGAAAACTTGTAATACAAAAAATATTAGTCCTAATGTAAGTGATTAACTGGGGAAGTTTCATGGTGATATCTATTAGTTAAATTTTTTATCCTATTAACTGGCTGTGTTGCGCCTGGCACAAAAACCCACATTTTCGACCCCTGAATTTACCTTGATCCAATAAATATTAAGACTAAGACTTTTAATATGTTATTTGGTTGTCCCTAGGGATCACAAAAAAACTTGAATGATTACTATTGCAATTTCCCCTGGGTTAAACCACAGATTGACTGGACTATTATGTCTCTCTCCTCCTCCTCTCTCTGGTAGTTCAAGGATGAGGTGGTGAAGGAGGTGGTGGAGAGGATGTGTAATGACTTCTCTGGCCAGTGCTGCACCCACAAAGCTGCACCCACAAAAAGAAAACAATGTGGAGACAACGCCAACCCAACTCAACGCTACTTGGTGAAGACAGGAACCACAGGCAACCGGTGAAAATCACAGGCATATGGGCTACCATGTCAGGTAAAATAGTCTTACTGAAAGACCTTGTATAAAAAATATTGATGGGAATCTATAGCCTGTATACCTTAATACTTGATGTCTTTTATTTTCAGAGAATCCACAGCTCCTGTTTGAAGGGACCGTGTTCCTGCCACTCCACAGAGAAGATCCCCTGACAGGCTGTGAAGAGTGAGGGAGCAAAGCTTCTCTTCCCACCCTCAGCCATCACTGACTCCCTCCTGTTCCTACATCATAAAACATTTTGGGAACCATGCCAACTTGTTGGGATAGGTATGAAGTCAACTGCCACCAATGGGCAATACTGTGAAATTGTTGATAAAAGAGTAGTCCACAACATCAGGAACACATGCTACCTGAAGAGTAAGTTTCTCCACTCTCATATGGAGTAACTCTCCCATGTCACACTGTGATGGTGGTCATTGTAGTCTGTCTGGGATGGAGGATGTCAGTGTAGTCTCTTTCAGAAGGACAGTTTAGTCTCTCTGTGGTGGAGGGGAATCTTGGGGGAGTTGTTACACAACAAACACATTCTTGTTTATTTATTTATTTGTATTTTACATAATTAGAGTTAGTAGATTTGTGACAGCCCCCCAGTGTGTCTGAATTGGAGTCCTAGTATACTGTACTTCCAAATGGTTTAGCATGGGGGTCAGGTTCAGTACTAGATTTGGGCCGAGGTCCAATAGTGTCCTACCTACAAAAGGTTTTGTACATATAATCATTTTGTTCATATAATAATGTTGTACACATAATCATTTTGTTCCTATTTATAATAGTTCCTGCAATTTCCTGTAAATGTCTTTATCAATTAGTAATCCACAGTATGATTATGTATTTGTGTATGTTGTTTTTTAAATAATAAAATGCTGAGACAATACTATGACATTCATTGTGTTCTTCATATTTCCAAGACATCTCAAGACATCTTAAGACATCTTCATATTTCTGTGTGAATAAATGTAAATAAATGGCATTTAGGAAAAGACAAAGCACTCTCACACAAGTATACTTTTGATAAAATAAGCTTTATTTCCATGCAGGAAAATCAGTCCAATAACATGTGAATAAATGTAAATAAATGGCATTTAGGAAAAGACAAAGCACAAGTATACTTTTGATCAAATAAGCTGTATTTCCAAGCAGGAAAATCAGTCACCTAGTGAAAAAATAAAATGTGCACCTAGTAACACATGGCTACTTGGTATGCAGGAGATCTCTGTCACTCTCGGTCAATGTCACCTCCCCTTTATTCCTTGAACCTCCCACGTCAGGTGATGCGACTGTGTATGGAATATTAACCAATCACGTCATCAACAATTGCACTCCGATACGACGGACCCCCGTTCGCAGTGGTCAGCATGGCCGGAGTGCAATGGCCAAGCCTCGCCCTGGGTGAACCTCCATCTTGACCAAGGTATCTCCCCTGCCAGGTAAGTATGAAGGGGAATGCGTCCGTGTCGGCCAGCTGCAGCGCACAGCAACGACGCTCTACCGCGGTATGGATTGCTGCAGCCTGTGTAGGGGGAGAGGAAGAGGACGACAGCCCGCCCTCCTTCTGGGAACACAGTCCCACATTGAAAAACACAGCCAGTGCTTCAACTCAAGAGACAGAAGGGTAGAATCAAATCAATCAACAACAAAAAACATGGGAGTGTCTGAAATGATCCCAAGGCCAGAGAGTAGTGATGGCGAGATGAAGCCGACGCTTCGGAGCGTATGTCGAGTAACAGAGGCAGATTTTTGTGAAGCGCGTAACGAGGCGTGTGTTGATGACGTATGTGGTAAGAGCGAAGCATCGCCTTCCGGCCGTACCACGTGACCGATTCGGGAAGTGGCTCGGATTTGGCTCCTCCTCCTCCTCCTCGTCATCACAACCCCCCATATCAGAAGCTTCGCAGCCTGTGACTCAAGGTAATGTATACTGGATACATTCTAATTGTCTTATTGTATTATATTCACTGACACTGACAGCCTGTTTGTCTGTTTTAGGTAACAAACTGTAGCGTCGTTTAGACACCACAGTCCTGCAGGCGAGGACCCAAAATGGAACTGCAGACGCAACAGTGGGGGTCCAAACCTACCTGGCTGAACCAAACATCGAAAGGATGCAGAACCCCCTACAGTATTGGGAAGAACACAAACATGTGTATCCTAATTTGTATAAACTTGCCGTTAATTATCTATGTACCCCAGCTTCATCTGTGCCCTGTGAAAGGATATTTTCAAAAGCAGGAGAAATCGTCTCAAAAAAAAGAAACCGCCTGAAGCCCAGCACTGTGGAGAAATTGTTATTTTTAAATACAAATGAATAAATGAATAAAATGTTGTTGTTCCTAGTAACACAAGCACATTTATTCAATTCAAAGCTTCACAAACCAAAGCCACGGTGTCATTATCACTCTGCCTGCTATACATTTATTGTCCACTTGATGGCGAAGTAGAGCAAATGAAGCAACATGAAGCTTCGGTCCATGTGTGACGCAATTTGGCGGCCTTTTCGAGGGCAGCCTGGTAAAGTGTACGTACCCAGGGTGGGTCGGGTCCCTGGAGATCTTGGAGGCCTTCCTGAGACAGCGTGTGTTGTACAGCTCTTCCAGAGAGGGGAGGGGGGCGCCGGTGATCTTCTGTGCTGTTCTCACGACTCTCTGTAGCGCATTTCTCTCCGCTGTTGTGCAGCTGGAGAACCAGTTGCAGATGCCGTAGGTGAGGATGCTCTCCACTGCGCCGCGGTAAAAGGTCACCAGTATCTCCTGCTTGCTGTGTTCCTTCCTGAGGCATCTCAGGGTGTATAGCCGCTGTTGTGCCCTCTTTATGGTGCCTTTTGTGTTGTCCTTCCAGGTCAGGTCATCCCGCATGTGCGTCCCCAGGAATCGGAGGGTTGAGACTCTCTCCACGCTCTCTCAGTCGATGAGCAGGGGCTGGATCTCAGACTTTTTCCTCCTGAAGTCTACGATGATTTCCTGGGTCTTTGACTTGTTCAGCAGCAGGTTGTTAACCTTGCACAGCTTGCTCAGTTGCTCTACCTCATCCCTGTACGCCGCCTCGTCCCCCCCCCGAGATACATCCCACCACGGTGGTGTCGTCTGCAAACTTTACGATGGAGTTGCTGGGGTGGACGGGGGTGAAGTCGTAGGTGTAGAGGTTGTAGAGGATGGGGCTTAGCACGCAGCCCTGGGGGGACCCAGTGCTGAGTCTGAGGGCTGTGGAGGTGTGGGGGCCCACCCGCACCCTCTGGGGGCGGTCGGTCAGGAAGTCCTTGATCCACGCACATATAGAGTGTGATAGACCCAGGTCTAATAGTTTGGTCACTAGCCTGTCTGGAAGGATGGTGTTGAAGGCGGAGCTGAAGTCCACGAAGAGCAGTCTCGCGTAGCTGTTTCCCCTCTCCAGGTGGGATAGAGTGGCGTGGAGAGTCGTCGCGATGGCGTCCTCTGTGGACCTGTGGGCTCTGTAGGCGAACTGGTATGGATCCAGGTTGGGCGGGAGGCGTGTGAGTATGTGGGCCCGGACTAGTTTCTCGAAGCACTTCATGATGATTGGTGTGAGTGCCACCGGGCGGTAGTCGTTTAGGCAGCTCACCGTGCTTTTCTTCGGGACTGGGATGATAGTTGAGGTTTTCAGGCAGGGTGGGATGGTGGCCTGGGACAGGGACTGGTTGAAGATGTTGATGAAAACCCCGGCCAGCTGGTCGGCGCAGTCCCTCAGCACCCGTCCCAGGACGCCATCCGGTCCAGAGGCTTTCCTGGGGTCCACCGCCTTCAGCACGCGTCTCACTTCATGCTCTGTGAGGGTGAGGCTGCTGAGAGCTGGAGAGAGTGGTGTTTGTGTTGTGGTTACCTCCGTTCGCCCCTCGTCGAACCGGGCGTAGAAGGAGTTCAGCTTTTCCGCCAGCAGGGGGTCATCCTCTGCGGCTGTGAGCCTGTTGGCTCTGAAGTTTGTCATGTGCTGAACCCCCTGCCACATCCGCCTGGAGTCGTTGCTCAGGAAGCATTCCTCAATCTTCTCTCTGTGGTCTGCCTTGGCCTCTCGGATGCCGTGCTTTAGGTTAGCCCTGGTGGTGCTGTACAGCAGTGTGCCCTTCCCTGCGAAGAAGGCGTTGTCCCTCTCATTGATCAGTTTTTGGACCTTCCCAGTCATCCATGGCTTCGTGTTGGGGTAGACCCGGACCCGTTTGTCCACGGTGACTGAGTTGTCGCAGTTCACTATGTGGTTCAGAACCGACGACGTGAACTGTTCCAGGTCCTCATGCTCATATTCCTGCCATGAGGTGTCATTTAGGCAGATCTGCAGTGGAGCGGACCCTTCTGGCCAGGTTCTGACAGTCTTAGTGGTGATGGGAGCACTTTTCCTCATGGTAGTGTAGGCTGGGATCAGGAGGATTGACACATGGTCAGACATGCCTAGATGAGCTAGCGGTCTAGCCTTGTAAGCACGCTTGATGTTGGTGTATACCTTATCCAGTGTTTTTTCTCCTCTTGTTGCACATTTAACATGCTGATAGAACTTGGGTAGTACTACCTTCAGGTCGGCATGATTAAAATCTCCGGCGATAATGTGGACTGCCTGGGCGCTCTGTTCACCACTGATGACGTCATATAGCCGCGCCAATGCTAAGCTACCATCTGCATTTGGTGCAATGTAAACGCTTGTGATATACACTGCATTGAATTCCCTCGGGAGGTAAGTGGGTCGGCATTTAACAGTCAAGTATTCCAGGTTTGGGGAGCAGTGGCTACTTACAGTTTTCGTGTTTAAGCACCAGCTATCCTTCGTAGATATAATGAGCCCACCTCCGCGGGTCTTTCCACTAAGCAAAGTCTGGTCTGCCCGGTGAAGGGTTCTCCCTTCCAGGCTTACCGCGGAGTCCAGGATAGTGTCATTTAGCCAGGTTTCAGTGAGAATAATCACACAGCTATCTCCCACGATGTTATTTGTGACGACCTGTAGTCTCAATTCGTCCATCTTGTTAGCCAGGGACCTGACGTTGGATAGGAAAATACTTGGCAAAGCTGGCTTATCCGGGCTTCGCCTCAGCCTGGCTAGCAGGCCCCCCCTTCTTCCTCGGCGTTGCTTACGGTCTCGCCTCCGACGTTTGCGCTTGAGTGTTGGGATCGCGTAGTATTTTTCACCCGGCGACCGAGCGAGGTCGAATGGGATCCTTTGTTGTTTCAAGAACTCCGCCGTTACAGTCCCCTCGTTTTTCGCACCAACTTCTAGTAAGTCTAGTCTGCTGTAGGTACTATTTACACAACCGTCCCCGATAAGTACTAAAATAAAAATGTACATACAAATGTACTTAAAAACACTAAAGAACACCAGTGTTGAAGCCACTCCGAGCCGCGCTGCGTCTGTGCGCGCCGCCATCTTGATAGTAAGGGAAACATATGAAAATCTGCGAAGTAAATTGTTACCAAAAATGTTCTTCACCAATGTGTTTCTAAAGGTGTGTAATAACATGTACTAAAAGGTTGAAATTCAACTTCTGTGGGAAACCTCATAAAAAACTGCTCAAAGTTGGGGTACCGATAACCGATTTTTGAAAATTCGAAAATGCTTAAATTGGACTTGAGTAACTTTTGAGGGGTGAAACTAGGCATTTTTCATGATTCTGAGTTGATTGCAAGCATTTATTTGTCACCAAGACCACTTCCTGGTAGAGAAACTGCCACGCCCTTTTTTTTAGAGAGGTAGATGAGGTAGAGATGCTTAACCCGACGGATTGTCCGGTTGACGCGGTCCTAAATTGATGTGTTGCTGTTGGTTATATAAGATCCGTAGTCGTTGGTTTGCTGCATAATAAACATTTATTGTGTTACTATGTGCCATCAATGGCTTAATCACTGGTACAAACAATAACAATAACAAACTTAGCGCCCTTGCGGTCAAACCTATTTGCCCTTCCGGGGTCAACACCTGACGACAACAACAACAATGTGCTACCATGCCTATGTGCAATATGAGTGCCAGGAGGCTGCTGAGAGAGCCATTAAGAGGCTGAATGGCATGCTGTTCAATGACAAACCAAATCTAACAAAGAACGAGAGGCTGAACATGGAGCCAGGGCCAGAGAGTTCACCAATGTGTACATAAAAAACCATGGCAAGGATATGGATGACCAAAAACTGAAGGAAAAGTTTGAAATATATGGACCAACCCTGAGAGTCCGGGTCATGACTGATGTCAAGGGTCAGTCCAGGGGTTTCGGTTTTGTTTGCTTCGAAAGGCATGAGGACGCCCAGAAGGCTGTCGACGACATGAATGGTCAGAACATCGACGGGAGAAAGGTCTACGTGGGCCGTGCCCAGAAGAGAAGAGAGCGCCAGACCGCGCTGAAGCACCGGTTTGAACACATGAAGCATGAGCGTATGACCAGATACCAGGTTTGTGGCCTCCAGTTCTCTGATACTAACACAGAAGTTGATACTATTTACACATAGTTATTGTTGATGTATTTGAGGTATGAAAAACATCTCACTAAACAGGTTTTTTCGCTTACCAGGGTGTCAATCTGTACGTGAAGAACCTGGATGATGGCTGGGACGATGAGCGTCTGCACTGAGCGTTCTCCTCCTTCGGAACGATCACCAGTGCGAAGGTGATGATGGAAGGTCAACGCAGCAAGGGCTTCGGCTTCGTGCGCTTCTCCTCCCCCGAGGACGCCACCAAGGCCATGACTGAGATGAACGGCCGCGTCGTGGCCAACAAGCCGTTGTATGTGGCCCTGGCCCGGAGCAGGAAGGACCGCCAAGCACACCAACAGGCGTTTATCACAGAAGAGTACAGTGTCTGCGGCATGCCCGACCTAGTCATCGACCCCTACCAGCCTGCTCCACCGTCTGGATACGTCATGGCTCCCGTTCCACAGCCCCAGACCTGTGGTGGTACTACCTACTACCTCACCAACCAGCTGGATCAACTGAGACCTCCTCCTGGCAGGGCCACCCAGAGTGTGCAACCTCAGTACTTCCAGAACATGCCCTCCTACATCATGCCTCACTACCCACAGCAGCACATGGCTCCTCCCCAGCTCCAGGTCCCCATGCAGCAGCAGCAGAAGCCTGCTTCGCTGACTGCCTCCATGCTGGCCGCCACTCCTCCTGAGGAGCGGAAACAGCTGCTGGGTGAGTCTACTTTACGATCTTTAGATCCCCCATTAGCTATACTGTATAATAACTGTTACTGATTTGTTTGATTCTCCATCCCTCCAGGTGAGCATCTCTTCCAACTTATCAAGGAAACTCACCCCAGTCTAGCTGCCAAGGTCACAGGGATGCTGCTGGAGATGGACAACGAAGAACTTCTCTACATGCTGGAGGCTCCAGAGTTCCTGAGCTCCAAGGTGGATGCAGCGGTCGCTGCGCTGCAGGCACACTGGTCCCAGGTCCCCATGCAGCAGCAGCAGCAGCCTGCTTCGCTGACTGCCTCCATGCTGGCCGCCACTCCTCCTGAGGAGCGGAAACAGCTGCTGGGTGAGTCTACTTTACGATCTTTAGATCCCCCATTAGCTATACTGTATAATAACTGTTACTGATTTGTTTGATTCTCCATCCCTCCAGGTGAGCATCTCTTCCAACTTATCAAGGAAACTCACCCCAGTCTAGCTGCCAAGGTCACAGGGATGCTGCTGGAGATGGACAACGAAGAACTTCTCTACATGCTGGAGGCTCCAGAGTTCCTGAGCTCCAAGGTGGATGCAGCGGTCGCTGCGCTGCAGGCACACTGGTCCCAGGTCCCCATGCAGCAGCAGCAGCAGCAGCCTGCTTCGCTGACTGCCTCCATGCTGGCCGCCACTCCTCCTGAGGAGCGGAAACAGCTGCTGGGTGAGTCTACTTTACGATCTTTAGATCCCCCATTAGCTATACTGTATAATAACTGTTACTGATTTGTTTGATTCTCCATCCCTCCAGGTGAGCATCTCTTCCAACTTATCAAGGAAACTCACCCCAGTCTAGCTGCCAAGGTCACAGGGATTCTGCTGGAGATGGACAACGAAGAACTTCTCTACATGCTGGAGGCTCCAGAGTTCCTGAGCTCCAAGGTGGATGCAGCGGTCGCTGCGCTGCAGGCACACTGGTCCCAGGTCCCCATGCAGCAGCAGCAGCCTGCTTCGCTGACTGCCTCCATGCTGGCCGCCACTCCTCCTGAGGAGCGGAAACAGCTGCTGGGTGAGTCTACTTTACGATCTTTAGATCCCCCATTAGCTATACTGTATAATAACTGTTACTGATTTGTTTGATTCTCCATCCCTCCAGGTGAGCATCTCTTCCAACTTATCAAGGAAACTCACCCCAGTCTAGCTGCCAAGGTCACAGGGATGCTGCTGGAGATGGACAACGAAGAACTTCTCTACATGCTGGAGGCTCCAGAGTTCCTGAGCTCCAAGGTGGATGATGCGGTCGCTGCGCTGCAGGCACACTGGGCTAAGGAGGCTGCACAGAAGTCTGACCCCCGACCAGCTTGAGTTCAATGAGACTAAGACAATGGATGGAAATCCAGACATTTAAAACCTACTCCTACAACATTTAAACATATTTTAACATAGAACAGCTTTTGCTATATTTTTAAATATTACAGTATTAATAAATTATTTCATTACCAAATGAACAAAATGTACTCTGCTATGTCTGAGTGTCCTTTACTGTGTCAGTGATCAGAATATCAACAGTGTGGTCCTGTAGAGAGAGACTTGATATCTCTGCATTTTGGATTGTACATTTTGGAAAGTCATTAAATACCGCTGACTGTGATCAATTCTCAAACTATCTTCAGAGGCCAATACATCTCTGTGCTTCTAGATCTGGGCCAAACAATAACATTTGAGATCAGCAAGATTTGTTTACCTCTATTTGATTAATCTCATTTTGGAAAACTAAGTAAGAGCTTTTATTCAAGTGCAGTGGGCTCATTTATTATACAGTATACAATCGTTCAATCATTTGTTATACACTATTTAAAAAATCCATTCTGTTTGCAAGATAGGACTTTGATTTCACTAACTAGTCATTTCATTTACTACACATTATTGAAAAGGGATCGCTATTCTGTAGCCGTCATCAAACATCAAAACATCTCTGTGTTTATAGATCTGGGAACAAACAATACGATTTGAAACTAGGGATGTACCTGAATACGAAAATGTTATTCAGAAAAGCATAAATAATGCAATACACATACAGTTTCTAGTTGCTCATTATTATTCTGAAAAAATGTCAATATTGACATCAACGCAATCAGTCATTATGTTTCTTAAATCAATTCATATAATTGTGGATGGCCACAAGATAAAAATGCCCATTATGTTTGCGATATATGAGTTTGATTTCACTAAGTAACTAGTCATTTAATTCACTACACATTATTGACCGAGTCAGCGCAGAGCAGGCAGCGAGAACAAATTCCACCGGCTTTGGTCGTGTGACTAATAAACTATCTATCTATCTATCTATCATAAGAAATGCATTGCCTCTTTAGGGTCTTTGATGAAAACAGTGCTTCTGATATACATAGTATATATGTGCAAAATACTTTTCTCCTCCGAATATCTATTCCCTCCATACTGTATGTGGTTCAGAGTGCACTAAATACATCTCCTAGCGAAGGTCTCCTGAACCCCAACATGGGAGAAAAACCCAAACTCTGTACAACATACACTGCTGGCTACAGCCCTTCAGGTAACAATGAGTAGTTAACATATTTGCATATAGAAATGTAGATATAACATCAAGGATTTCTATGGGTACACAGTTGAGAATGTGATGATGTAACAAACGAGGACCACACAACTGGGGTTCTAGAACCAGTTCTAGTGTAAACAACAGTGTTATCATTTAAATGACCTGCAATTCCTCTGCATAGAGCACACATTTGATTATTATCAAGAATATCCAAAGCTAAAATATTAACACAAATATTAGGGTTAGGAGAAGTTTTCTAACATAACTAAATATGGCGTGTATGTTGTATGTTGGAGATCTCCACCAGGATACCACTGAGACAATGTTGGATGAGAAATTCAGCTCTGCAGGTGCAACTACCATCCGAGTGTGCAGGGACAAGATCACCCAACGATCCTTGGGGTATGCCTATGTCAACTTTCAACAGCACGCTGATGCAGAGCTTGCTCTGGAAACGATGAACTTTGATGACCTCCAAGGAAGACCTATGCGCATCATGTGGTTTCAGCTTGACCCTTCACTGAGGAAGAGTGGGGTAGGCAATGTTTTCCTCAAGAACTTGGAGGAATCTATTGACAGCCAGGCCCTCTACGACACGTTTTCTACATTTGGAAAGGTCCTTTCCTGTAAGGTGGTTTGTGATGAGAATGGCCAATCTAAAGGCCATGCCTATGTGCAATATGAGTGCCAGGAGGCTGCTGAGAGAGCCATTAAGAGGCTGAATGGCATGCTGTTCAATGACAAACCAGTGTTTATTGGACACTTCAAATCTAACAAAGAACGAGAGGCTGAACATGGAGCCAGGGCCAGAGAGTTCACCAATGTGTACATAAAAAACCATGGCAAGGATATGGATGACCAAAAACTGAAGGAAAAGTTTGAAATATATGGACCAACCCTGAGAGTCCGGGTCATGACTGATGTCAAGGGTCAGTCCAGGGGTTTCGGTTTTGTTTGCTTCGAAAGGCATGAGGACGCCCAGAAGGCTGTCGACGACATGAATGGTCAGAACATCGACGGGAGAAAGGTCTACGTGGGCCGTGCCCAGAAGAGAAGAGAGCGCCAGACCGCGCTGAAGCACCGGTTTGAACACATGAAGCATGAGCGTATGACCAGATACCAGGTTTGTGGCCTCCAGTTCTCTGATACTAACACAGAAGTCGATACTATTTACACATAGTTATTGTTGATGTATTTGAGGTATGAAAAACATCTCACTAAACAGGTTTTTTCGCTTACCAGGGTGTCAATCTGTACGTGAAGAACCTGGATGATGGCTGGGACGATGAGCGTCTGCACCGAGCGTTCTCCTCCTTCGGAACGATCACCAGTGCGAAGGTGATGATGGAAGGTCAACGCAGCAAGGGCTTCGGCTTCATGCGCTTCTCCTCCCCCGAGGACGCCACCAAGGCCATGACTGAGATGAACGGCCGCGTCGTGGCCAACAAGCCGTTGTATGTGGCCCTGGCCCGGAGCAGGAAGGACCGCCAAGCACACCAACAGGCGTTTATCACAGAAGAGTACAGTGTCTGCGGCATGCCCGACCTAGTCATCGACCCCTACCAGCCTGCTCCACCGTCTGGATACGTCATGGCTCCCGTTCCACAGCCCCAGACCTGTGGTGGTACTACCTACTACCTCACCAACCAGCTGGATCAACTGAGACCTCCTCCTGGCTGGGCCACCCAGAGTGTGCAACCTCAGTACTTCCAGAACATGCCCTCCTACATCATGCCTCACTACCCACAGCAGCACATGGCTCCTCCCCAGCTCCAGGTCCCCATGCAGCAGCAGCAGCAGCCTGCTTCGCTGACTGCTTCCATGCTGGCCGCCACTCCTCCTGAGGAGCGGAAACAGCTGCTGGGTGAGTCTACTTTACGATCTTTAGATCCCCCATTAGCTATACTGTATAATAACTGTTACTGATTTGTTTGATTCTCCATCCCTCCAGGTGAGCATCTCTTCCAACTTATCAAGGAAACTCACCCCAGTCTAGCTGCCAAGGTCACAGGGATGCTGCTGGAGATGGACAACGAAGAACTTCTCTACATGCTGGAGGCTCCAGAGTTCCTGAGCTCCAAGGTGGATGCAGCGGTCGCTGCGCTGCAGGCACACTGGTCCCAGGTCCCCATGCAGCAGCAGCAGCAGCCTGCTTCGCTGACTGCCTCCATGCTGGCCGCCACTCCTCCTGAGGAGCGGAAACAGCTGCTGGGTGAGTCTAGTTTACGATCTTTAGATCCCCCATTAGCTATACTGTATAATAACTGTTACTGATTTGTTTGATTCTCCATCCCTCCAGGTGAGCATCTCTTCCAACTTATCAAGGAAACTCACCCCAGTCTAGCTGCCAAGGTCACAGGGATGCTGCTGGAGATGGACAACGAAGAACTTCTCTACATGCTGGAGGCTCCAGAGTTCCTGAGCTCCAAGGTGGATGCAGCGATCGCTGCGCTGCAGGCACACTGGTCCCAGGTCCCCATGCAGCAGCAGCAGCCTGCTTCGCTGACTGCCTCCATGCTGGCCGCCACTCCTCCTGAGGAGCGGAAACAGCTGCTGGGTGAGTCTACTTTACGATCTTTAGATCCCCCATTAGCTATACTGTATAATAACTGTTACTGATTTGTTTGATTCTCCATCCCTCCAGGTGAGCATCTCTTCCAACTTATCAAGGAAACTCACCCCAGTCTAGCTGCCAAGGTCACAGGGATGCTGCTGGAGATGGACAACGAAGAACTTCTCTACATGCTGGAGGCTCCAGAGTTCCTGAGCTCCAAGGTGGATGCAGCGGTCGCTGCGCTGCAGGCACACTGGTCCCAGGTCCCCATGCAGCAGCAGCAGCAGCCTGCTTCGCTGACTGCCTCCATGCTGGCCGCCACTCCTCCTGAGGAGCGGAAACAGCTGCTGGGTGAGTCTACTTTACGATCTTTAGATCCCCCATTAGCTATACTGTATAATAACTGTTACTGATTTGTTTGATTCTCCATCCCTCCAGGTGAGCATCTCTTCCAACTTATCAAGGAAACTCACCCCAGTCTAGCTGCCAAGGTCACAGGGATGCTGCTGGAGATGGACAACGAAGAACTTCTCTACATGCTGGAGGCTCCAGAGTTCCTGAGCTCCAAGGTGGATGCAGCGGTCGCTGCGCTGCAGGCACACTGGGCTAAGGAGGCTGCACAGAAGTCTGACCCCCACCCAGCTTGAGTTCAATGAGACTAAGACAAGGGATGGAAATCCAGACATTTAAAACCTAGTCCTACAACATTTAAAAATATTTTAACATAGAACAGCTTTTGCTATATTTTTTACCTGATATACACCTGCCTCAGGTATTGTGACAGCGCCACCCCATGCCCACACAGTGAATTACAACACGTATCACAGGACCATATCTGGCTCCTACAATAGTAATAATAAATAGTAATTGCAATTTACAATACAAATACAACAATTGGGGGTCCCTCCCCAAAAAAATGGCCGCGCTACGCGCGCACAAGATCAACCACCAAGGCCTCATTCTGACCCAGGAAAAACCCTGGTATGTAGCCTACTGTATAACATGATAGCCATCTATGAGCAATGCATTGTATATAAGATGATGACCAAGGGTCTTTCTGCTGCTGACCAAGGGGCTGAGTCCTGTTGATGGGGCCCAATTTTCTTTTAGAGTCTGTAGGCTACTGTATTTGTTCATTAAGATTTCATAAATATGATATATTGTCTGAATTTTTGTCTTGTTTTATAAAATGTTAATTATTTTCATTTCTTGTGCTGGTTTATTATGAACAACATGTAAAATTGCAGGAAACTAGCACAAATAATTGGGTGGGAGAGAGGGGCCGCTGCCGCCAAAACGTGCACAGTTTTGGGTCGCTCCACCACCAAAAAAATCTCACTCCAAACTTTTGGTGAAACTTGGCAGCCCTGATAGTAGCCTACAGAACGTGAATATAACACTCTAAACAAACTAAGCGGGGAGCTTAAAACAACAATGGACAATGTGATGGCTACAATTAATTTTATTCGCTCCACTTCGAGCCTCCAACATTATTATTATTATTAACTTATTCCGCAAGCTGCTGTCAGAAATGTCTGCTGAGCACCACGATCTGCTTTTGCATAACGACGTCAGGTGGCTGTCCAAAGGCAAGGCACTGGAGCGTTTCTGTGATCTCAGAGAGGAGATTACAACTTTCCTCCGCAGCAGCAGCAAGCAAACGAAGGCAGAAACACACTTGAATCGCATACTGGACGACAACTTCATGGCTGATGTCTGCTTTCTGAGTGACATATTCAAACACCTGAATGACCTAAATGTGGGGCTACAAGGCAGAGACAAAACTTTAGGTTATTTACATAACCCCGGTTCTCTGAGTAGTATTCGTGAGTATCTCACTATGGGAACGCCCCCTGCGTGACCTCATCAGAAACTGAATTACACTGCGCCAGCCCATTGGCTGGCCCAGGCGACGCTTGTGTCACGAGGGACGGGACCCTCCGTCTATATAAGACGTACACACGGCGTCTGTTGTCATTCAAAACAAGCAACCTCTTTCTCGCTTCTAAAGCAAGAAGGGTGGTCCGGTGAGATACTCACGAATACTACTCAGAGAACCGGGGTTATGTAAATAACCTAAAGTTCTCTTTCATAGTATTCGTTTCGTATCTCACTATGGGAATATACTTACTCCCGTATTGCCAGACCTGCCTGTAAAATGACAACTGGCCCAGAATGGACCCTCACACTCTAGGAACTACGTCCTAAGAGGAACCCAAACTGAGGACTGAGTGTGATAGCGTTGGAGCCGTAACATCCAACCTATAAAATCTAGCGAACGTGTGGGGCGAAGCCCAGCACGCCGCCGCACACACCTCCTGAATAGACACCCCTTTAAAGAGTGCCCAGGAGGTCGCCAAACCTCTAGTAGAGTGCGCACGTAAGCCCGCGGGGGGCTGTAGACCCTTACTAGAGTAAGCCAAGGCAATAGCCGCCACTACCCAATGGGAAAGGCGCTGTTTCGACACTGGCTTTCCCGTGTGTGGATTCGCCCAGGATACAAACAACTGGTCACCTTTCCTGCAACCCTGAGTCCTGTCTATGTAAACACGCAGCGCGCGGACAGGACATAAAGTATGCAACCGCCTGTGCTCTTCCGAGGCAAAAGGCGGGGGATAGAAGGCAGCCAACTCTATAGGGGTGCAAGAGCCTATAACCTTCGGAATAAAGGCTGGGTTAGGCATCAGACTGACCCTAGAGTCCCCTGGGGAGAACTTTGTACACTCTCGGTGCACCGAGAGCGCATGGACTTCACCTATGCGCTTAGCCGAAGCCAAAGCAAGCAATAGGACCGTCTTTAGCGTTAACACTTTCACCTCCACCTGATCCAGCGGTTCGAACGGTGGGCAGGAGAGAGCATCTAGTACCATAGGGAGGTCCCATGAAGGAGCTAACGGCCTAGACGTAGGCATTTTCCTTCGGGCCCCTTTCATAAACCGGCACACCAACGGGTGCTGGCTTATCGACTTTCCACCCAGGCCAATATGACAAGCCGAAATAGCTGCCAAATAGACCTTAACGGTTGAGAAAGCCTTACCCCTCTCAATCAGGTCCTGTAGAAATGACAGAATAACTGTCACAGAACACTGAAAAGGGACAGCGTGTGACTCTGAGCACCAAGTCTCGAACACACGCCACTTATGCCCATACAACTTTCTAGTTGATGAGGCTCTGGCGCACTGAATAGTGTCGATCACCCCTTGGGGAAGACCCACTGCAAGGTTTAACCCTTCACTGGCCAGGCCCACAGAGACAATCTCTCTGGGTGGGGATGGAATATCTCCCCCCGCGCCTGGGTCAGCAGGTCCCTGCGCAGCGGTAGTTGCCATGGCGGACCGGATAGGAGTTGAAAAATCTCCGCCAACCAGTGCTTTCCCGGCCAACACGGGGCTATCAGCACCATGGACAGATCTCCTTCCCTCACTCTGGCCAGAGTCGGGGGAATGAGTGCCACCGGTGGGAACGCATACAGGAGGGTCCTCGGCCACTCGTGCGCTAATGCGTCCACTCCCAGCGGGGCTCCCCGATCGCGCAGAGAGAAGAACAGAGGACACTGGGCGTTCTCTGCCGTAGCATAAACGTCCACGGTCGCTTGACCGAATCGTGACCAAATCTGTTTCACTACTTCGGGGTGAAGTCTCCAGTCTGCGTACAGTGGGTTGCCCCTGGACAACAAATCTGCTCCGTAGTTCAGAATGCCCGGTACATGGGTTGCTCTCAGCGACCGCATGTGTACACTGCTCCACACTATCAGTCTGTGTGCCATAGTGTGTAACTGGTGGGACCTCAGTCCCCCCTGTCTGTTTACATAGGCAACGACCGTGGAGTTGTCTGTCCTCACCAAAACATGATGTCCGCTCAACCACGGGAGGAAATGTTTCAGAGCCAAGTGAACAGTTAGCAGTTCCAGGCCGTTTATATGGGTAGAACGTAAGTGCGGGTCCCAACCCCCGTTTATTGTTCTCCCTTCGAAAGTGGCACCCCAGCCTCTCAGAGAGGCGTCCGTGGTGATTACTTTTCTGTTCAGGCCAGGTCCCATAGAAACACCCTGTGTCATGAAACCTGGGTCCTTCCACTGGTGCAGAGCCAGTGAGCAATCCCTGGAGACCCTCACACGACGGTGACCGTCGCGGTGGGGGTCCAGGCCCAGAGAGGCCACCCAGCGCTGGATGCCTCTCATGTACAGGCGCCCCAGGGGTATGGCCACCACAGTGGAGGCCATCAAGCCTAACAACCTCTGGCATTGTTTGAGGGTAACTATGTTGCCCCTGCGAAACAGCGCTATAGTCGCGCGCATCGTCTCCACTCTTTCTGGAGACAAAAACGCCTTGGCTCGGATAGAGTCCAGTGCGAGCCCTATAAACGCGATGCGTTGAGAGGGTGTCACCATGCTCTTTTCCATGTTTATTCGGAACCCCAGACTCGTTAGGTGTTCCGAAATGACCGCTGTGTGACGCGCCGCCTCCTCACGGGAGGTGGCTGCCACTAACCAGTCGTCGATATATGTGGCCACTCTGATACCCCTCTGTCTGAGAGGGGCCACTGCTGCCTCGGTGCATTTTACAAACACCCTTGGGCTTAGTGACAGGCCGAAGGGAAGGACCACATTCGTACGCTATCCCTTGGAAAGCGAATCTCAGATATTTCCTGTGTGGAGGATATATCGGAATGTGGAAATAAGCGTCCTTCAGGTCGATTGATGTGAACCAATCCCCTGCTCGTATGAAACTTAGCAGGGAAGAGTGTGTCAACATCCTGAATTTGTATTTTCTGAGATGCTGATTCAAGACGCGGAGGTCTAGAATAGCCCTCATGCCCCCCCCCCCTTTCTTTGGGACCAGAAAATACTTTGAGTAGAAACCTCTGTGGGTCTCCTCGAGAGGTACAACTGTTATAGCTCCTTTCTCCCTTAGAATGGAGATTTCCTCCAGGAGAATATTGGCTCGTTCGCCCTGAGCTTGAGAGTACAGTATTTCTCTGAATGGGGGTGGAGTGACACAGAATTGGAGCCTGTAGCCCCTTCGTAGTGTCCTCAACACCCAGTCTGACTGTGTGCAGTCTGCCCATTCCTGCTGATGCGTGGAAAGCGGGCTGACTGGCCACCTCGTCACATGCGAGTTGTTGGCGCCCCCTTGTGGTCGGGGCGCGCAACAGCCGCCTAGCGTGCCTTCCGGCGCTGTGCGCGGTCGGGCCGCTTTCTGCATTACAGCCGCGGGACGGGTTAGACCCACGGTCTGCGTTATGGCAGAGAAAGATTTGTTTTCAACATCTCTTTTATTTTTATGTTTTTCAACATTGTTAACAACGCCCTTGGCACTCTGCCTGGATGCGCTTGTCGGGACATTTTCAATACATTGTGCATTAACATGCTTGAGCGACAAACAACTTTGCAGTATGAACAGTCTCTCACCTTTGTATGGAACATGTCGTACCGAACTTGCTCTGGAACGGAGCTGGGAGGGTACAGAGCGGTCAGCGAGGGGGGCCGACTGGACTCGCTCTCCTCCCGAGGAGAGGCTGTCAGATCACCCGCTTCCTCTTCCTCGCCGACGCGGCGGCCGGGGGAGGGGGCGGGGACGCCTGAGGTCTGTATGACTGCCGTGGCTGGGTCACAGGCGCTGCGGGCTGCGCTCTTCTCGGAAGGCACAGCTCCATAGCCTCATCCTCTCTCTTTTTCTCCTCACATCTCTTCTGCATTGAGGTGACTGCTGCACCGAAGAGACCCTGCGGTACGATAGGGGTGTCGAGAATTTCTTCTCTCTCCTTCGCCGACAAGTTGGTGAGACCGAGCCAACGCGCCCTCTCCTGCAGTCAGGGGCGCCGCTAGGGGGTGGTAAGTTAGGACGATTCTAAGGGCCCAGCACTGACAGGGGCCCATGAGAATCTTTTAAAAATATATATATATTATATTTATAAATAATATTATTATTATTATTATTATTATTATTATTATCATAAGGACGTTAATGTAGCCGAATTCAAATGATAATTCTATGTATTTAAAAAAGTCACAAAAGAAACAAACTGGAGTTTTGTTTCTCTATGTTTAACAAAATTAAGCCTTATTATTTACCCCTCTATTTATTCACTGCATGGTTCAGTCCACCGCGCGCGAGCTGCTAGACTAAACTAGAGGAACGTTACCGCAAATATTCTGACAAGGTTTCCATGACCAACATGTCCTGCTGCTGTAGTATGTGTGTGGGACAGATGGAGGACAGCCAGATTGGAAATGCATCAAATGTACGTGTGCGTGCGTGGACGATGTCGTGAAAGGCAAAGCCAAAGTCAGGGTCTCAAAAGAGAAAAGTAAAAAAAATCACTAAAAACAGTGGTTTAGTGATCTAATCACTGCGTGGATGATCTAGTTAGCTCGCTATAGCTAATTAACATTAACTTCAAGTAAAGTTAACTTACAGTGCACTGTCAGTATAATTTCAGTTAAATGTATGAGATGAGGGCAATTTTGGTCCAAATATTATTAGGTTATTAGAGCTCAGTGAATTTGTATCCAGCAGCTATGCAATCTTGCTATAGCTAGCTAGCTAACTAGTATTGTAGCGGACAATACTATGATGTATGATGTACATAATTCACCTGTGTGTTTGGTAATGGGGAATTGTGTGCGGGCACTTTAACGCCGGTCACTGGGGTGTGACGTATGGGCGTACAGGTAACATATAAGGAAGTGTTGTGTGTTACTATGGGCGCTATGTCATGAGTTAAATAAACGCCGACAAGGTCGGCTTTATACTGGCAGCAAGTCTCCGTTTCGTTTGTACGCTCCAACTCCTACAGTGGTGACCCCGACGTCGCTTTGGGACGCTTTCCAAGGATTATATTGTTTTGTTTTTTCCAACTATGGATAACGCACCGGCTGCGATGAACGCTGTCGCTTTGAAGTTGCCAGAGTTCTGGGAGAAACAGCCGAAAGTGTGGTTTGCTCAGACGGAGGCACAGTTCATGCTTAAAGGAATTACCACGGACATTACGAAATACTACTATGTCGTCTCTGCTCTCGGGAGCTCGACAGCAGCCAGGGTTGTGAGTATTCTCGAGCAGCCTCCTGAGCACAATAAATATGGAGCATTAAAGGCGTACTTACTAGAGACTTTTACTTTAACTGAATCTGAACGTGCCCGCCAGCTACTCTCTCTGCCCGGCCTCGGCGATGCTAAACCCTCTGAGTTGATGGATCATATGCTAGCTCTTCTAGGGGATCATAAGCCATGTTTTCTTTTTAGTGAACTATTCTTGCAACAGCTACCATTACAGGTTCGGGCTGCATTAGCTAATACAATTACTAAGGATAGCCGTGCTTTGGCTAGAGAGGCAGATACGTTTTTTTCTGTTGGTGTGCAACGGTGCAGCATGGCAATTCGAGGTTCAGCCAGTGTTAACCCATCGTGGCCTGGAGACACAGTGGAGGTGGCCGCTGTGGGCCGACGGCAGCAGGACACAGGCCTGTGTTACTACCATGCACAATATGGCTCCAAAGCTAGGAGGTGCCGCCCCCCATGCAACTTTGAGGCATCGGGAAATGCCAGGGCCGGCGCTCGATAGCTGCCATGAGTGTCGGCCGTTCAGGTAGCTTGTTGTTCATTACTGACACAGTTTCGGGACGGCGGTTCCTCTGTGACACAGGGGCTCAGCTGAGCGTCCTGCCTGCATCACGGATAGAGATCCAGAGCGATAAACATGGCCCCATTCTAGAAGCTGCCAATGGCAGCCCCATCCGCACGTTTGGGATGAGGAAAATACCACTGTGCTTCGGAGGACAGCGTTTTAACTGGGAGTTTATTACGGCTACTGTGTCTACTCCCCTTCTTGGCGCCGACTTCCTCTGCGCTAATGGCCTTTTGGTGGACGTCAAGAACCGACGACTCATCAACGCAGAAACTTTTAGTTCCCTCGCATGTGCACTCAGTGGTACGGGCACGACAAGACTGTCTAGTGCTCTTTCTGCTGCTGATGTGTTTTCCCCCCTCTTAGCTGAGTTCCCGAGTCTTACGGAGCCCACTTTCTCGTCAGCCTCCACTAAGCATGGGGTTGAGCATTACATCGCCACTACTGGACCACCAGTCTATGCTCGTGCCCGGCGTCTGGATCCAGCTAAGCTCGACGTTGCTAAGGCGGAGTTCGACACCATGGAGCGGCTTGGCATTATTCGCCGGTCAAACAGCCCCTGGGCTTCTCCACTACATATCGTCCCAAAACCTGGTGGTGGGTGGCGTCCATGTGGCGATTACCGCCGTCTCAATGACATTACGACCCCTGACCGTTACCCAATCCCACACATTCAGGATTTTTCTACCCGGCTGGCGGGGAGGTTGGTGTTCTCTAAGGTGGACCTAGTTCGTGGCTATCACCAGGTTCCTGTCCATTCACAGGACGTCCCGAAAACAGCAGTGATCACCCCATTCGGCCTTTTTGAGTTCCTCCGTATGCCGTTCGGTCTTAAAAACGCGGCACAGGCTTTTCAGCGGCTGATGGACACCGTGCTTAGGGACCTGCCATTCCTGTTCGTTTATCTGGACGACATTCTTATCGCCAGCGTTTCCATGGCAGAGCATGTGTCGCATTTAAGAACTCTCTTTGAAAGGCTTAACCAGCATGGCCTGATCATCAATCCAGCCAAATGCCAGTTCGGACTGACGTCAATTGATTTCCTTGGACACCGCATCACTAACGACGGGGCAGTGCCCCTGCCCTCAAAAGTGAACGCTATCGTGGATTTTCCACGTCCACTCACAATCAAGGCCCTGCAGGAGTTTTTAGGCATGGTGAACTTTTACCACCGCTTTGTTCCCCGAGCAGCCTGGTTCATGCGGCCCTTGTATGAGGCTCTTAAAGGCAAGACCGCCAAGCACATCATCGGCTGGTCGGTGGAGATGGACGATGCTTTCACTGGGACTAAGAGAGCTTTGGCTAGGGCAACTATGCTGGCACATCCCTCGCCGAATGCACCGATTGCCGTAACCACGGATGCTTCTGACTATGCAGTCGGGGCGGTGCATGAGCAGTGGGTGAAGGGAGCTTGGCAGCCACTCGCTTTTTTCAGCCGGCAGCTCTGCCCTAACGAACGTAAATACAGCACCTTCGATCGGGAGCTCCTGGGCCTCTACCTCGCCGTTCGGCACTTCCGTTTTCTGTTGGAGGCCAGGCCATTCACAGCTTTCGTGGACCATAAGCCGTTGACATTCGCGATGGCGAAGGTTTCAGAGCCATGGTCTGCCCGTCAGCAGCGCCAACTGTCCTTCATCTCTGAGTTTACGACCGACATCCAACATGTTGCAGGGAAGGACAACCAGGTTGCTGACTGCCTCTCACGGGCGGTCGCCAGTGCGGTTCACCTGGGCATTGACTACGCCCGCATGGCAGGCGATCAGGCCTCTGACCAAGAGGCTCAGGCCCTCAGGACTGCTGTCACAGGGCTTAAGTTGGAGGACGTGGTCTTCGACGACACCGGGACCACACTCCTATGTGACATGTCCACTGGGCAGCCACGGCCTGTCGTGCCCCTTGAGTGGAGACGACAGGTTTTCGATGCTATTCATGGCCTGTCCCACCCAGGGAGGAAGGCTTCTCAAAAACTGGTGGCAGCTAAGTTTGTCTGGCACGGGCTAAGAAAGGACATTCAGAAGTGGGCAGATGCCTGTGTCATGTGCCAGCGTTCTAAGGTGCATCGACATACGAAGGCCCCTCTGGCACATTTTTCAGTGCCGGAAAGGAGGTTTGATCATGTCAATGTGGACCTGGTGGGGCCTTTGCCACCTTCTCATGGGTTCACCTACCTCCTCACAATGGTCGACAGAACCACACGGTGGCCGGAGGCCGTTCCACTATCATCTACCACGGCTGCTGAGGTGGCTCGGGCGTTCGTTGGCACTTGGGTCGCCCGGTTCGGTGCTCCATCTGACGTCTCCTCTGACCGGGGGCCACAGTTCACGTCTGAGCTCTGGAGTGTGGTTGCCGGAGGCCTGGGGATGAAGCTACACCGCACTACCGCATATCACCCACAGGCCAACGGGTTGTGTGAGCGGTTTCATCGTTCTATGAAAGCTGCACTTCGGGCTAGCCTCAAGGACAGTGATTGGGTCGACAGGCTCCCGTGGGTCATGTTGGGCCTTAGGACCGCCCCTAAAGAAGACCTTCGGTCGTCATCCGCCAAACTGGTCTACGGACAGCCGCTACGGGTTCCTGGGGATTTCGTCCCTAACGCCACGGTCCCTTGGTCGGCGCTCAAACAGCGAGCCGAGTTTTTGGATAAGGCCAAGGCTTTCGCACCTGTACCCACCTCACAGCATGGGCAACCCCAGTCATATATGCCACCCTGCCTGCGAACGGCAGAGTACGTGTTCATCCGCCATGACGCCCACCGAGGGCCATTTCAACCGCCCTATGACGGACCGTTTCGGGTTCTGGAGGCTGGAGACAAGGCTTTTCTGGTGGACATCGGGGGTAAGCCAGATTACATCTCAGTGGACAGGCTTAAACCAGCTCACGTGGATCTGGACCAGCCCGTGGGGTTGGCTCGGCCCCCGAGGCGGGGCCGCCCTCCATATGCCCCCACGCCACCGCAAAGCCTCTAAAAAAACACCTGCTGTCCCTCATAAGCAGACCCCTATTGAACTTTCAGTCCCTGCTCCGGTTTTACGGAGCCGTTTTGGACGGGTGATCCGGGCCCCGCAATGGTGACTGTTCTCAATTATGGTGAATTCTGGGGGGAGGTCTGTAGCGGACAATACTATGATGTATGATGTACATAATTCACCTGTGTGTTTGGTAATGGGGAATTGTGTGCGGGCACTTTAACGCCGGTCACTGGGGTGTGACGTATGGGCGTACAGGTAACATATAAGGAAGTGTTGTGTGTTACTATGGGCGCTATGTCATGAGTTAAATAAACGCCGACAAGGTCGGCTTTATACTGGCAGCAAGTCTCCGTTTCGTTTGTACGCTCCAACTCCTACAGTATAATGTTACATGCTAATGACGTCATGCACAGATGCAGCCTCCCAGTTGAAGGAGAAGGAGGTGAGCAGTAGGAGTTTGGGGTTAACAAACAGATTTTGAATATTTTAATGTATGCTGCATTACCATGCAAGCATTGAATACAACATTAGCTAATATTCATATTTAGTAAATAGTTCTTCCAGTAATTGCAATAACATTGACCACTGGCATCTTAATAATATTGTTAGCTAGCTAAATAACATTTAAGTTAGCTAATCTGGTGTAATGTATGTGTTATTATGTTAATACTATTATAGGACATATTATGAATGATGTACCTATGGATACTCCATGCCAGGGCCCTCTTCAAGCAAGGCAGCCAGAGAGGAGAGCAGAGGTGGTGGGGTAGTGGTGGTCTAGTAGTGGATAGTGAGTTGGACTTGTGATCGGAAGGTTGCGAGTTCAAATCCCGCCTGAAACCTCACCACTACTAGTGTGCCCTTGAGTAAGGCACTTAGCCTTCAGTTACTCCAGGGGGAATGTCCCTGTAATTCGTAATTGTTTGGATTAAAAGCGTCTGCTAAATGGCAAAATTAATTTAAATTAAAAAAATTAAGAGGTAAAGAGGCAGAAGAAGAAGAGCAAGAAGTAACAAAGGACAATGACAGCCGCACAGCAAGTTGGCTTTATCACTAGATTTCAAGGATCTTATTAAAGATTTTGCTACTAAGAAGGCCCAGCGTTTAGCTTTGATTTGATTTGATCTCTTTACTCCTATCTTGAATCGTTGTGCATTAGGCTAGATATAGTTTTTAGCTCTCCAGGTATACTATTCCACAGTACTGCCGCAGTGTAAAAATAAAAATCTTCCCATTTCACATTCAATTTCGCTGGCACCATGTCTGTGTTGCTCCCTCTTGTATAAGACACGTTTGTCTTTGTGTGAAACAAGCAATGCTGAGTCAGTAAATATCTCTCTGCTGTAATTCTTCATTGATCTAACCCTGACAGTATTATGGCCAACTGATCTTTACAAGATCTACATTTATTTAGACACAATACCACCCCATTAAAATTATATTTTTTACTTTGTGTGTGATTTATACTTTTATAATTGGGTTCCAATCTTCATTTAATCATACTTTTGTCCTTGTGTTGTTCATGTCTTAATTTAATAAGTTAAAGAATGTTGAGATTTCTTTGCTGAATTGTTGATTCCTGTATTAACTGTAATTTTAAATTACATTTACAAAAGATGTCCATCATTGGATTTCTTGCAGTGCATCAATAGTTCATCAACTTCAACTGGGTTTAGGTTGATGGGTGGTTTAGGTGGGGGGGCCCAAAATGATATTCTGTCATGGGGCCCAGAATCTCTAGCGGCGCCCCTGCCTGCAGTACCATGAGAGCCATGGATTTACCCGTGGCTTGAATGGCCGTCTTGTGGAGACGGAGGATGTGATCCGTTATAACGCAGATTTCCTCCCATAGGGTATTGTCTGGCTTAACAGTCATATCCTCCTCCAGCTCAGCCTGGTAGGCTGATAGGAGTGCGGAGGCATTGAGAGCCCTCGCTGTCAGTGCCGCTGCTTTGTAGCACTTGTCTGTAAGGCTAGCCTGGAAGCGGTCCGACTTGGAGGGTAGGGACGGGGCAGCCGAAGATACGGGGGTCTTCGGGTGCAGGTGGCGCGCCACCACCGGCTCGACCGGTGGGATGTGGCGGAGGCCGAGGGAGTCCATCCCCTCACAATCCAGTCGAGAACCCCCGATTATTGGGTGTTTCTCGCTGAATGGCCGTTCTTTCCACGTAACTGCTATCTCATCGAGTAGCTCGGGGAAGAACGGCATAACTTGTTTCCCCGTCTTAGCCGCCGTCTGCAGTCTTTTGCCGTCAAAGCGTGACATAGCAGTTTCGGTTTGGGCGACGGGCCAGGGGATATTCAGCCTTTCCGCTGCTCGCTTGCACATGTCCTGCATATCGCAGTCCATGAGAGACGGGGCGGAGGGTTGGTTACCTCCGTCAGGCATGGGGGGCTTTCCAGCTCCGCGCCTACCGATTGATAATGAGGAGTCTTCCTCATCATCGGTGGACGAAATGAGGTCTGAGTCACGCGACCCTCCCTCATCATTGTCCGAGTCTCTCTCATAGCGAGCAGCGGTAAAGCTGTCAACTCCCTTGTCATCCAGTACCGGGAAACCAATGTCAGGGCTATGTGGCACTAAGTCCGCCCAGCATGGTGTCGGTAAACCTGGAGACATGTCCGCGTTAGACTGTGATGGCAGCGTTTCGGCTGCCTTACACAGAAGCGGATCTTCTCCCGACAGGCTAGCCATGCGACTTAGCCGTCGGCGGAGAAGTTTATTGGGGAACACTGCACAGTGGATACACTCATCGGTAGAGATAACAGCGGCCCGGGCGTGGATTAATCCCAGACACACTGCACACTTAGAGTGAGTGTCCCAGCTAGCCATTGACTTGCCGCACGGGCAGGTCTTCCGGCTAGTCTCGGCTGTGCTAGGTCCGCTAGCCTCAACGTTAGCCATTTCTGGCTAAGGGTTGTAGGCTAGCTGCTAGCAGGCCTCGCTACTTCTCCCGTTAGCTTGTCAGCTATCAAGGGAAAACAGAGGGGCCAGGGGAGGGATATTACTATCGACCCGCTAGCAGTGCGTTATAGAGATAAAGTTATTCCTACTTTTGTCTCTCACACTGGGTATTGCTATCCGTAACCGTTCGGAGTATTCCTACTCGCAGAACAGGGAGTATTGCTACACGCGTCGTTCAGAACGAGGAGTATCGCTACTATTTTCGTTCCGAGCAAGGCGAGTGTTGCTACTCGAATCGTAACACAGGGTATTGCTACCCCGAGTCAGAGTATTCCTACTCTTCAACAGAAGTATTTCAACTCCTGTGAACGTCAACGAAAGTGCAGTTTAGCAGCAGAGCGCCCGTCGGCACGAGTTTGCATGGTCGCTCGTATCTGTGGACTGTTTAGCTCTAGCCACCCGCACAGTTGTTGTCAGCTCCAGTGAGAAGCGAGAAAAGGTTTTTGAATGACGACAGACGCCGTGTGTACGTCTTATATAGACGGAGGGTCCCGTCCCTCGTGACACAAGCGTCGCCTGGGCCAGCCAATGGACATCCTTATGGACATTACTCTGGCTCGTCAGGCTGGTATTCCACTCGTTCCCCTTGACAGAGCCTTGTCTCCCCAGGCTATTGACGGGCGTTCCCTTGGTCAAATTACTCACAGCACCGAATCCCTCACCCTCACTCTGTCTGGTAATCACGTGGAGACAGCACGCTTCCTTGTTTTGCACGCACCCACTGCACCCCTAGTGTTAGGGAGGCCGTGGTTGGAGAGACACGATCCGCACATCTCCTGGACCACTGGGCGGATTTTGGGCTGGAGCATTGCTTGTCATGCCAACTGTCTGCGCTCCGCCCATTCTCCGTCCAGCGGTCCCAGGCCCGTAGTCTCTCCCCCGGATCTCACCGGTGTCCCCTCCGTTTATCACGACGTTGCCCTGGTGTTTAGTAAGGACCGAGCCCTTTCACTTCCCCCTCACCAGCCATATGATTGTCCCATCGACCTCCTTCCCGGGGCAGCCCTTCCCACGGGTCGTCTCTACAACCTCTCGGTCCCGGAGAAGGAGGTGATGCGTAATTATATTGCCGAGTCCCTAGCCTCAGGTGTAATTAGACCATCGTCTTCCCCCCTAGTGACGGGCTTCTTCTTTGTGGCGAAGAAGGATGGTAGCCTGAGGCCCTGTATTGATTTTCGTAAATTGAATGATATCACCATTAAAAATAAGTACCCACTCCCCCTTATGAGTTCCACTTTCGAGCCACTCACTCACGCCCGGGTGTTCACCAAGCTTGACCTTCGGAACGCCTATCACTTAGTTAGGGTCAAGAAGGGGGACGAGTGGAAGACCGGTTTCAACACCCACCTGGGTCACTTTGAATACCTTGTGATGCCCTTCGGCCTATCCAACGCACCCGGGGTTTTCCAGGAGTTGGTTAACGATGTGCTGAGGGATATGATCAACATCTTCGTTGTGGTATACCTGGACGACATCCTGGTCTTTTCTCGGACCATGGAGGAACACCACCAGCAAGTTCGGCTAGTCCTGCAGCGCCTCCTTGAGAACCGCCTCTACGTCAAGGCAGAGAAGTGCGCCTTCCACTCCACCTCCGTTACCTACCTGGGGTTCGTCGTGGAAGAGGGGCGGATGCGTGCGGACCCAGCCAAATTCAAGGCAGTGGTAGAGTGGCCGCGGCCCACCGACCGAACCCAACACCGACGCTTCCTCGGGTTCGCCGGGTTTACCCGGCGGTTCATCAAGGGGTTTAGCCAGGTGGCGGCCCCCCTCACCGCACTCACCTCCACTGCTCACCTGTTCTCCTGGAGCCCGGAGGCAGAGGCTGCCTTCTCTGCCCTTAAGGGCCTCTTCACCACTGCGCCTGTGTTGGCTCACCCCGATCCAGCTAGACAATTCATTGTGGAGGTGGATGCGTCCGACACGGGGGCCAGGGCCGTCCTCTCCCAGCGGTCGGAGGAGGACCAGAAGATCCACCCCTGCGCCTACTTCTCCCGGCGTTACGACCCAGCCGAGAGGAATTACGACGTGGGAAATAAGGAGCTTCTGGCGATCCACGCCGCCCTCGGAGAGTGGAGACACTGGCTGGAAGGAGCGAAGCTGCCGTTCCTCGTGTGGTCTGACCATAAGAACCTGACCTACATGAAGACGGCGAAGAGGCTGAACTCCAGACAGGCGCGCTGGGCCCTCTTCTTCAGCCGGTTCGACTACACCCTCACCTACCGCCCGGGGTCCAAGAACGTCAGGGCTGACGCCCTCTCCCGGCTGTTCCCGGGGGAGCCCCCTGAGGTTCCGGGGACTCTGGACACCAACCTTCCCCCAGCCCGGGTGGTGGGTGTCGTCACCTGGGCCATCGAATCGGTGGTAAGGCAGGCCCAGCGTGCCCAACCCGACCCTGGCAATGGACCTCGGCACCGGCTGTTCGTGCCTATCGCTGTCCGGTCACAAGTGCTAGAGTGGGGTCACTCTAGCCATTTCGCCTGTCACCCCGGCGTCCACCGGACGGCGGAGTTCATCAGCCGGCGGTTCTGGTGGCCCACTCTCCTGGGGGACGTCAGGGAGTTCGTGGGTGCTTGCACCGTCTGCTCCCGGAGCAAGACTTCCCATCGCCCGCCTGCAGGGCTCCTGTGCCCCCTTCCCATCCCCGGTCGGCCGTGGTCGCACATAGCCCTGGACTTTGTTACGGGCCTCCCCATGTCCAGGGGTAAGGATACCATCCTGACCATTGTCGACCGTTTCTCCAAGGCGGTCCACTTCGTTGCTCTCCCCAAGCTCCTCTCCGCGGCCGAAACAGCCGAGCTCCTCACGCTCCATGTGGTTCGGCTCCATGGGATCCCCCACAACATTGTGTCCGACCGGGGGCCCCAATTCATATCCAAGGTGTGGCAGGCCTTCTGCAAGGGGATTGGGGCCAGGTTAGCCTTACCTCCGGGTACCACCCCCAATCCAACGGGCAGGCTGAGCGAGCCAACCAGGCCATGGAGACGGCTCTGCGGTGCATCACCACTAGCAACCCCGCCTCCTGGGCCAAGTACCTGCCTTGGGTGGAGTATTCCCTCAACACTATGGAGAGTTCCGCCACAGGTATGTCCCCGTTTGAATGTTCCCTCGGTTATCAACCGCCTCTATTTCCCCAACAGGAGCTGGAGGTGGCGGTCCCATCCACCAGGGTCCACCTCCGCCGGTGTCGGCGCATCTGGAGAACAGCCCGGGCCGCTCTGCTGCGAGCCACTGAGCGGTCCCGTCGATGCGCCAACCGGCGGAGGGTGCCGGCCCCGGCCTATCGACCTGGCCAGAAGGTCTGGCTATTGGCCCGGGACCTGCCCCTCCAGACCTCCCAGACCTCCTCACGTAAGCTTAACCCACGCTACGTCGGTCCCTATACCGTCGACCGCGTCATCAATGATTCTGCGGTGCGTTTGAACCTCCTGGCCGCTCTCAAGGTCCACCCTGTGTTCCATGTGTCCCTCCTCAAACCCTTCACCACCAGCCCCCTGTCACCCCCTACTCCAGCTCCCCCGCCCCCCCAGGTCCTGGAGGATGGCGACCCTGTGTGGTCGGTGGACCGTCTACTTGCCGTCCGCCGTAGGGGACGGGGGTTCCAGTATCTGGTGGACTGGGTGGGCTACGGCGCCGAAGACCGGAGTTGGGTGCCCCCGTCCTATCTCGCGGATCCTGCTCTGCTGGACGGGTTCTACCGGGCCCACCTGGAAGCTCCAGGGCGGTCGTCCGGTACCTCCCGTCAGGAGGGGGGTACTGTTGTGGATCCCGCTTCGGCTCCACTCGGTTCCACCTCGGCACCGCTCGTTGAGACCAATCAGGCTCAATCGGAGACAGCTGCGCCGGCTCCAGCAGGTGTCTACAATCTTAGGAGGAGAGACCTGCATAAAAGGCCCCGCAACCTGCCGTCTGATGCTTGATCAATCTGATCCTATGTGGTTAGTCGTCTCGCTCCCTCGTTTGTCTCCTGTGAACTCTAGATCCGAAATTACTTGTTTATTTTTCCCAGTCGTTTTATTTTGTTTGTTTGTTTGTTTTCTCTCCTCCACCAGTCCACTTCTGCCTGCCTGCCTGCCTGCCCTGCCTACCCTCCTGCCTGCCTATCGACTACTCCTCCTGCCTAAGCCCCTGCCTGCGTAACGACTACTCCTCCTGCCGAAGCCCCTGCCTGCCTAACGACTACTCCTCCTGCCTAAGCCCCTGCCTGCCTGCCGACTACCCCCTCCTGCCTAAAGCCCCTGCCTGCCTGCCGACTACCCCCTCCTGCCTAAGTACCCCTGCTTACCTGCCGACTACTGCCTGACCCCCGCTTGTCCTACGACCATTCTCTGCCTAGCCCCTTTTAATAAATACTATTATTATTACCCTAGTCTCTGTCTGTCTGTTCTGGGGTACTGCCACATTTGACCACTTGATTCAGGCCGTAACAGAATAGGTGCTTCAGTTAAACTCAGGCTATCCCCGCCCATAATCATGTGACTTCCGGAAACATAACGTGATCGAAACAATAAACAAACAATCAAATAAACTCACAATAAATCCATTAGCTTTTTGTACTAAATACCCCACAAATCATATTCATGGCTCCTACATGTATATTCACACAAAACTAAAAAGATGAAATGAGATGCTTCAATGCAAATGTCTGATAGCTGATCCCCTCTCATTGAATGTAACGTAGTTGATTGTTTATATGTTTCTTATCATTGAATACAGTTTAAGATTTTAATGTGAATTTGGTTGAATAAAGATGTTATTGCTGAAGAGGTTCGCTGAATCTCTTTGTTGATGAAAGTAGTGGTGTAGTGGTGGGTAGTGGTGGTCTAGTGGATAGTGAGTTGGACTTGTGATCGGAAGGTTGTGAGTTCAAATCCCGCCTGAAGCCACACCACTACTAGTGTGCCCTTGGGTAAGGCACTTAGCCCTCAGTTACTCCAGGGGGAATGTCCCTGTAATTCGTAATTGTAAGTCGCTTTGGATAAAAGCGTCTGCTAAATGGCAAAATTAAAAATTAAATGAAAGGTAGCATACCTTAGATGATGCTCATGGAAAACAAATACTCCTGTAATCACACTTGTAGATAAAACACAGACACACACACGATACTGTAGGAGGTAGGTAGCTTTATATGTACTCAAAGCATTACATTGCATGAACACACACACACACACACACACACACACACACACACACACACACACACACAGTAAAGTCATCTATAGTACATACATACAAGCTCCAGTAGGTAGTCAAAACACATTTTGTCATCATCATATATGGGTCATTTTTTTTATACGGTGCCATTTGGACTTCATAACTTGTGAAAAGTAAATTGTTGATTTATCTATATTTTAATGTTCTATTATATAAAGGACATATCTAGCTTGCTGAAAAACATAGTGGTCGAGCTCAGGCACCTACATTTTATTTTATTTAGAATACCCTCTGTAGTTGAATAGGGCGAGTGTCTCCAGAACAGAGTGGACACATAACAGGGTGGACACTAACAGGGTGGACATTTTGAGTTAAAGTTAGCCTTTAGCCTGCCTGTGTTAGCATAATGCCTAGAATGACCATGAATACTTGATGAGGAATCTAATTTGCACTAAATACTTTTTTTGAAATTATTCAATTTGATTGATCTCCTCAATATTTAGGCATAACAGGGTGGACACATTATGGTCAACCACATTAAACTCACTGGATAAAAACATAAAAATCAGATGGTAAAAGAGGTAGAAAATCACACAGCTTACCACATTTGAAATCCACTCCACTGATGTTTTTTTCATTTCATTTCAAACCTTTATTTAAAACTCGATAGGCACTGAGGTCACCCTCATTTACAGTGACGTCGAGTGTACAATAGAATAGTGAGCAAGGGCAAACAAACAGGGAGCAAGACAGGATTAAAGGAAAAAAAGAAAAAACTAAAAACAATTGCAATTATTAGAATACAGTTTTTGCACCAGGAGTTTAAAGTTAGAGGCAGAGGGGAGGACCTCCAACCGGAGAGTTTGCTGCAGAGTGTTCCATGTATTAGGGGCATCAATAAAAAAGGCTGTTTTACCCAGGTCTGAACGCGCATACGGAACCCGAAAAGAAAGCCAACTATTAGATCTGGTCACATAAGTACCAAGACTCCAGTCTAATAATGATGAGATATAAGGAGGAAGCTTGCCACAGATGGCCTTGAAAACTAACAAGTTCCAGTGGTAACTGCGCCTCAGAGAAAGAGAGGGCGAGCCAACCTTGTCATAAAGTATGCAGTGGTGAGTGTCATAACTGTTCCCGGTAATAAACCTTAGAGCTGAGTGATAAACTGAGTCCAATTGTTTCAATGTAGATGAAGCTGCATGCCTATAGATAACATCACCGTAATCTAATACGGACAGGAATACCGCCTCGACAACTCTCTTCCTACAAAGCAAGGGGAAGCTAGACCGATTACGGTAAAGAAAGCCCACCTTTTGCCGAAGTTTGGAGGCGAGGCCGTCGACATGCGTTTTGAATGATAGCTTCTCATCCAACCACAGCCCAAGATATTTGTAGTCGGTAACTCTCTCAATGGAGGAGCCGTCAACTGTGGATATAAGAAGCTTTGTAAGGTCCACATTTCTAGCCCTAGTAAACAACATGAATTTCGTTTTCTTCGAGTTGAGGACTAGCTTATGCCTCGAGAGGGCGTCTTGCAGTGAGTTAAAGGCTAGCTGCAAGTTGATAGTAGCAGCATGTGGGGAATCTGCTGTACTATAAAGAATGGTATCATCGGCATATAAATGGACGTGGCAACCGGTTAGCGAAGATACCAGTTCATTAATATAGATGGTAAAAAGTACAGGGCCCAGCACCGAACCTTGAGGGACACCCTTTGTAACAGTTATGAAATCCGAATTGCCAAGTGAAGATTTTATACACTGACGCCTGAGGGTAAGGTAGTCATGGAACCACGCACAAGCACCTAAATCTAATCCAATATCGGATAGCTGTTCTAGGAGCAAGTGGTGATCGACCGTGTCAAATGCCTTCGAGAGGTCGACAAAGAGGGCCGCGCAGTGGTTACTCTTGTCCAAGGCCGAGACTATGTCGTTAGTTACAAGTGTGATAGCAGAGATGGTACTATGGATTGGTCTGAAACCGGATTGATGGGGACTAAGAATTGAGTGGATTCATAGAAAGCGTTTCAATTGAGAATTGACCAAGGTCTCAAGTGCTTTAGACAGGCATGGGAGAGTGGAGATCGGTCGATAGTTATCCGGATCAGCCCTATCACCCCCTTTGTGTAAAGGAATGACTCGTGCAGACTTCCAGACCAACGGAAATACACCAGAGGAAATTGAAATTATTTAAAAATTGTCTAGTTTATCCTCACCAGTGGATGATTTGGGGTCAATAGTTTCTAAAACCTTGAGGACCTCCGCGGAAGTAAATGGTTGAAAGGTAAAAAGGGGGACACGGCCCACAAGGGCAGTATCATTAGAAACCACCATAGAGGGGTGTCCAGGGTACAACCTATCAAATAGGTGACCAGCTTCGGAGAAGTGTTTATTAAAAGCAAGGCGAATGTCGCTAGGATCAGAGATCACAGAGTCATTAACAGTAATACTAAGGGGGAGAGCACTGGAAGGACGATTTTTTTGTCAAAGTAATTGCATTCCAGAATTTGGCAGGGTTAGAGTATGAGGTGGTTATCAGATTCAGGAAATATTCGGATTTAGCCTTCCTTAAGTGCACTTATTTCTAAGCTGCCTGAAGTATAGCCAGTGTTGGGGGACACCAGTACGTCTGGCACGGGACCAGGCACTATTTCTGTTATTAAAGAGGGTAGATAGCTCATGAGTAAACCAAGGCACTACCCTATTTTTTATCCTAGTGGTTTTAAAAGGGGCGTGTCTATCCACAACGCAATTAAGTGTACATATAAAGGATTCGAGAGCGTCCTCAATGACATCGAGAGAGCTCACGCAACCCCAGTCGCAGCCATCCAGCTCCCTCAGGAACAACTCTGCATCAAAGCGTTTGAAGTTCCTCTGAGATGTAGTCTTTTTTAACCTCACATCTCTCACACAGGCAACAGGACAATGATCACTGACTCCCAGGTCAAAGACACCACTAGTATATTTGCTAGCCTTATTTGTTAAAATTAAGTCTAATAATGTAGATTTCGAGTCATCTTGAGGTTTGGTCTAGTTGGTTCTAAAATCAATTGTGAAAGGTTTATGCTGCAAGCAAGATCTTTAAGCTGCGAGGAAATATCACTCAGCCAGTTAATATTGAGATCACCCAGAACAAGTACTTCATTGTCAGTATATTCTGAAAGCAGGTTAGCTAGGGTGTCAGTGGCGTGAGAATCGGCAGAGGGAGGGCGATAGATACCAACTACCGTCAGAGGGTCTGGGCCCTGATGGATTTTCAGAGCCAGAAATTCAAAGCAGTCAGGAATAGAAATTGCATGTAAAATGGAAACTGAAAAATGTGACTTAACATATATACCAATACCACCCCCCCTGCCCAAACGATCCATTCTAAAGAGATTATAATCCTGAATATTCACGTCAGAGCTATCAACATTCATCCTGAGCCAGGTTTCACCCAACACAACAATATCCGGGGAAGTTTGTTCAAATTAATACAACCACGTGATCAAGATTTTTACGCAAACTACGGATATTCCAGTGAATTGTACCAAGTCCTTTACGCATTTTAAAACTTGCCGGGGTAAGGGTAGGGAAATGGGTGATTGATTGATGTTGTGTGGTATGTTGTCTGTCTATATTAATTAGATTGCGCATGTTGACACCACGTAATAGCCTACGGTCCTGCGAGGCGCGCACCGGGACAGACTACTGGGATATATTGATTACTACTGTTAAACATGTGATGTCACCTCATGAGAGTGATGTGATTGAGAAATATGGTTTTCTTTTAAAAGGGACATTAACACAGCATAACAGGGTGGACAGTGATCGCAGGGACAAGCAATATTGTAAGCAAAACCTTTTTTTGTACAAAATAATAAATTTTTTTGATAAAAACTATATTTGATTTCAATAGATATTGATCAGGAAAATGAAATAATAATAACATATTTGGAAATGTATATGTTTTTAATAGTTTTTTGGGGGGGGATTGAAGTTGAATGAACAACACTGGGGACATCCCAAATCCCATGCAAAATCCAATTTACATCTTTAACCAACGCTTTTACAATTTAGAAAACAACAACTTAGAAGCCCATATCATTGTATTCATAATAAATAACAATTGACTATACATGAAAAACCTAATGGAATTAGTATTTGTCCAAATTTAGACAAAATACAACAGGATTTAGTACTGGGGACGGAAAAGGCACCGTATTAAAAAAAAAGACCAATATAAATTATACAAATAAAACATTAGAAGTAGAGGAGGAAGCCTCCGAGCTATTATGTTTTTTAATGTTTCATTTCATTCATGGTCATACTTTTGTTTGCGTCCATCAAACACCTTTCCAATGGCTGCACGTTAATATGTAGCCCCCTCTTTTTCAAGGAACCAAAAGTAATTGGACAATTGACTCAAAATCTGTTTCATGGACAGGTATTGTTATTTCTTTATCAATAAGCAGGTAAAAGGTCTGACTTGAAGTATGCTGTGATTTGCTGTGAATGCACAACCTGTCAACGGAGCTCTCAATGCAAGTGAAACAGGCCATTAGGTTGCAAAAACGAAAGAAACCCATGGGATATGTGTTTGTTAGTGCAAGTGAGGTGTTACATGCCGTAGTGCAATTCAGAAAAAACAAATGTGACAAAAGTGATTACGACAGTGCTAAATTCAAACAAAGCAAGAAAAACACAGAAAACACTCCATCTTATATCCGTAATACATTTCTATATACTTCATGTTGTCCTATTAGTTGCTTCATCGACCGTTTAATCTTTAAGCCTTTATTTCCCCTAGTAATTCAGGTGGTGTTTATAGATTATTGAAACATTTAGAAAACAACAGTGTTGCCTTGACAACAGACAGGTTTCCACTGGAGGGCCCAGCCGCACCAAGCCGTCAACATCAGTTATCTATCCTGTCACTTTAAATAGACGTGTCCTTAGTCTAAACGTCATGCCGTGGATATGGAAGGCGCAGGGTGATGACGTATCCACCTAGTTCTAGCCCTGGCGCTTTAGGGAAACTGCTCACTCACGTTCACGACGGTCAACATTACCGTCTCTGGTCTTCTTCTCTGCGATCTCACTACTACTACTTCATTATTATGACTGAATGAAGCCGGGACAACATTTATTTGTACCTGGATTATCCTATATGTTCACTTATTACACAAAGACTGGGAAAGCGACACTAGCTTGAACAACAACGGAGGCGCCGACCTGACGGTAGGAGTTGGAGTGATTGATGAATGAAGCAGAGAGCTGCTAGATACTATGTACACTTGTCCTGAAAAACCTGGAAATTCAGAGACTTCATTCCAATTCTTCTTCTTACATATTATATATAGCTGGTGGAAGCTTGTGTTGTATGATGGATGGTGTATAGCTTGACTCTGATCGCCTGTATTTGATTCACACTCCACTGTGTCCCAGATGTTTCTTTCAAATAGGAGGTGGCCTGCAGAGATAAAATGGAGGGAAACCGTCACTTATTCTCTTTGTATCCATATGATGTTAGACTTGGATACAAGTTGTTGATGTGGACAGGGAGAGGAACTATTGAGTTTCAGTTGTTTTATTTTCCAAAATATAGTTGGATCACCACCAGAATCAGTGATTGTGTTTAAATAGTAACTTGATTCAAGGCCTCTGGCCTTAGGACAAGCTTGGTTTGTGACCTGAATTAATTCAGAGAGTACAGTACCATGGATTTCTACCTTTTATCTGGAGAATGCTTATCAGAAATACACAAAGAGGGAAACAGTGCTATACCAGCATCAAGAATATAGCAAACACTGGGTAGATCCCACTGATACAGTTCATATAGGAAACACAGATACTAGGCTTGGCCGATGTTATCGTAAACCCCGTTTTTTTCTTTTTAAATAGCAGCGGTTTATGTCAATACCGCCATAAAAAAGAAATACATTGCTATATAATAAACGCCTTAATAAAAACGGCCATGCATTAGATACTAAATGTGCTATCAGAACTGTTATGTTTGTTTATTTATGGTATAACAAACCAGCTGTAGGTTTAGGCCTAAAGCCCAATGCACACAGCGTACATTCCATTGTTGTCATGAATGGAATCGAATTTTCGCAGTGCGATTAAAATCGGGGCCGTGTGCATTGGGATGCGATTTTCTAATAGACTTCCATTCAAACTTCAAAATGGAATGTTGTCATGCAACAGAAATCGCACGCTGTGTGCATTGGGCTTAAGCCTTCTTTTTAATTAACGATATATCAACTTGCAATTAGGCTACAACAGTAAAACATTCAAGTATCGACAACTGCGCATGCTTAACCTTCCCGGTGCATGCTGGGAACTGGAGTCCTAATGTTGTTAATACTTAACACCACAAGAACAATTCCAACGGTTCCATATAGGGTTATTACGGTAATTCAAAGCACGAAGCTTAGGGTATTTTCCTTTTGGTCCCTTGAAAAAGAGGGGGCTACATATTAAAGTAATTTCTACCTTCCTCCAAACATCTGGATCTGAATACCCTCAAATTAAAGAGGGTATTTAGTAGGGCTGCAACTAACGATTATTTTGGTAGTCGACTAATCTGTCGATTATTTTTTCGATTAGTCGCGATTAGTCGTGTGGCTTTTCGCTGCGCGTAAATGGCGACGCAGAAGCATAAATCCGGCTTAACTAGCTATCTAACCTAACGTTACGCCAAGCTACAGCTGCTCACAGAGCTAGTTGACTGGCTAGCTAGCATTGCTGGCTAGACTACAGACAGCTCACGTTAGTAGGCTACGCTTGGCGCTGTTTATCTTACAGACAGCTCGCTGGTGGACTCAACATAATTGAAATAGCATTCACTTATCAAGCATCATTCATGATCATCCACCATGACTACCTGGTATTTTAATAGCGACCACCCCTCACTTCATTTCATCTCGCGTTCTCCTGGCTTCAACATGGAAAACCCCTGCTACGTAACGTTACATACAAGCGCCTCTGTCTGTCACATGCGTGCCACAGGGCAAATAAATTAATAGCACAAACGCTCATAGCATGTACAGCCCTGTCCATGAGACATTGTTTTCCAACATGTAACAGTAAAGCTAACATAAACATTACGACCCTAACAATATAACGTAAGCCAGTTGGCTAACAACGTTAGCTAAAACTTACCCAGCTGATTCTTGCATGGCTCCCGAAAAAAAAAAAAAAAAAAAAACGTTTTTTCAACAAATTTTTTTTATGCGATTAGTCGACAACAAAATTTCACGTCGACGAATTTCCGTAACCGATTAGTCGCGACTAGTCGACTAATCGTTGCAGCCCTAGTATTTAGTCTGCACTTTAAGGCCATATGAATTCTAAACCCCTCAAAAAAAGTTCAGAAACGTTATTTTGGTTGATTATTCCTCCCCTTTAATAATACCAATTGGTATTGTATTTTTATATCGTTGGAAAGCCTGATTAGTCACCTTTACAACAAGGTACAACTTGTAAGGATCATGCATTCGTGGAATGAGCAACACAGCTAAACGTGTGGGTAGCGGCCCAAAAATATTTGGCAAAATCCCCTATATTCTTCTGTTGGTATTCACTCTCGTTTTGAGTTGCTTGGTGGATTGGATGATTGCACTCTCCAACAGTAATAAGGAAAAAACAAAACATATTGGCTAGGGATGTCCCGATCCCATTTTTTCACTACCGATACCGATGCCGATACCTGGGCTTCAGGTATCTGCGATACCGATACCAATCCGATATTTGTATTTATTGTTTTACTCCTGAATAATAACAAATACTTCCCCAGTATATAGTCCACAACAACAGTTGGCTATTAAAGACTGCCAGCCTTTATTCAAGCAACAAAAACAGTACTCTGCAGTACTCAGTGACTAACTGCAACAATTTAAACTGCAGCATTCAGCATTGTAGAAAAAAATAGTTACTGTCTGATTTCTAGTTTTAGTGCCTTCAGGTTTTTATTCTATTTATCTTCTCTTACAAATGGCAAATCAATTATAGGACCCTTTTTAAAAGTGTAGCCTAGTGACGCTGCTGGTGAGACCAGAAATCGAAGGGGTGTCAACAATATCTGTTTTTCTTTTTTTCCAACTCAAGTTTTAAGTACCCAGTCCATATAATAAAAAACAGTTATAATCTGTGGATTGGATTAACTATTCTCGTTTTTCGGAGGCTACCAGTAAGTGATAATGACTTGTAGGGGTGTAACGGATCACGGAAATTCCGTGATCCGTTCGGATCGCCCTCCACGGTTCGGAACGCATGTGTACCGCGGATCAATTGCAAAATGTTAACAAGTAATAATATTACTTAATATCTTACTTAATATCTCTTGTAAATCACAATGTAGAGTTGCCATGAAAAGATAGACGCGACAGTTGCGTGCTTTGTTTAACTCTAAAGCGCAATGATAGGTTGATAATGCGAAAGAAAAAGAATCCGCTGTTTGCTCACTACACGTGAAACTGGGAATCTACAACAACAAGGTTGCGTTCGTAAATCCGCGCTGAGCGCTCTTGTACAATCAAATTACTTGGTCCCTTTATGACGTCGGACCCAGTGTGCGCTCCGGCGCTCTCAAAGCGAATTTACGAACGCGGCCCAAGTGTATCATGTTACGTTGTTCGGCGGAGAAGAACTCGAAATGCCTCCCTCTCATTTAAATCCCATGTATGGGAGCACTTTGGCTTCTCTGTCAACTATGACGGGAGGCACGAAAAAGGCAGCTCGACAACTTCTGATAATGTAGGCATTTTTTTCATACCATGTTCAAAATAAGGGTTCACTTTATTATTTAGTTAAAAGTGGCATGAAACATGTTTATTCGTCTGCTTTAAAGAGCCCAGTGATTCACTGCTGCAACCAGGCGCCTCCTCCCTCTCTCCTATCATTTCAATTGAGTGTATTTCAGTATAATTATGTAATGTTTGAGTGTAGAATATGTTATATATATTATATATATGTATGTGTATATATATATATATATATATATATATATATTACCAGTTTTGACATCTTGAATGTTGTTGTTTTTTGTCACATAGTAAAAGTGGTGTTTTTACAGAATTCAAGGAAAAAGCAGTTTTTATAAAAACAAAAATGTTTTGTGTTGATCCGAAAAATGATCCGATCCGTGACTCAAAAACCGTGACACGATCCGATCCGTGAGTTAGGTGATCCGTTACACCCCTAATGACTTGTAAACATACTCTCGTTTTAGGACGTGTTCAAAAGCAAGGACTGTGTGTTCATCTAGTTATGTGTAGTTATGTGTTTTTAGCATGTCCATGTTCTCTCAGTATGTTGTGATGTTATAAAAACGCAGTTAGACGTTTGTAACGATGTACCACTGTTAGCTGTTAGCCGCTAGCAGCGTTTGTTGTTGTGGTTTGGTCAGTCACTTTTCTCCTGTCGCATTCCCATTCGGTGCACCAACATTCAAATACTCGTGTCACCTTGAATTTTTTTCCGATTTCAATGTATGACGCATCATTTGAAAGCTTACCATCTGTAGTAAAAATTACTAAAGCAAATGGTTTATGATTTCACCAGCTAGCATCATGACATCGTGAGACTCATTACAAACAGGTAGCTACTAGCCAACTCTACTGTTGTCATCACGTGAGTGACACGCAGATCGAAGCCTATTTTTTTTCTGGTGCGATCCAGCATTCAGGACCAATATCGCAGCGATATCCGATATCGATATCGGATCGGGACATCCCTAATATTGGCCATTTTTACACTTTATTAATTTTACACTGTCAGGGACCACACTAGCGTGTGGAAGATCCATACGCAGTCACAACAGCTTGGCACCTCCTCCTCATGCTGGTCACCAGCCTGGTCACACACTGCTGTGGGATGGCATCCCATTCCTCAACTAGGATTTGCCGCAAGTCAGCCAACATGGTTGTGTTGGTCACTCTGGCACGTACAGCACGCCCAAACTGATCCCACAAGTGTCTGGACTCACGGCAGGCCATTCCACCCTCTCCACTCCCAAATTCTGGAGGTGCTCTGTGATGATCCTGGCTCTGTGGGGGCGAGCGTTGTCATCCTGGAGGATGGAGTTAGGTCCCTGATTCTGGAGATATGGGATCGCCACTGGCCCCAGAATATCATTCCTGTCAATTAGGTGCCAGTGACTGACATACACCTGCCAGCACTTGAAGCTCAAAACGAGAGTGAATACCAACAGAAGAATATTGCAGGGGATTTTGGCCCCCAAAAAATTGGGCCGCTACCCACACGTTTAGCTGTGTTACTCATTCCACGAATCCATGATCCTTACAAGTTGTACTCGTTGTAAAGGTGACTAATCAGGCTTTCCAACGATATAAAATACAATACCAATTGGTATTATTAAAGGGGAGGAAGAATCGACTGAAATAACGTTTCCAAACTTTTTTTTAGGAGTTTATAACTGTAAACTATGTTTTGGTAAACAGCTAAAATAACAACAATTCTGTCAGTGTCCAAAATATACAGTATATCTCAAAAGTGAGTACACCCTTTAGATTTTTGCAAATATTCTGTCATATCCTTTCAGGGGATAACACTATCTTAATGAAACTTTGATATAACTTAAAGTAGTCAGTGTGCTGCTTGAATAACAGTATAGATTTATTGTCCATTGAAAATTACTCAGTACACAGCTGTTAATGTCTAAACAGCTGGCAACAAAAGTGAGTACACATGTCTAAATTGTGCCCAAAGTGTCAATATTTTGTGTGACCACCATTGTTATCTAGCACTGCTTTAACCCTCCTGGGCATGGAATTCACCAGAGCTGCACAGGTTGCTTCTGGAATCTTCTTCCACTACTCCATGACAAAATCACGGAGCGCACGGACGTTGGACACCTTGCACTCCTCCACCTTCCTCTTGAGGATGCCCCACATGTGCTCAATTGGGTTTAGGTCTGGAGACATACTTGGCCAGTCCATCACCTTAACCTTCAGCTTCTTCAGCAAGGCCGTTGTCATCTTGGAGGTGTGTTTAGGGTCATTATCATGTTGGAAAACTGCCCTACGGCCCAGTTTCCGAAGAGAGGGGATCATGCTCTGCTGCAGGATGTCACAGTATATATTGGAATTCATGTGTCCCTCAATGAAATGCAGCTCCCCAGTGCCGGCAGCACTCATGCAGCCCCAGACCATGATGCTGCCACCACCATGCTTGACTGTAGGCAAAACACATTTGTCTTGGTACTCCTCACCCGGGTGCCGCCACACACGCCGGACACCATCTGACCCAAACAGGTTTATTTTGGTCTCATCAGACCACAGGACATGGTTCCAGTAACTCATGTTCTTGGATTCATTGTCTTCAGCAAACTGTTTGCGGGCTTTCTTATGCATCGGTTTCAGAAGAGGCTTCTGTCTGGGGCGACAGCCATACAAACCGATTTGATGCAGTGTGCGGCGTATAGTCTGGGCACTGACAGGCTGACATCCCACTTCTGCAACCTCTGCAGCAATGCTGGAAGCACTCGCACATCTATTTTTGGAAACCAACCTCTGGATATGACGCTGAGCACGTGGACTCAACTTCTTTGGTCGACCCTGGCGAGGCCTGTTCCGAGTGGAACCTGTCCTGGAAAACCGCTGTATGATCTTAGCCACTGTGCTGCAACTCATTTTCAGGGTGTTGGCAATCTTCTTATAGCCAAGGCCATCTTTGTGAAGCGCAATAATCCTTTTTTTCAGCCGCTCAGAGAGTTCCTTGCCATGAGGTGCCATGTTGTCCAGCATTCAGAGAGAATTGTGCCCAAAACACCAAATTTAACAGCCCTGCTTATCATTTACACCTGAATCCTTGTAACACTAACGAGTCACATGACACCAGGGCGGGAAAACAACATCATTGGGCACAATTAGGACATGTTCACTATGGGGTGTACTCACTTTTGTTGCCAGCTGTTTAGACATTAACAGCTGTGTACTGAGTAATTTTCAAAGGACAATAAATCTATACTGTTATTCAAGCAGCACACTGACTACTTTAAGTTATATCAAAGTTTCAGTAGGATAATGTTATCCCCTGAAAGGATATAACAGAATATTAGCAAAAATCTAAAGGGTGTACCGGTACTCACTTTTGAGATATACTGTATGGACCTACATATAGCTTGGCTACTGTTTTCCACTTCTGGTAAAAAAAAAAAAAAAAGAAGAAAAGATTATTATTGTTTTAATATTTTGGTCATCTTTATTCGTAGGTTTCCCTGCACTGTGAACTCCCCATCTGGGCAATGATGGATGCTTCTGCTTGTTCTGGTCATGACGACATGCGCCAGTGCTACGTCCAGTGTGGGAAGAAACTAAACATGGCGGATATTGTGAAAATACGGCAGCGAATTAGAAAAGGAGGACAACACCATTGTGGTACAACTGATCAGTAAGTCATACACATGCTGTGAATCCTGTCCACAATTCACCATAGGGTGCCAGGTGTACAGTATGCTAATGGTGGTCATTGAACTGATATGATGAATTATACTGCCAGGTGCATAACTATAATCTTAGCCAAGTCATTGTATTAGCTCAGTACATTTCAGCAGCAGCTAAACAGTTGGTAATTAAAGGGCAGAACTATAAGCACATCTAATAGATGAATGTCATGTATGATAACGCAGCAAGCTAGCTTGAAAGGGAGCTGCCAGTCAAGCGTGCAAAGTCCACACCCATAAAGCCCTCTGTCTGACCAGGAAGTTGAGCCTAACTAGAAGATTATTGTAATTTTTTCTTGGACACAAAATACAATTGGAACCGTTTAATGTCTACTTTCCAGACCCTTTAATTGAACTGGTTGGCTGTCAATTGACCCTGAACTGTTTGTGCCTCCATTGTTTCTAGCTGCAGGTCCTCTTCAGCTCATGTAACCATGTATGAACCAGAGTCCACAGAGTCCCCCGGATCTGGCTGTGGTTCTCCAGGCCTGAAAATCACATGGTGGGGTCCAGAGATGGTGGCACTGAAGCTGGAGGAAGAAGATGTAGAGGAGAATGGTGTGATGGTGAAAGAAGAAGTGGAGGAGAAGAGAGTGATGGTGAAAGAGGAAGATGGAGGTGCAGCTGTAATGCAGAAGGGTGTGATGGTGAAAGAAGAGGACGGAGGTGAAGAAATGAGGGAGGAGGGAGTGATGGTGAAACAAGAGGTCGATGTAGAAGTGGAGATGGAAGACAGTGAGATAGTTGGTAAGTCTTTGTTGTATAGTGGTGAGTGTCATTGCACTGCTGTAAAATCAGTGCTGCCAGTGCACTGTAAGTCAGTCAGAACCTGCATAGTCTGACAGTCCTGGTCTCTCCCCTTGTGTGGGATTGATATACAGGTGCAACTCAAAAAATTAGAATATCGTGCAAAAGTCCATTCATTTCAGTAATTCAACTTAAAGGGTTAAACTTAAATATTATATAGACTCATTGCATTGTACATATGCATGATTATACTTTTCAGAGGGCTGACATTTCTGTATTTAAAATCCTTTTCTTATTGATTTCATGTAATATTAAAAATGTCTGAGATATTTAATTTGGGGTTTTCATAAGCTGTAAGCCATAATCATCAAATTTATAACAAATAAAGGCTTTACATATCTCGCTTTGCATGTAATGAGTCTATATTATATGTAAGTTTAACCCTTTAAGTTGAATTACTGAAATAAATGAACTTTTGCACGATATTCACATTTTTTGAGTTGCGCCTGTACAGTGTTTCCTCCAGGAATTTTCACATTAGTGGCGTTGAGGCCAATCCTAGCGCGTGCATGCGCGCTCAAAACAATGACGTAATTTCACCAAAAACTAGAGGGAGCGTGGCAATTAAAAAAAAAAATTTTTTGCGGTAAAACCATTAAAGCCAAGCAGCAATGTTTTATATAGAAGGTGATCAAATACCAAGATATCCTGAAAATGGTCGGGGCCGACAATCGTAAATGTTGTATGTGTTCAATATTTACGACTAAAAATCCCATTGTGTGGGCAACTCCCGACAACTCCCGACTAGGGTTGCCAGATGGGCTCGGGTTTTTTGGTTGGAATTAGCGGTTTTAGACTGGTTAGGGTGGAAAATGTCAATCCCACCTGGCAACCCTGTTCGCGAGTCCGATTGTGACGTGGATGGAATGTAGTAGTGTTGTCACGATACCAATATTTTACCCTGCGATACTATACCAGCCCAAGTATCACGATACTGAGTAGTATCGCGATACCGCGGCACTTTTGTAACACTTTTTATTTTTATTAACATGCAATGTATTTATACAAGTTACAATAACTTAATGAGTGGTGCATGAATAACATGCATTTAATGCATAACACTGTAACTCTACAGGTAAGTAAAAGTACTGAAACCGATATTTTTGTGAATAACATGTTTATTAATAAGTAGTTTGAAACATCAAACAGACCAACTGGCCTTTTGCAAGAGTATAGCAAAGTAGGTGTGTGTGTGTGTGTGTGTGTGTGTCTGTCTGTCTGTCTGTCTGTCTGTCTGTCTGTCTGTCTGTCTGTATGTCTGTCTGTATGTCTGTCCGTCTGTGGGGTCTTTTTCACGAACTTGAAAAGTAAAAGCAAACACTGGCATATAAAAAATATAGAGGGCTACTTCCAAGTTTAGATGTAATAAGCTCATGAGGTAAATGTATATGTTCATACAAAGGCTACACAGCAGCAGGATGATGATCAGTGATGATGTATAAATGTATCATAATGTCAATGATTCACTAAATTAGACGCAATTATGTTACGAGGCCGAGAATTTTAGTAGAATAGTTTTGCTGTGATATGATTGGACAATTTCTATTTTGGGGCGTGGCTTAGCGATAGGTCAGATACATTAGAAAATATGACATTGGAAATATCCCCATGCTCTGAATGCATTAAAAACTGAAACTTGTTTATCATTCTAAACGGAGATAGAACCTTATCATTCTAAACGGAGATAGAACCTTCTCATTCTAAACGGAGATAGAACCTTCTCATTCTAAACGGAGATAGAACCTTCTCATTCTAAACAGAGACAGAACCTTATCATTCTAAACGGAGATAGAACCTTCTCATTCTAAACGGAGACAGAACCTTCTCATTCTAAACGGAGACAGAACCTTATCATTCTAAACGGAGATAGAACCTTATCATTCTAAACGGAGATAGAACCTTATCATTCTAAACTCACGACTTGTTCTTGATTTGCTATTATTATTTCCTCCGGTTCAAGTAGGGGGGGGGGGGGTACCGTAACGTTACCGGCGGCGTGTATCCCCCGACAACCACGTGGGTTTTGATTGACTCCGCGGACTAACCAATCAGCGTAAACCGGCTGAATTCTTTTTACTCGCGCCCAGACAGACATCCAGATAACGTCAATATGGTAATATTGTGACTGCGGAGATGTGCGCGAGCAAACAAACTGGGATCTGTCACAACGGTGTCGCGAGCCAGTCTTGTCCTCATTAGCAGAACCAGTGAATTTGGTAATAGAGGTAACACATTGCCCCGCTGGTACCGTGGTACACGGTAGTATAGTATTCCACGGTAGTACCGTTGTATAAAGCTTATGGTATAGTAGGCACCGTGACATTTTGGCACCGCGGTATATCGTTGGTACCGGTATATCGTGCAACACTAGAATGTAGCCAATCAAGAAGCGAGCTGACTTTTTCTTTTCGGATGGGAATATCGGCGCACACCACACACAATACGATCGAGGCTGTTCAATCCAAGATTTTTTATCTTCATGTGTAGGGTCTGTCTCAGATAAAAAAATCTGTTAAGATTTTGAAAATCCTTATGTGTGTACCGGGCTTTAGTGGACTGAATCAATTAGTGGCCGAGAAAATTCATTTGTGGCGTCAATGCATATAGAGGAAACACTGATATATCAGGGCTGGTTCTCCAGTCTAACCTAGTCCTGGGCTAGGCCAGTACTGCAGCCATCTTCAGTTGTTGTTTGGTTTGAGGTCTTTTTGCCTAAAATCATCTTATCATTAGGAAATTAAATACGTAAATATGTTCAATTGGATTTAAATCTGATGATTGACTTGGCCAGTCAAGTAGGGCTGCAACAACGAATTGATGAAATCGATAAAAATCGATAATGAAATTCGTTGGCGACGAATTCCATTATCGATTCGTCGGGTCTTGTTCCATAACAAACCTACTTCCTGTTGACGCACGCCACGCTGTCTTGCCACGGTGTAGGCATCGCGAATCATAGCGAATCATAGCGCTACCTATGGCCGGAAAGGGCAGAACCTATGACCGGAACCGGAAAAGTGGGAAAATCCGGTACCTACACCGGCGCGGCGGCTACATTTAAATCATGCTACTCAAAAGCCTTGAGCGTGAATCTGTCTGCTGTCTGCTGTCAGGACATGCTAGTGAGTTAGCTAGCATGGTTAGCTCGCTGCTGCCGCTAGCTGACTGTCACTACGCTGCTCGTCCAGCTGTAGTCTGCGTAGCTGTGCTGAGAACCAGAGCAGTAACTATGTTTCTATAGAGGAGGGTTACAGCTAACTATGTTTCTATAGAGGAGGGTTACAGCTAACTATGTTTCTATAGAGGAGGGTTACAGCTAACTATGTTTCTATAGAGGAGGGTTACAGCTAACTTCCTATTGTTTTATTATATAAGTACTGCTGGGCTCAGCCCTTCCATGGTCTCCTGCTCTCCATGCAAATGCGTTAGTGTGAGTTCTGGCGAAGCGTCAGCTAAATGACTGTAATGTAATGCTAAAGTCAGTGGTAGAGCAGAGGTGATAAGCTAAAGGCTAGCTAGTGGTAGCCTACCAAACTACCCGTGAGTTAGAGTGAGGCACTGACTGTCGCCTAGCCTATTGTATGGAGTGAGAGGACACATTGCATTGTTTTGGAGCATATCTGTTTTATAAAAACATTAGTGTCTTGTCTGTAGCCTATATTGCACTTTGGGTTACTGACCTTTACATTAAGCAAAGTTATTACCTAAAACAATGCATGTATTGAGCAAGAGTTCAACTACTTTATTGAAACAATCTACCGCCATAGTCCATGGCCTGTTGTTATACCTATTTGATGTAGCAAAGCCTTTTTTATTTATATTATGTATTATTTTTTATTAATACTTATTCATTTTGCACATGTATATGTATAGGCCTGGCTGATTTAGAAAACATAAAATAAAATGTGCAAAAGAAATCTTTTTTTTGTGTGTATCGAAAAAAATAATCGGCAGATTAATCGATTATCAAAATAATCGTTAGTTGCAGCCCTACAGTCAAGAACTTTCCACTTTTTGGTCCTTAAAAGTCCCTAGTTTCAATGGCAGCCTTGAATTTCCTTGACACCTCTTTGGTCCTCATGTTGACAGACATCACATATTTTTGCACCTGCACATCATTTCTTTATAATGTAGTTTTCCTACTAGACGCATGATTCCCTCTAAACCAACATATGGAATTGGTAAATATAAAGCTGTTATGTCAGATAAAAAAGACCGGTTATGATTAAATAAAGATTTAATGGTAAAAAAAGATATACATATATACGTATATATATATATATATATATATATATATATATATATATATATATATATATATATTTATATATATATATATGTTACGGTATATGTGGGAATACGGTACATGTGGGAAAACTAGGGTTAGGGTTAGGTGCTAGGGTGACTTGGTACATGCTGGCATGTCTAACCCTAACCCTAACCTTAACCCTAACCCTACCCCTAACCCTAACCGTAGCACCCTAGCACCTAACCCTAACCCTAGTTTTCCCACATGTACCGTAACATATATATAAATATCTATAATTGCACAAGGGGTTCACATACTTTCAAGCAGCACTGTGTTTGTCACCACCCGGGTGCTCAGTGACATACCTCCAAACACACAAGACAAACAGAATGAATGACGACACCTTTAATTCAGATAACACCCTTTAGGGGACAGGTATACTATTATATATTAAAAGTGACTATTATATGAATTGTATTGGTCTGAAAGTTAAATTGGAGAAGGTGGGTAAATCACCGTACCTGCATGGCTCCAGCAGTGTTTCCAAGTTTGCCAGTCTGTCATATTCAGCTGAGGCTCCAGGGTTCCCTTGGGGGTCTTAAAAGTCTTAAATATGAGTGTGTAAGTCTTAAATATGAGTGTGTAAGTCTTAAATATGAGTGGGTAAGTCTTATATGTACAGTTAGGTCCATATATATTTGGACACAGACATAATTTGTGTTATTTGAGCTGTTTATCAAAACATCTTCAAGTTACAGTTATATAATGAATATGAGCTTAAAGTGCAGACTCTCAGCTTTCGGGTAAGGGTATTCACATCCAAATTGAAGGAAGGGTTTAGGAATTACAGCTCTTTAATATGTAGCTCCTTCTTTTTCAAGGGACCAAAAGTAATTGGACAATTGACTCAAAGGCTGTTTCATGGGCCAGTGTGGGCTATTCCTTCATTATTTCCTTATCAATTAAGCAGGTAAAAGGTCTGAGTTGATTCCAAGTGTGGCATTTGCATTTGGAAGATGTTGCTGTATACACACAACATGCAGTCAACGGAGCTCTCAATGCAAGTGAAACAGGCCATCCTTAGGCTGCAAAAACAACCCAAAAAATCTATCAGAGAGATAGCGGGAACATTAGGAGTGGCCAAATTAACAGTTTGGTACATTCTGAGAAAAATACAACGCACTGGTGAGCTCGGCACCACAAAAAGGTCTGAACGTCCTTGGAAGACAAGAGTGGTGGATGATCACAGGATCCTTTACATTAGGGATGTCCCGATCCCATTTTTTCACTACCGATACCTGGGCTTCAGGTATCTGCGATACTGATCCGATATTTGTATTTATTGTTTTACTCCTGAATAATAACAAATACTTCCCCAGTATAGTCCACAATTGGCTATTAAAGACTGCCAGCCTTTATTCAAGCAACAAAAACAGTACTCTGCAGTACTCAGTGACCAACTGGTTTACAGTTAAAACTATTTAAACAGCAGCATTCAGCATTGTAGAAAAAATAGAGTTACTGTCTGATTTCTAGTTTTAGTGCCTTCAGGTTTTTATTCTATTTATCTTCTCTTACAAATGGCAAATCAATAATAGGACCCTTTTTAAAAGTGTAGCCTAGTGACGCCCGCTGGTGAGACCAGAAACCAGTCGCAGAATCGAAGGGGTGTCAACAATATCTGTTTTTCATAACAGGCAACTTGAAGTTTTAAAGTATAAAAGAAAAAAACATATAATAAAAAACAGTTTAACGATCACTAAATACGTATAATCTGTGGATTGGATTAACTGTTCTCGTTTGCCGCAGGCTACCGGTAAGTGATAATGACATGTAAACATACCTTCGTTTTAGGACGTGTTCAAAAGCAAAGACTGTGTGTTCATCTAATTATGTGTAGTTATTTATTTTTTGCATTTCCATGTTCTCTCAGTATGCTGTGATGATATAAAAACGCAGTTAGATGTTCCTAGCGATGTTCCACTGTTAGCCGCTAGCTGTTAGCAGCGTTTGTTGTTGTTGTTTGATCAGTCACTTTTCTCCTGTCGCATTCCCATTCGGTGCACCAAGATTCAAATACTTGTGTCGTCTTGATTTTTTTTCCGATTTCAATGTATGACGCATCATTTGAAAGCTTACCATCTGTAGTTTCAGACTGTAAATAACCGAAAAATGACTTAAGCAAATGGTTTATGATTTCACCAGCTGGCATCATGACATTGTCAGACTCATTACACACAGGTAGCTACTAGCCAACTCTCATGCACGTGACCACTGACTACTACTGTTGTCATCACGTGAGTGACACGCCAGATCGGGCACGCAGATCGCAACCTATTTTTTTTCTGGTGCGATCTGCGATCCAGCATTCAGGACCAATATCGCAGCGATATGCGATATCAATATCGGATCGGGACATCCCTACTTTACATGGTAAAGAAAAACCCCTTCACAACATCCAGCCAAGTGAAGAACATTCTTCAGGAGGTAGGCATATCATTATCCAAGTGTACCATAAAGGGAATACTTCACATGAACAAATACAGAGGGTTCACCACAAGGTGCAAGCCATTCATAAGCCTCAAGAATAGAAAGGCCAGATTAGACGTTGTCAAAAAAAAAAAAAAAAGCCAGACCTGTTGTGGAAGAGCATTCTTTGGACAGATGAAACTCAGATCAACCTGTACCAGAATTATGGTAAGAAAAAAGTATGGAGAAGGCTTGGTACGGCTCATGATCCGACGCATACCACATCATCTGTAAAACACAGTGGAGGCAGTGTGATGACATGGCCATGCATGGCTTCCAATAGCACTGGGTCACTAGTGTTTATTGATGATGTGACAGAAGACAGAAGCAGATGGATGAATTCTGAAGTGTTTAGGGATATTCTGTCTGCTCAGATTCAAATTCAGCAAAGTTGATTGGATGGCACTTCACAATACAGATGGACAATGACCCAAAACATACTGTGTAAGCAACCCAGGAGTTTTTTACGGCAAAGAAGTGGAATATTCTGCAATGGCCGAGTCAATCACCTGATCTTAACCCGATCAAGCATGCATTTCACTTGCTGAAGACAAAACTAAAGGCAGAAAGACCCACAAACAAACAACAACTGAAGACAGCTGCAGTAAAGGCCTGGCAAAGCATCACAAAGGAGGAAACCCAGCATTTGGTGATGTCCATGGGCTCCAGACTTCAGGCAGTCATTTATTTAAATGTTTAAACGAGGCCTGCTTGGAGGTGCTCAGCTTGTTGCCGTGGGGAGCTGTGGACTCCACACATTACACAACTCTGCCAAACCTCAAAGTCAATGGGGTACCAGTTCTGTTTACTGTCATGTTTGTTCTTATTTGATCATGAATACATTTGCTGTTATGTTCGTTCTTATGCTGAACATTAATAAACTTACTTTAAGTAATTCTGGGACTTATTTCTTCTTTCCTTCATACTTTTTTTTTCCCGGTAAGGCTGTGAAATAGGTATACAATTCTATAAAAAAGTGGTCTTAAAAAGGTATCTTAAATTTCACTTGTTGAAGACATTGTTGTGTTGGACCCGCGTTATCATTTAGAGAGTTGAGTTCATGAGCGTGTTGGTGCATCCTGGACCAGTGACGCCACTTCTTGCCTCGCTTGTTGAACTTTCAGCTCTGCTGTATTTGCAGGACTGTGTCGGCCTGTGAAGCCGTGTTCACACGGGACCTCACTGCCTTTTGAGCACTTCTGCGCGAGTATTCTGTTTGTTTGTTTTTTCAAATATATTTATTGTTTTCCTTGAGAGTAGAACAACACAACATCCAACAAGAATGACAGACACACATTAATACCCACATCACAATCTAGAAAAAATATTAATAACAAAACGGAACGAAACAAAAAACAACTAACAATGCTGAAAAAACAAACAAACAAACAAAAAACACAGAGGTGCTACCAGAGGGCAAGACAAACAAAATACATGTTAACAATATTCTGATCAGGTAAAGATAGGGCATAGGTTGGTTGGGATATGTTACAAATAGAGCACCTTGTCAAACGTGTGAGTGTACATAGAGCTCTCTGTATCACCCAGAGTTCCCCATGTTAGCTAATAAGTTCCCCACATCTTTTTGCTGGACATATTCCATATGTTTTTAAAGGAGTCTTGCGTGAGTATTCTGTAACCTTAACAACGGGATTCTATCCTAACCGTCATACATTGTAACCGTTATCATACATTGTATAACGTATAACGTTATCGTCTACTTGTGTATACAGTGTATACTGTAGCATTTAATAATGGCGAATAAAATGCAACTACTTGCCTTAGCTTTAGCGTTTGAGGAGGAGGAGGAGGTTGCTCCAGAACAGAACGTTTATGGATGCATGACATCCTCCGCAATAGGGAGTCGCAGGGGGCTTTCCGCAACCTGGTCCAGACTACGTCGTCATGACTACAAAGATGCCACTTGAAATGCATGAAATCCAAGTTTATGAAATCCAAGTTTATGAAATCCAAGTTTATTCATTATACACACATGTTCGCCTAGTATTTGACTGCCTGTAGCCCAGTCACGAATGGTCCCAGTATTGTAGCTTCAGACGGAAGAAGTTGGTTGTGATTGTGCTTCCTGTAGCAAGCCCATGATGTTATTGCTCATATATATTTATTTGAATCCTGTTATTAAAATACATTAACCAACTGCTAAGGCAACAATATAGTAAAAGAGATATTTGGCCCCCCAAATCATGTTCAGTGTAGTGTGAAACAGCAATCACTAGTTGTTCAACTGTTAGTGCTACATTGTTTTTGTCCATCTTGGTGGGTCTGACGTCTTGGAGCACCGGTAGCTAGGAAGTAGGTTACTAGGGAAGCAGTGTTTCCCCTACCATTGCCTTGGGGGGGCGGGCCGCCCCCCCAACGGAACCCCCCGCCCCCCCAAGAAAGAGGAATTATTACGGACGTAGACACCAAACATCTGACAAGCAGGCTAAAATATCCGCTTTTTTAAAATGCACCCAACCCGAATCTGGCGAGTGGCAAGCCCATGGGCTCTTTGGTAACGTTAGTCCGCCAGTAGTCTAGCCATAGCCAAACCTATCTCCACACTACGCTTCGCGCTGTAGAATAATACACGATTTTTGCGCGAGTGCGCGACGCGAGAGAGTTTTTGCCGGGTGAGATGTCTTCAGATAGAAAGTAAGCAAGTTGAAACGTTAGCAAATATAATTGCTGAGTGTTCTAACAGAGCAAGTTGGTTCAAATTGGTCTTTATTATTGTGACCACTAGAAAGTGTCTGATTATAGTTCCATGGTGTAAATAGTGTCAAAGAACTAGCAAGCTAGCTAGCTCAGAGGTGATGAGATGAGCTAGTCTGCTGCACACATGCCAGCTAAAGAGCTAACTGGATGCACTTTATTATTTTACTTAAAGTAGATATACAATCTTTCTTATTCTGTTAGAATTGGGCTTTATGGTAATACCATAATGGCATATTTACAGTACATGGACAGTGGATTGAAGCATTGGAAATGTCTGTTTTTTTATAGTTGGACATACGATTTTTTTTTCAGGTGAGAGAGCAAAGTCAAAATGACATTATCTGACTGGATTGCCCACGGCAATCCAATATTCAGTTATAATTATGTTATAAATTGATATGGATCAATGTATACCTCTTATTAGATTATAAATACTCATTATTAGGGTGTTAGGTACCAATTTTAAAGATTGCTTCTGCTGGTACAATTGATATACATTGTTCTAGAGCATACTCTCAGGAGCACAGAGCACTTTGTTTTATGATGATAGGACATACGGTTGCTGAGATACAACCCATTTTGTGAACCAAGACAGGTCAAAAAGGTCGCGCACCTAACAATGGACACCTGTCTTCCGGAATGGCACCAAATGGACCTTTTTATCACTATATTTTACATACTTTACTTCATAGCTTAAGATAGGTTGGTCACACTGTAATGACATTTTTAGGGATGATAGAAACTACTATGCATGACATTTACAACAAATAAATATAAAAATATTATGCTAATTTAATGAATAATATGCAAATGTATGTGTTAATTTACGCAAATCGGTGGGAAAATCTTGATTAAAAACCGTTTTAACAGCTCCATTCACTCCAATCACTTAAAATAAAGTGTTAACTTATTATAGTATACTATTATAGTATAATTAACAATGCTCCCTTTGTGTTGATTTTAAGTCATATGTGATTAATTCATAAATAATTGTGATTTAAAATCCATATTATGAAAACTATTTCTATAATAGGCGAATCAGTATTGTGACCATGCATGAGTTATGAAAAGCCCATTTTCATATAGGCTATTTATTTATTTAATAAACAATGAGTTATAATCAAATATGATATATGATCAAAGGACAGCTATGAATGAATGAATGAATGAATGAATGAATGAATGAATGAATGAATGGATGAATGGACTTTATTGTCATTGCTACAGTACAGGTACCAAACAACGAAATTAAGGAGGGGTGGCTCCCCTGGTGTTAGGAAAGGAAAAAAAAAAAACTTTTAGAAAAAAAGAAAAAAAATCACAAGAAGGGAAGGAGCTGGTTTACATAAATAAAGGCTATGTACACTATCCACTGTACTATACTGTACAGACAGACGACTAGGGTTGTCATATTGCACAATAGTATTATTCCACATTTATTTAAAGTGTCGCAGTTTGCAGGCTTGAAATGTACATGTTTGTGCCTCAGCACTACACCTGATTTTTTCAGTCCAGCAGCTGCCATCAATCCGTCCAAACTGTCCAGGGCCCAGAACTTAGGTCTTTGCTGTGTTCAGGGCCTGGACGGCCCTGTGGTAGAAGCTGTTCTTCAGTCTGTTTGTCCTTGCGGCCAGGGTCCTGAACCGCCTTTTCGAGGGCAGCCTGGTAAAGTGTTCGTACCCAGGGTGGGTCGGGTCCCTGGGGATCTTGGAGGCCTTCCTGAGACAGCGTGTGTTGTACAGCTCTTCCAGAGAGGGGAGGGGGGCGCCGGTGATCTTCTGTGCTGTTCTCACGACTCTCTGTAGCGCATTTCTCTCCGCTGTTGTGCAGCTGGAGAACCAGTTGCAGATGCCGTAGGTGAGGATGCTCTCCACTGCGCCGCGGGCCCGCGGTAGAAGGTCACCAGTATCTCCTGCTTGCTGTGTTCCTTCCTGAGGACTCTCAGGGTGTATAGCCGCTGTTGTGCCCTCTTGATGGTGGCTTTTGTGTTGTCCTTCCAGGTCAGGTCATCCCGCATGTGCATCCCCAGGAATCGGAGGGTTGAGACTCTCTCCACGCTCTCTCCGTCGATGAGCAGGGGCTGGATCTCGGACTTTTTCCTCCTGAAGTCTACGATGATTTCCTGGGTCTTTGACTTGTTCAGCAGCAGGTTGTTAACCTTGCACAGCTTGCTCAGTTGCTCTACCTCATCCCTGTACGCCGCCTCGTCCCCCCCCGAGATGCATCCCACCACGGTGGTGTCGTCTGCAAACTTAACGATGGAGTTGCTGGGGTGGACGGGGGTGAAGTCGTAGGTGTAGAGGTTGTAGAGGATGGGGCTTAGCACGCAGCCCTGGGGGGACCCAGTGTTGAGTCTGAGGGCTGTGGAGGTGTGGGGGCCCACCCGCACCCTCTGGGGGCGGTCGGTCAGGAAGTCCTTGATCCACGCACATATAGAGTGTGATAGACCCAGGTCTAGTAGTTTGGTCACTAGCCTGTCTGGAAGGATGGTGTTGAAGGCGGAGCTGAAGTCCACGAAGAGCAGTCTCGCGTAGCTGTTTCCCCTCTCCAGGTGGGATAGAGTGGCGTGGAGAGTCGTCGCGATGGCGTCCTCTGTGGACCTGTGGGCTCTGTAGGCGAACTGGTATGGATCCAGGTTGGGCGGGAGGCGTGTGAGTATGTGGGCCCGGACTAGTTTCTCGAAGCACTTCATGATGGTTGGTGTGAGTGCCACCGGGCGGTAGTCGTTTAGGCAGCTCACCGTGCTTTTCTTCGGGACTGGGATGATAGTTGAGGTTTTCAGGCAGGGTGGGATGGTGGCCTGGGACAGGGACTGGTTGAAGATGTTGGTGAAAACCCCGGCCAGATGGTCGGCGCAGTCCCTCAGCACCCGTCCCAGGACGCCATCCGGCCCTGAGTCTTTTCTGGGGTCCACCGCCTTCAGCACGCGTCTCACTTCATGCTCTGTGAGGGTGAGGCTGCTGAGAGCTGGAGAGAGTGGTGTTTGTGTTGTGGTTACCTCCGTTCGCCCCTCGTTGAACCGGGCGTAGAAGGAGTTCAGCTTTCCCGCCAGCAGGGGGTCGTCCTCTGCGGCTGTGAGCCTGTTGGCTCTGAAGTTTGTCATCTGCTGAACCCCCTGCCTCTGAGTTCGTACCTGGATGTCTGCCAGACCTCTAGCTTCAAGCAGAAGCTGTGATTTCAGCCAGTTGCTTGGGATCTTTTGGACATCTTGCCCAGCCAACCTGTTTAGCACAGTCTTAATCACTGAATCAACTTTTCTCATTGAGACGTTCATCGATAAGAGAGCCATTACGACCTCCCGGATTTCATTGGTGTATCTCCCGTCTTCAAAGGTGATAATTGTGTCTATGCATTTAAGTTGCTCTAACTCTTTTTTTTCTTTTTCAATTAGTTTTTGCTTTTCCTCCAGCTCCAATAATGTGTTATTCAGGTCTTCCTGGTCCTGCATTTCCTTGGTCTGTTTGTCTGTCATTTTTCTTTTCTTTTTGCGACAACTGTCAACAGAGGATTTCATTTTCCGTTTGAGTTCATCAAGCTTTCTCTCTGTTTCTCTCTGTCTTTCCTCAAATGTTGTCTGTTCCTTCTCTGCAATTTCTTTTTCTTTCTCTGCATCTTTTAACTTTTGACATAATCCTTTAATGGTTTCTTTTAGTGTTTTTACCTGCTCTTCTTTTGTCTTTAATTTTTTGTTGAGGTTGCGCACCTTGCTTGTTGCAACCTTTGCACTCACTCTAGCTACTTTATTTGTCACGTCCAATGTTGCTGTTAATGTCTTGCATACTGACTGTGCTTTCTCCAGTTCTGATTTGTCCTTTTCTACAGTGCCCTCCAGCTTAACCTCCAGATGTTCCTTTTCCTCTTTTAGTTTGGAGTTTTCATGTTCTAGCCCTGTGATTCTTTTCTTCATTAGTTTTCCTGCTTTGTTTAACTGTGAGTCTGTTTTTTTTTTTATCTTGGCCTTTCTCATCGTCTTTCCTTGCTACTGGGATTTTAAATGGCTGTTGGAGATATCTTGTCACCTCCTCTTTATTTTTCCCTTTCTTCAACTGAGTGATGGCTTTGTGCATCCTGCTCACACACATGTATAAGGCAGGATCATTAACCTCCGTTTGAGGTATCAGCTGTCTCACTGCATTGTACAGTTCTTTTGACATCCCATGTTTATTTCGCAGACTCAGCACTGTATCATTGGTAAGGCTGCCTGACTCCTCAGTGATTTTTTGTAAGAATTTTAATTTAAGGTCAATAATCAAACATCATTGTTATGCATTGTGTAGTGAGGATACATATGATTTAATACAACAACCTTTCTTTAACAAGGGTGCCAATAATTTTGACCACCACTATAACAACAGTCAGAATTGCATTAAACTGCTTTAATGTGGCATCAGGTTATACTTGGATAATCAGTCAGATCAGGTTTTTTTACATTTATTTTAGATACCAGAGATCTCACAGACCAATTCTCTCTCTCTCTCTCTCTCATTCACAGAGCAGAAGCGCATCTCTCTCTTGCTCTCTCCCTCTCTCACTCACTCAATCGCAGAGAATTCATAGCTTTCATGTGACGTCACAGCATAGTGGAAACGCCCACCTGACGGGCAAAAGGCACTTTTTGCTGGCAAAACCCACGGGCAAAACCCACTTTTTGCGGGTTAATAGCTTTGATTTCCCGTGGGTTAGGAAAATAATTCCAACGTGTCCGGATAGAGTAGAAGACAGGGAATCCAACACTATTTGAATGGAGTCGATCCTCCACTCTTATCACCGTGGACACAGCAAGGAGCGAATTCCCGGATATAAATATTCCCTCGCCTCGCTGATAGCGGGAGTTGGGAGTTTCGTCCAGCAGCCGGTGAACGCCCGGTTGATCGAGTTTCATATTAAAAGTATATCTTCTCGGGGTGTCAGCGCGGTGGTTAAGGGCTCAAAATGACCGTATACTGATAGTGAATTTAGCAATAATAGTCTTATGTTTGTACCACCTCCATAACCGGTGTTATTCACGGGAAAAGCCGGTCAAGGAGGCACCCTTTGCAGGTCAATAACTTTGATTCTCCGGGGGTTAGGAAAATAATTCCAACGTGTCCGGATAGAGTAGAAGACAGGGAATCCAACACTATTTGAATGGAGTCGATCCTCCACTCCTATCACCGTGGACACAGCAAGGAGCTAATTCCCGGATATAAATATTCCCTCGCCTCGCTGACAGCGGGAGTTGGGAGTTTCGTCCAGCAGCCGGTGAACGCCCGGTTGATCGAGTTTCATATTAAAAGTATATCTTCTCGGGGTGTCAGCGCGGTGGTTAAGGGCTCAAAATGACCGTATACTGATGGTGAATTTAGCAATAATAGTCTTATGTTTGTACCACCTCCATAACCGGTGTTATTCACGGGAAAAGCCGGTCAAGGAGGCACCCTTTGCAGGTCAATAACTTTGATTCTCCGGGGGTTAGGAAAATAATTCCAACGTGTCCGGATAGAGTAGAAGACAGGGAATCCAACACTATTTGAATGGTGTCAATCCTCCACTCCTATCACTGTCGTGTATCTTGATAGTTCTTCATGAGTGAGGTGGTCTAAATAGTAGGCAGCCATGTTGAGCGATGTTGCTATGATACTTTTTGCCCGTCAGGTTGGTGGTTGCTAGGGAAGAAACCACGTGACTGAAAGCTATGAATAAGCACATCTCTCCCTCCCTCCCTCTCTCTCTCTCTCTCTCTCTCTCTCTCTCTCTCTCTCTCTCTCTCTCTCTCTCTCTCTCTCTCTCTCTCTCTCTCTCTCTCTCTCTCTCTCAGCAGAAGCTCCAGTAACTAATATATCTAGCTAGCTACAGCTTTGTATGACATGATTAGTTTAGCTAAACTAAACATTAAATATTTTCAAGTCAAGACTAAAAAACCCTCTTTAAATTACTAAATAATTCAATGATGATTTATATAATGATTAAAGCACTTTGAGCTGAAACGTTTGCAGGAAAAGAGAGAGAGAGGGAGGGAGAGAGAGAGAGGGAGGGAGAGAGAGAAAGGGAGAGGGAGAGAGAGAGAGAGGGAGAGAGAGAAAGGGAGAGGGAGAGGGAGGGAGAGAGAGAAAGGGAGAGAGAGAGAGGGAGGGAGAGAAAGGGAGAGGGAGAGAGAGAGAGAGAGGGAGAGGGAGAGAGACAGAGACAGAGAGAGAAAGGGAGAGACAGAGACAAGAGAGAGAGAGAGAGAGAGACTACAAATAGAAGTTGTTATTATTATTATTATTATTATTATTATTAGTAGTAGTAGTAGTAGTAGTATTATTATTATTATTATCATCATCAAATTGAAGCAAGCGAACGTTATCTCTGCCGGCCGCTAGCTTCTGCCGCTTTGATCCACTGACAGCTCGTTTGTTTCAGCGCTTGCTATCACATAGAAAACCCGGATTGCATTACGGATCTGGGTCAACCACTAACAACCTGTATATCAAAATGTAGCTTAGAACTTGCAGTTTCTAACAAGCTATGTTGTGAATACATATCTGTAAAAAATCCTGTCATAACATTAGGGCTGTTACGATTATTCGACGTCATCGACGTCATCGATTACGTCAATACGTCGGTTGCCGTAAAATGCGTCGGTTAGTCGTAAAAAACTAAATGGCTGCGACCAGTGCAAACACGGAGGCAGAGCCGGCGGCTAAAAGACTTCGCCCACGATCGTCCAAAGTATGGGAGTACTTTACAAAAAAAGAAACCAATGGCAATGTGGTGGTCTGTAAACTGTGCAAAAATGAATTGGCCTATCACAGCAGTACGACTGCAATGAACGAGCACCTCAAGCGAAAGCATCCTGGAGCGCTTTGTGAAGACAGCCGCAAGCTAGCACCGTAAGTCACCGTTGTATTTCTGTTCACTTTTCCGGCTGTGTATCAGTGAAAAATGGATAGCTACTAGCTGGCTAGCTACGGTAGCCTTACTAGCCTATTGTTATTGTGGTGCTCGCATCTACTGTACGTTATCTAGCTCGTAGCTCGCATGCTACGTTAGCATCAATGTAGCTAATCATAACATAGCAGCGAGAGTAACGTTAGCTATGTAGCTGGCTAGCTACGGTAGCCTTACTAGCCTATTGTTATTGTGGTGCTCGCACCTACTGTACGTTATCTAGCTCGTAGCTCGCATGCTACGTTAGCATCAATTTAGCTAATCATAACATAGCAGCGAGAGTAAAGTTAGCTAGCCATGTAGCTACTAGCTAGCTATGTGTTGTGGTGATGGACAGACTTCTAAATGGCCATGTTGGCTAAACATAGCAGTGAGGTGGAAATTAAGGGGCCTACACATGATAAGAAATGTGTGCTTTTTTAATTTTCAGGAAGCAAAGCAGTGTGGAAAACTTTTTCCACAAAAAGAGCACAACTCCATGCACACCCCAGATGGCTGCTCAGCTTTCTAACAGCATCTTACAGATGATCGTCAAGGACATGAGACCTGTTGCTATTGTGGAGGGTCAAGGCTTTCGTGAGATGATCAACACATTTGAAGTTAACTTTTATATTTTATAATATTATATTTTATGTTGAGATTGTTATTGTTAAAGATTGTTGCTGAGAGTATACGGTATTCCGGTTAGAATTTCACTTTTTTACAGAATTTACTGCATTCCTTGCACTTTTCCTTTTACTTGAAGTTAACTTTTATATTTTATAATATGATATTTTATGTTGGACTGTAAGAAAGAGAGGATCTTTTTTGTTGTGTGGAATATTGCCCTGCAGTGCAAGAATAATTGAATAAAATACTGAAATGTTGATAAGAGAAGTTTTTGACATTTATTTGGGGAAAATGAAGTGATACATTAATCGAACAGCAAAAAAATAACCGTTAGACTAATCGTTAAATTAGTCGTTAGACTAACCGACTAATCGACAAAATAATCGTTAGATTAATCGTTAGGAAAATAGTCGTTTGGGACAGCCCTACATAACATCGAAGTGAAATGGTACTTACCTTGTATTTCAGTCAATATTCGTTGTCTGCTTTCACAACACACTTGTGGAGGTCGGGATGAGTCTTGCCAAGGAAAACTCACTTGACTCCAGTCCAGGTTTTATTACTGCTTTTTGCGAAATAAAGATGTCTGACCACACTAGGTTTTGCGGCGATCACTAAAAAGTGAAATCTCACGAAACCGAGCGTTCGACGGGTCTGTCGCTGTAAACATAATCTCATAACTTGTGATTATTAAAACGGATGTTGACGAAATAATACAACACTTAAAAAAACATATAGAGGTATATTTTAATGTTGAAATGTAACAATATATTGTCATATAATTGCCACAAAAGTGCATTTGATATTTGTAGTTCATGTTATTTTTGTCGAATTCTTCCTAGCGTCCACATTCTGTCACCTGACCTAACACCCTATCATTATAATAAATAATAATAAAAACCAGTATAATAAATACTGGTTGTTATGTTTGCCTTTTGGTTGACAGCAAAAGGGAGAGAGGAGGATAGAGAGGGAGAGAAGGAGAGAGAGCAGGATGGTGTCAGCACACCAGAGAGAGAGAGAGAGCAAGAACCAGGTGAGAAAGTGGACAGGTAGTCAAGACCACATAAGTAAGTAGCCTTAAGAACCGACGGTTCTCGAGCCTAATGGCCCATAGGACAGGAGCCTATCTCCTGTTTCCGTAGCGTGAGGCGGCTTAATGTACAAGTTAGTACACCCCCTGGACATGACGCTGGGGTCCATGCCACCCCCCCAAGGCAGCAAACCTAGGGGAAACACTGGGAAGGTACACGCGTACCTACTCTCCTCGTCTTGATTGGTCAGCTGTCAGGAAGGGGCTTGACATCACACAGCGCCTTTCTGAAAAGTTAAATAAATTCAACTGAAAAAGGCGCTTTTTTCACACTTTTTGAAAGGCGGACGCTTTTTTCCTTTTCCCATAGGGTTGTATGTAAAAAGGCGCTGAAGGCCGCGCTTTTTTCAAAAGAAAAAGTAGTCAAGTGTGAACATGGCCTAACAATTCCAAATTCTTCTGGACAATTAATTGTCTCAGAAATAATTGTCATTGACAATTATAATTGTCACTGACCCCCAAATTGCTTCCAATGAGCAGGCCGGCGCCTTGCATGGTAGCTTGCCGCCATTGGTGTGTGAATGGGTGACTGAGAGGCCATTGTAAAGCTCTTTGGAATAAGGCGCTATATAAATGTAATCCATTTACCATTTCACTGTTATGTAACCCAGATAATGTAATAACACAGCAACATATGAAGTAAACCATGCCTCTTTATTATCATAAAACGTATTTTGTCACCCTTCACTTTCTCGTACAAATTTCGAATGGCAGTTTTGGAGATACTTTGGAGTAAGTCTTACTAGGCAACTCGTATTGGCCGTCAAAAGAGTACAGGATGTCTTTAAATGGCTTCTCCACTGTATTGAAAAATAATTCAATAAAAATGTATTAAGCACTTTGAGCTGCAACATTTGCAGGAAAAGTGGTATACAAATAAAAGTTGTTATTATTATTACATTGAATGGCCTCATCTCTTTCGCGATGTAATGCGTCATTGCGTGCACCATTTGGAACTGTCCTGCTTATACTTTGTGTGTCTGCTTAACGACTCACCAAGACCCAGTTGCCGGGAGGGACCAGCCACTTTAGCGGCACTGAGCGATTTGTTGATGACTGCAAATTGGGTGGGATGGTGACTTTTTAGGTGTTGCATCAGTCCTTTTTTTGTTACTCACTGTTTTGCAAAAGGAAAATGTGTTTGTAACCCTGTATATCTTTCCTTTTCTTACAGACCAGCAGAGCTCCAACCCAGGTTCAGACAGCGAGCCCAGCTCCACCACATCAGGAAACCATAAACAACACAGACACTCAGGAGAGAAAACACACCACTGCTCCCAGTGTGGCAAGAGTTTCAAGCATGCAGCAAACCTGAAGACACATCAGAGAATACACACTGGAGAGAAACCTTACCAGTGCTCCCAGTGTGAGAAATGTTTTAATACTGCAGGAGCCCTAACTATGCACCAGATAATACATACAGGAGAGAAACCATACCAGTGCTCCCAGTGTGAGAAATGTTTTACTCAAGCAGGACACCTAAATAGACACAAGAAAATACACTCAGGAGAGAAGAATCATCCAGAGAAGACCTACCATTGCCCACTGTGTGGGGACGAGTTTAATCATACAAATAACCTAGCTAGACACCGGAGAACACACACAGGAGAGAAACCACACCAGTGCTCCCAGTGTGGGAAGAGTTTCAGGGAAGCAGGAGTCCTGAAAAACCATCAGCGAATACACACAGGAGAGAAACCATACCAATGCTCCCTTTGTGGGAAGAGCTTCAGTCATGCAGTATCCCTTAAGAGACATCAGATAAGACACACAGAAGAGAAACCATACCAGTGCTCCCACTGTGGGAGGAGATTCACTTTTGCATGTTCCCTTCAGAGACATCAGAAAATACACATTAGAGAGAAACTATACCGTTGCTCGCAGTGTGGGAAGAGTATTACATTAGATGTAAACAACCTAAAGACACCTAAAGACAGCCTAAAGTGCTCCCAGTGTGCAGAAAACCTGAAGATGGAGCAGAGAATGCACACAGGAGAGAAACCATTCCAGTGCTCCCAGTGTGGGGATGGTTTCAATCAAGCAGGAAACCTGAAGATGCACCAGAGAGTACACAGAGGAGAGAATACCGTACCAGTGTTCCCAGCAGTGACGGACTGGCCATCGGGCAAGCCTGGCAAATGCCAGGAGGGCCGCGAGACTCTGGGCCGCTCAGAATGTATTATTTAAAATATATATATATATATATATATATATATATTTGTAATTTTGTCTCTGGTGATTTTCATTGAAAATAACTTATTTCAGCAGACCACGGCCCAAAACATTTGATACCGGCCCGGGTCGGTCACGCTGCTCTGCTCGTATGCCCAGGGCCTAGCGTTACACGCATTTTCCCATGATCAACTCGTTGCTGCGCAACAAGAGATAACTCGAGTAGAAGAAGAAGAATCGAATATAAGAACGAAATGTATCTGGGCAGTAAACGACCAAAGGGTGGGGCAGAGAAAAAGAGGGACAAATCAAAGAAAGCTCTATTGGCGGAGGGGGGGAGCGGGGGGGTTAACGAATATAACCTATCGGTTTGCGAAGCAAGCAGTGTGATGGTTCATGTAACTGTATTTTTTTGCTAACGTTATTGTATTCTGTGTCAGAGCAGCTTCTCTTAGCTACACCGAGTCTATATTAACGTAAGCTATTAGGCTTAACTGGACCTCAAGGTTTTCAGCAGGTTCGAGCAGTTCAGTGTTATAGCGTTAGCTAGCTGGCTAGATAAGTTAACTTAGGCTGTGTCCACCAACAAGCTGTATATTTAGCTAAACGGCACCAAGCTAAGGTAAATAGCTAGCTATGCTAACGTTCACCATCTCTGTAGTCAGCTCTAAAATACCGCTCGCCAGTGGACACGCACCTCATGTCATCATTCCGTTTATAACAGCAGTTAACGTTACACTGCTTTCATGTTCAGAATGAGGGAATTTGATGAGAGCGATGCAGTTCATGTGCACAACTGGATGCAGGGAGCAAGTGTAGTTGGAAGTAGGGATGCACCGAAATTCGGCCACCGAATGTATTGGGCCGAAAATAGCACAAAAAAGTACATTCGGTGTGAAAAGGCTATTGAAAGAGCTATTGACTGATGACTGCCTACTGACTAGTCATATAATTACAGCAAACATGTCGGTAGTTTGGCATCTGTCCTCTGAACGACAAGGAGAGACACATTCCAACATTGACTTCAAAATCAATGACACATCGCTAGTCAACTAACACAGCTTGTTTTGTGAGCCTGCTAACAATGTAAAGTAGTGTTCTAGTTAACTAGGTAGAGTGGGGATTACTCAGGTTAAGTCAGTCACTGTGGATTGTTCAGCGATTCGATTGTAGTGTGTGTCAGTTGCGTGTGTTATGTGTTCCAAATGTCTACATTCGATTCTTGTCAGTCTGGTTATCTCAAGCTTTTTATGTTAACAATCCCTGTTGCTTGTTGCGTTTGGAAATAGGGCTGTTGTGTCGCAAATGCCAGGGCTGTTTTTTGATCCCAGTCTGCCCCTGGCTCCCAGTGTTGGAAAGGTTTCACTAATGCACAATGCCTACGGTCACATCAGAGAAAACACACAAGATCTCACTACTGCTCCTAGCGTGGGAAGAACTTCGAATGAGCATGAACCCTAATGAGGCATCAGAGAATACACACAGCATGAACCCTAATGAGGCATCAGAGAATACACACAGCAGCATGAACCCTAATGAGGCATCAGAGAATACACACAGCAGCATGAACCCTAATGAGGCATCAGAGAATACACACAGCTCCCAGTGTTGGATGAGTTTCAGTCATACAAGCAACCAAACAAAACATCAGTCAATCCACACAGGAGAGAAACTATATTTTGTACAATTGTATACCCACAATGCAATGTGTCATGAAATTACTGCAGCTTTTAATCCTGTGAATATTAGCTTCAGCTTGGACACAATCTGACAAGGCTGTGGTGGTTGCATATCTGCAAATACTCCTTCTTTACAGGGGTTCACTTTTATATACCCCCTTCTCTATGCCCCTCATGTCTTGCTTCCTGCTTCTGAGTAGAGTAGACGTGCTTCTCCCATCTCCTCTCCTCGCGCTGCTTTCTTGCTTCTCTTTTATAGTTTTCCAAAACATTTTTTATAGCTACATTCTTTTATGTTCTTTTTTTGTTTGTTTTGTTTTCTTGCTCTACAATTTTACCAGTGATGATAGATGTGAAGACTGACTGATCACACACCTGGAGCACCAACGTGTACAAGCAATGGCCTAATCAAGGAGTCACCAGTCTACTGTTTGTCTCTCGGACACCGGGCAGAATATCCTCTCGGCCTTGCAGAGGCTGCCTGTCGCCTTGCAGAGGCTGCCACGGATATCTACAGAAGACTGCAGTACTTGGGAGTGCCCTGGAGTTACTGATTTCTGGAGGACGGTGTGTGATACATTGTCCCTCATTCTGTCCAAACAAATCCCACACTCACCAGCAGTCTTATTACTAAATGACAGTTCAACCCTGGATTTAAATATCAAACAGAGAGGCATCTGGCTGGCCGGCCTTACGGCGGCCAAAAGGATTATAGCTTGCAGGTGGAAGTCACCCCATTTCTTGACCACGCAGAGGTGGATCTTAGACTTCATAGACATAGCCAGCATGGAACACTGGATAGCTAACAGGCATCAGGCAATATCTGATCATATTTCTTGCTGGGATCAAACCATTACCATTCTCAAGAAATTACTTTAAGCTAATCCATTTGCTCCTTCCATGGGGTTCTGTGGGTTGGGGTGGGCTGTGATTGGGCGGGTGGGTAGGAGGTATTTGGCATCTGTGGGAGGTGGGGGACTGGTGGGGTAATGGGAGATTGGGAAGGGGGGGGGGGGGGGGGGTGGATGGTTTATGGGAATTTTGTATTTGTACTGGATTTCTCTTTTGTTTATATGTTACCACTCCCTTGTACTATTCCCTGAAATAATAATAAAAAATGTATCACAAAAAAGAAGACTGCAGTACTTGAAACAAAGATATTTCAACTGAAGGACTCTGTAAACAGTGCTGCACTGGTACCGAGTCAGAATGCTAACATGAGTAGCACCCGGCCCACTGACAACGGTACTCCCCCTCTGAATGCCCGTTGGGAAAAGCCGGCGCCCTCGACTCTGTTTCCCGCAGACAGCGATTCTCAACCTGAGATCAGTACCGCGACCGGCTGGCCGTCACTGGCTACCCAACAGCTATTGTATGAGCCTGCATTAAAAGGGCTGCAAGCTAACGATGCTACAGCACAAGCTAACAATGCTAGTTCAGCCCCGCGGTGGTGTAGCGGTCTACGCACTGGCCACTAGTGCATGCTGCCCACCGGGGCCGGGGTTCGTATCCCGGCTCGCCAGATCCAGATATGGCCGAGGCACACGGGAAGCGGCATATTGGCCGGCCGCTTCCGAGGGCGGTATAGGAGTATTTCTGGACTAGGATCCGTCGCGCAACACCGCCCCCTGGGCGCCGGAATAACGGTACTGGGCTCGAGGAGCCAGTCAGCCTAGTCTGCCTGGCGGCCTCTTCTGGGACTGCCGGCCACGGGGTCGTGCGGCGGATCCTATGCAATAGGCAGGGGATAATTGGATGCTAAGTTGGGTTAAATTGGCTACCAAATTGGGTGAAAAAGGGATAAAATCTGAAAAAAAAAAAAAAAAAAATGCTAGTTCAGGGCCCACCTTAAAGCCAGCTACCAGGCTTAAGCAACACCAAGGTAATGATACAACGTGACCAATAGCAACTTTAATTATTATATAATTATAATGATTATATTATTATAATTAATTATTATCAACATCGGCAGTAAGGGGAACATAAAAGCATACTGCTTCCCTGACGGACTCCCAAACCCCCAGGGCCGGCGTGAGGTGATTGGCCGCCCTAGGCAAACAAAAACTGCGCCCCAAATGCTAAATAGCAAAGCAAGACAACTTATTGCGGCTGACTATCGATCCAATCGTAAAAACAGCCGCGGTGGGCTAAGTAGGGTAAACTGTGCATTCATTTACGCGCACAACAAAAACCGAGTCCAAGTCCGATGTTTGCTACAAACCAATGTATTGTCCATATCACATCGCTTGTTCCATACCATTTAGCGAGTGCAAGGTTAATTAGGCCATGTTAAGCAGTGCGGTCTGTCTCGTTCCGTTAGTGTGTTAATTGCGGTAAACAAATTGTGTGTCCTTTACCCCTGGCTCACCCCACCATTACAAGCCACAAACCAACCAGGCACACATGCAACTAGTAGCCCCCAACCCGAGCACACACCCACTGCCACACCCACAACCAACAAACAAACCCCCATGGCTCCTACACAACTGTTTGGAAATGAGATAATAGGAGGACTACATTTATTTTTAACCAGTAAGGCAACTGTTAAAATCATCATATTAATATTCATATAATTGTCTATAGCCTATGTATTCTCATGCCACAGCGCAGCTGGCTCTCTCTCACACACACTGATCGAAATGACACTGTAGGCTAAACAACACACTGCAAGCCTACAATGGGAAAGGGGGAAAGAACGAAAGAAAGATTCAGAGCCTAGGCTAATGTTACCAACGTGAAAAGCAAGCAAGAAAAAGTTGTGTTCTGCCAGCACCAGGGACAGCGCCCGGGTCCACACACACACACATGCGCGCGCGCGCACACACACACACAGACAGAGAGAGACAGAGAGGGAGAGATATCAGATAAGTTCACCCTCACCCGCTTAGAAGTACACTTTTCTTGCCTTGGCTGCAGCAAAGTCCTCAATAATTTTGGTGCAGTCCAAGTTGCGAGCTATTTTGTGCTCGATTGCTATTTCAGCAAGTCCATTTAGACGGTCTTGAGACATCGTTGAGCGTAGGTAGTTTTTTAGGAGTTTTAGCTTGGAAAAGCTTCGCTCCCCAGAGGCCACTGTTACTGGCACAGTCAACAATATGCGCAAGGCGATGCTTAGGTTTGGGTACATATCCAAGAGGCCTTCCTTGTAAATGTAACTCAATATGCCAAACGGAGAATCAGGCAAGGCATTGGGATAGCTCCTGACCACTGTGCTGATCTCAAGACACAGGTCAGCAGGCTCTATGTCCTCCATTTCCTCTGCGAAACGTTGACACCTCTCAGGCAGTGTGCTGTTTTCAATAGCTGTCTGCATGTCCTTGGTGCTGAAGAGAAACCCAAACAAAAAAGTGAAGCTGTCCAGCTGTGAAAATCTCTCTCTTAGACTGGATAGGGCCGTATCAATCAGACTGAGAAACACATCTCGCTTGTAGCGCTCCTCGGCTGTCATTTGTGGACCGTCATCTGCGCTTTCATAATCAAACATAGCCCGTTTCTTTCCCCGTCTTTGTTTTGGAAACTCAAATGCCATTTCCTCACCGGCCTTGTCACTGATTGCTTTTGTGATTTCTTCTGCATCTGTGCGAGCAGCAATAAAACCGTTCTCTCTTAAATCTTTTAAAAACTCCTCCACGGCACGCGTTTCATTTCTCAGGGTTTCCATACTGACTGAGGGACTCTGTATCATTTTACTCACGTTATTAATGTGATACAAAACTTTGTGCCACACAATGATGCTCACAGTAAAGGGCGCTGATATAATCTCTTTAGAGAGGCTTTTGGCTTCTGTCGCTGTCATGCCATCTCTTTTCTCCAGTGAATGATCCACAAGTGCTTCCAAAGCAGCGTGCACTTCATGCAGCTGATACCGTAACACTTTCACACTGTCAATGCGAGATTCCCAACGTGTGTCTGAGAGGGGTTTGACGGTCAGCTTAGAGACATTATCTTTCAATATGGACCATCGAGCAGTCGAAGAGCTAAAGATGACATAAACTCTTTGTAGGATTCCAAAGAAAGAGACAGACTGCACTGAGGACTTAGCAGCATCGGAAACAACTAAGTTTAATGTGTGGCTGCCGCACGGCATGTAGAGAGCTTTTTTGTTTAGATCAATGATTCGTTTTTGCACTCCCTGTTTTTTACCTTTCATGTTACTCCCGTTGTCGTAACTTTGGCCTCTACATTCCTTTATGTTGAGACCCAGTTTTTCCAAATGGCCCAAGAAAGTATCGCACAGTGCTTCGCCTGTTGTGGACCCACATTGGATAAATCCAACAAAGTGTTCGGCAATCGAAACGTCAGCAGAGTCACAGTTCACAACGCGTAAAATGACTGACATCTGTTCAACATGGCTAACGTCGGGCGTACAGTCCATAATCACAGCATAATATTTTGCACTGTGAACCTTTTCAGTAATGGCCCGAATAACCATTCCTCCAATCTGCACAATCAGTTCGTTCTGAATATTGTAGTATATTTGTACTTAAAACACATGGTGTGGGCCTGTGCTACTAAAGATGGGGGTTGTATGACGATCATATGCTCAGGACATTGACTGTCCTTCTATGGTCAGCTGAGGAATGACTTCCTGGAATGATTGTAGGCCATAGTGACATCACAGGTGACTGCCCCCTTTTCACCCCTTGACCAGCTCTAGGGAAGGTGATAGGGCAGACATCTGTAGTGACTGTGATAGGATCACTGGTAGATATTTGCATAAGAAAAGGGAACAAAAAGGACAAGACAGAGCAGAGGGGCCTCTTAACCACCCCAGCCAGCCCAGCAGAGGAGAGCAGACACCAGGCTCCAGCTATTGGTATATGTATGTATGTTTTGTACTTTGATTAAATCGTCTTAAACTCAATAACTGTTCTTTGATTCATAACCAACAAAATTAACCTCATAAGTGGCGAGCCAAGCGAAGGAGAGAAATAACCATCTTTTCACAGTCATTTTGCAACTCTTCAATTCAACAAAGGTACGTTTCTGCAGAGACCCCTCCCCCGTTGATTCCAGCAGTAGAAGTGTGTGCAAAGTTGACTATGAATCTCAGATAAGTTATACTCAAAAGAATCTTGTGTAAAGTTAATCTTGTTGGAATAGAAACAAACCTTTCATAATCTTTAAGCTGGGGTTGGTGAGGGCCGGACTTAAGTCCGTGTTTTGTAAATATAGTGTTTGATGGTAAGGAAATGGGATTTGAGTGTTTGTATGGTATTATGGAATATCGTGTGTGTCTGTGTAAAATTCGGTATTGATAAAGTGTAATTGGACTGTGAAGTCTATTTTGTAAGAAAGAGCATTATTGTAGCAGATTAAGAAATCAAATCTTCAGAACTGTGGCCTACCAAGTGTGTCTTAGACGCCATTGCTCATTGTCCAGAGAGAAAAGACACGCGCGCAGAGACGCGGACACACACAGGCATCGGGGGTATTTTAAATAGTTTAAAGGTACGGTTACTAGGAAAACAGAGGAGTTTACACGGGGAACGCGCGCATGTGCAAACATTACACACACGGAGACGCGCGCATGTGCATTCATTTTCACACACAGCAGTGAGCGAGGAGCTCACTTTCAAATCCTTTCTTTCATTTTCATTTTGTGATAAAGTTGTGATCGTTGAATCACGAAAGTTTAAGCATTGTTTGTTAGAAGTAAAGATAGATTGTGAGTTTTAGGTAAGATTCAAAGAGAATCGTTCAGCACAGAAGGATTTATGACACCCAATAAAATGGCTCTCTGCCTGCTTGCAGAATGTTGGTGAAATCATTTACAGTCATAGATTGATGTTTGTAAATGATTGTTCTATATTACATTACTTTAGTTAATTTAATTAATTACTAATTGGTTGAATTAATTATTCAGATCATTCATTATCTGTTTCACAAAACTTTGATCAATTGTTTTGTGATAATCTAATGATAACCATTCCTTTTTGATATTTTGATAATAGCTGAATGACTTCACAGGTTTGCATCAATGAAGTATACGATTGTACAATGACTAAGTCTAACTACTCATTCATTCCTTTCAAATAACAAGTCGATTTCTTTACAGGTTGTAATTAATAACTAATCATTCATTCCTTTCAAATAACAAGTCGATTTCTTTACAGGTTGTAATTAATATTCGTATTTTACGTATTTTATTTTAGTTAGGTCATTTCCACAGTGTTTGATTAAGGAATAGCAGAATAGTACATATTTGATAGTTGAGCAGTAAAAGGGTTTTTGTAAATCAGTGAATACTTAGGTGTTGACCAGCCTTTGGGATTTAATAATTGTGTTGACCAGAACTGTAATTAGTATTGAATGAGCAATTAAGTGACACATATTCATACACAATAAGGAAAAAACATTTAAGTAAAAAACACACACATAGATTACATTTAGATTAAAACACACACATAGATCAGATTTAAGTTAATACTACACTGACATACATAAGAGGCAAATCTGTTATTCTGAGTTGTAGGGTTCTGTGTGGACAGTTAATACAGTTAAATTGGACTAGCATTTGTTTAGCAAACAAGGCAATAAGGAGGTGGGTTGTAAGAAAAGTACACCTTATAGAATATTTTCAGCATATTGAGCAGTATAAATCAATCAGCTTAAGATGGGGGCAGCTTCAACTAAGATGTTAAAAGATATTAGTGAGGATAGTGGAATATTGGCAACTTTATCCCCTATGGCTATAGTAGAAAAAATGAATCCTCTTGTTAAGGTAATTAGCAAAATATCAACGAAATGGAATAGTCGTTGGGCAGACATTGAACAGCCGTGGCCGAGAGAGGGCACCTTCGACTTACGAGTTATTGCAACTTTAGAGGTACTTATTAAAACCTATAAAGCGAACCAGAAAAAGGCAAAGAATAGATCAGAAAAACGCAGGTTAGAGTTAGCTATTTTAGAGCTATTTAAGGTAGAGGGGCAGAAATTAGCATCAGCTCAGATGGAACCGAAAGAAAAAGATGAGTTGGCCAGAACACTGGAACAGAAATTGAACATTCCATTCACAAACATGTGTCCAGTCTCCAGTCCCCCTCCATATGCTAAGGCACTGGAGGACCATTCCCAGAAGAAGAAGAAGAAGAAGAAGAAGAAGGAGCCAAGGGGAAAAGGGGAGGACAAGAGTGACGAGGAAGATGACAGCGAAGATGGCAGTGAAGACTCAAGTGATGACGACAATGCAGATGGAGGCTACAACGCTCAGGTCAGGAAGATGATAGCCACAGCCGAAAAGAAAGGTGGGAGAAGACGCCGGGAGAAAGCGGAAAGAGAGGAAGGAAGACACCACAGATGGCTGAAGGAGCAACGAGAAAGGGAGGAAGAGGAATATTGTCATCGAATGTCATCAAATACATTAAAGAACTGTCCAGTGCTGATTCGGGGTAACAAGATGGAATATCATCCTTGGAATCATACAGATCTGTCTGAAGTGATAGAAAAGCTCCCAGTCCTGGAAGATGGTGGCCACGCGTGGACGACAGAGGTAGACGTGAGACTGACAGGAACGCAAGCAGCGATGGGAGACCTGAAAAGACTCTTAGCTTTTATTGCAGGATTGGATACAATGCAGGAAATATTGATGAAGGCAGGACTTCATAGATATATCAATACATCAGTTTATGATCCAGAGCTCTTCGCAGCAAACAGAGGCAAACTGTGGAAGGCAATCAGAGAGACTTACCCTACTCACATTCACCCAGACAATATCATTGTGAAGCCACTGGGGGGAGATGAGAATCCCAGGGGTTTTGTTGCCCGTGTGCACTCTCAATGGAGAAGTGTGACAGGGAAGGACGCTGAAGATAACCCCTTAGAAAAATCCATAATCAGGGAAAAAATACGAGAAGGTCTTCCTGCCCCAGTTAAGGATAAGCTAGCAGAAGTGGTGGGGCTACGACACATGAACAAAGCTGTTTATATAGACCACGTAGCTCATCAAGTTGAGTTATATCGAAAGAATATTCAGATACAGAAGACACAAGACGAAGAGTCACTCAGAATATTGACTCATGTGCAATTGACTGAAAGCAAGAGGAACATAGAGGGAGTGCAGGCTTTAGCTCCACAGGTCCCATCTCAGCAACAGCAAACTGTCCCTCCCCAGTCCTACTCACAGGGGCCACAAGGGGGGTATCCTGCTACTTACCAGCCATACCCACAGGGGCCACCAGGGGTGCAAGCGGTTCCATACCAGCCGTACACACAGCCTGGCCAAGGACCACCACCAGGGGGATGGACAGCAGCAGGGAAGAAGATGCTAGGACCATGTTACCAATGCGGCCAGAATGGACATCTAGCCTGTACCTGCTACAACAGGCCCCAAGGGGGCGCAGGGGGGAGCCAAGGAGGAGGATATTGGCCTCCTGCTACACCTGCTCCAGGAGTGATGAACCTCTACGAAGGCCCAGCAGCTGGCCTATAGGGGTGCCCGGAAGATCCGAGTGGGAGGTGCCAGCTGGTGGTGACAAAGAAGCCTGAAGACGCCACGCACCTTCCTATGTCTGGAGAATATGTGAAGACAATCGGATTTGAGGGAATTAAACAGCTGATTCCTACAACTGAGCTTGTAGACTTAGGGCCAATCCCAATTCACCCCTAGCCCTTCGTTTTCACCCCTATGGCTCGATTTGCGCGTTCACGTTTAGGGCGAGGGCTGTCCCAATTCATATTTCATCGAGGGCTAGGGGTAAGGGGGAGGGCTAACTATTACTTCGTTTCGAGCGATTTCAGGACCAGACTAGCTTTGAAGGGATAGGGGTACGCTACCCCTTGATTCCAGGATGCATTGCGAATCATCTACAGAAATGTTATGTCGCTCTATTCAATGCGGAAATGTCATTTTAATTCTCTGTAATTACTTATTAATAAAGATTTGAAAAATTATGATAACCATCTTATTGTCTTAGTTTAATGTCATTACAATGCATTATAGACCTTTTATTTATAACACGCATAACCCAAAAATCGCTTTTATGTCGGTGCTGTGTCTAACGTTACAGTAACGCAACGCTGCATGACAGTCGAGCATTTCAGAGATGTACAATCATAAATCAATTATTACCTGTGGCGTTTGACAGTGGATGATGGTACATATGTAAAGTTATCTATCAAACGTTCGGCTGACTTGTTATTTCCACCCGCAATCTAATCCGAGCAGTTGTTATTATGTAATATTATTAATGGGTTGTATCATTCATTTCAATGCATTATAGACCTTTTCTTTATAACAAGCACAACAACAACAAAACGTTATCATGCCGATATAAGTGTGTCTAACGTTACAAGCTGATTTGTGCATGACAGCCGCGCATTGACATATTTCCATGTCTGATGGCATATGACACGCGAAATGTAACAGTTAAGGATACGCGTAAAGGATGATGATCTATCACCGTTCGACTCTACTGAGAAATGTTTCCGCTTATTTGTCATCTTTCCTTCACGGGCAAATGTGGCCGTGTCTCCAAGAGATCCTCTTTCTACGTTTTTGACCACCACTATGATGGATTGATTTTTGGATTCTAGACGACGAATTGTTCTGAGAAAGGCGCTTGGTAACGTGATTTTTGGACAACGCTTTATGACTACTGATGGACTCGTGTGTATGTGGTGGCTGAGGATTGAGTCACGGGTATCTTTGGAGGAACATTGTGCGCTGACAGATGGTTAATACTCTGTGTTTTGGTTGGAGTCATTCATTGTCATTATTGCGATGTCCACAAAAAATACATCGCTGACGGAAGAGACTAAAAAAGGAACGTCTAACTACAGTGTGTTGATAACAAACGAAAAAAGATCCTTATAGCACACGCAACAGAAATAAACACAGCTGAAGAAGGCATTGCGAGATGTGAGAATTCGCCGGCAACACAACGCGTCACCCGTACCGCGTCTAAACCACTGTTGATGACGTAGGCGCCGTGAAGGGCTGTCCCAATTCATAGGGCTTAGATTTCAAGGGGTAGGGCTTGTGACGTGTTCGAAGGCCTTGCCTTCGAATCGAGTGACACTCGAAAACGAGCCATAGGCGTAGAAAAGGGAATTGGGATTGGCCCTTCGAGTACAAGGGACAGAAAGCAACTCTGTCAATACTTGTGTCAGAACACACGCCAACAGGGCTGCTAGGGAGAGATGCTCTATGCCAATTGAACTGTACAGTAAAATGCACACCTGACGGCTGTCAGGTGACGGTGCCATCCGGTGCTCAGATTCCATCGACAGCCAGAGTGATTAAGCATAGAACAGACCTACAAGCTTTGCCTTTAAAGGGAGCTGATATAGAATATTGGGTTGATGGGTCTTGTTACCGGGTAGGAGAAAATTTGTGCGCTGGGTATTCCTTAGTTAAAGCACAGAATTCAAAGTTTATTGTGGAACAGGCTGAGGCAGTTCCTCAGCCTTGCTCAGCTCAGTTGGCTGAGTTGATTGCCCTCACAGAAGCATGCAACTTAGGAACCGGACGGAGAGTGACAGTGTACACCGACTCTGCCTATGCACATAATGTTTGTCATTTTAATGGAGCTGTATGGAGGGGGCGGGGTTTTAAGAGAACTGATGGTACGCCTATACAGCACCACGCACAGATCATGAAGCTGTTACAAGCCATGATGAAGCCAAAGGAATTAGCCATAGTGAAGTGTGCCGCACACAGGTCTGAATCATCACATGTCACACAAGGTAACAGGGCTGCAGAGGATGCAGCCAAAGCCATTACAGGAGCAGACAAGGCAGGTAAAGTTCTTCTGGTCGCACATGAAATGCAATTACAGGGCATGGTCACACTTGAGGATTTATTGATGTTACAGAGTAGAGCAACTACGTTAGACAAGAATGTTTGGCTAGCAAGGGGGGCAAGTCAGGATGACACAGGTCTATGGAGGAATCATGAGGGGTTGGTTGTAGCACCCTCAGATTTATTAGGCATGTTAATACGGGAAGCTCATGGATTAGCACATGTGGCTAGGGGGGAGGTAAGACGCAAGATCACCAAGGAATATGGGTTTTGGAGTCCATATTTGATGGAACAGATTGACCATGCTTTAGGTCAATGTGGGGTATGTTGGAGAAACAACATCAGAGTGGGTACACCAGTGGTGTCTGGGCATATCCCTACCCCAATAGGGCCACGGGTGGTGGACAGGGGGGTGGATGTACAGAGTAGGCAGGATGTTGTGCCAACAGGTGCCGAGGTTCCCAGAGAACCTGAGAAGGAGGAGCTACGACGAGATGCTGTGATGTTGCCAGAGCCAGTGGCAAGGCCAGTGTTACAGCCAGTGATATTACCGGCAATGCCTGAAACCGAGGGGACAGTGGAAAGCTGTCCAGATGCCAATGAACCAGAAACCAACGAAGCAGAGAGTGTTGACAGTCTGGAGGTCCAGCCTGGGAGTGTCCAAAGCTTGGACACCTGTGCTACTGGGGATGCTGGCGAGTGCCTGCATCATGCTTCAGATGATGCTGAGGGCGACTCCCCAGACGTTGATCAGCGTGGGAGGGGACCAGACGACTGCCTGAACCTGAATGACACTGACAGACGACGACCAGTTAAGAAGAGATTAAAGACTACGCATAGGGTAGTGAAGCAGCAGATCAAAGGGAACGACGGGAATGGACAGCAGATGATAGCATGGCTGGAAACGGTCTTAGGGGCATGGGAAACTTATTTTGCTAAGATAGGAGCACCTATTATAGCAGACATGATTTTTGACTTTCTTAGGAGACAGGGCCTCATTGACTGTTTTTGGAAAATCAGTCACTCAGTCCACGTTGATGAACTTTTCAGAAGACTAGTCCTCATCTGAGGTGAAGATCTATGCATTAATGCATTCCCTTTGTCCTGTGCTTACTGTTGGAGAAGTATGTGTTATGATAACTGAATGTCATTATTTGTGTATTGTTTGTTTATTTCTATATCATATGTGATTGATGTCAGTTGAGAAGTGATGTGGTGGTTATGCAAAGATAGGAAAGAAGTTCTGTTCCTAGCGCAACAAAGAAAAAGCTCCTGACTAGGAAAGGTTATCAATCTGAGACAGCGGTAAAGGTTGTTCTCCAACTGGGTTCAAGTACTAGTAACCTCTGACCCTGAAGGTGCAAGAAACAAGAAGACGTCGGTCGTTGGAAGTTTTTGTGTTGAAATGTGTATGATGTACTGTGTTTAGATTAATTTGTATTGTTATTTTTAGTATTCTTTTTTATTGTTGATTGTTTTGTATTTGGTTTATATGATATTTTTGGTTGCTGGTACTGGTGCTGGGTTAGTCTGTGTTATTATGTTTCTTGTGTTGTGTGTTGGTGTAGTTTTTCTGTCTGTTGTTGTTTATTTAAAAAAATATATATATATAATATTTGGTTTCTTAGCTGCAGTATGTGGGGTTTGTGTTTTAGTTTTATTTTATGTGGTCGTTTAGTTTCGGAGAGGGGGGAATATGTAGTATATTTGTACTTAAAACACACATGGTGTGGGCCTGTGCTACTAAAGATGGGGGTTGTATGACGATCATATGCTCAGGACATTGACTGTCCTTCTATGGTCAGCTGAGGAATGACTTCCTGGAATGATTGTAGGCCATAGTGACATCACAGGTGACTGCCCCCTTTTCACCCCTTGACCAGCTCTAGGGAAGGTGATAGGGCAGACATCTGTAGTGACTGTGATAGGATCACTGGTAGATATTTGCATAAGAAAAGGGAACAAAAAGGACAAGACAGAGCAGAGGGGCCTCTTAACCACCCCAGCCAGCCCAGCAGAGGAGAGCAGACACCAGGCTCCAGCTATTGGTATATGTATGTATGTTTAGTACTTTGATTAAATCGTCTTAAACTCAATAACTGTTCTTTGATTCATAACCAACAAAATTAACCTCAATATCCTTGCTTAGGTAATGACTGGTTATTTCATTTCTCTCAATCCGTCTTAAGTGTTCACTCATAACTGGGTCATGTTTAGCCATCAGCTCCACCTGTCCTAAGAAGTGCCCATTGGAGGGCTCGTGCAGTCTGTCTGTTGTCCCACGAAAGGCCATGTTACGTTCAGCTAAATGACAGATGATGCTGATAATTCTGGATAGCACTTCGCTCCAGTATTTTTTCTCTCTCTCAATTAGCTCCATGTGTTGCCAGTCCACAGTTTTCTTTTGGTCCATTCCAACCTGTAGTGTATGCCACTTCTCCATACAATGGATGTGTGTTTTTGAGCGCTCGTGGTTTCTTAGACAAGCAGTTATGTTTTTCCATCCATTATATCCATCTTTTGACAGACTGATGTCTCGTTTCCCAAATAATAAGCAACAAAAGCAAAAAACCCTATCCGTAGATTCAGAGTACACTATCCACGACCGTTTTATTTTCTCGCCATTTTTAAGCTCCATGAAATAGTACTCCTTTCTAAATCGCAGAGGAGGGGTGTCATTATTTTGGGGGAAAATATGGTCTCAGCTGCTGTGGGCCTCTTTTAACAAGCTCTGTAACAGAGTCAGAGATTCTGTTTGGCCATATTAGTGCGGGATCATCAGATAATCGTAGGCCTACTAAAGGCAAGGCATCAACGTCTGTCCCACCTTCTGCTGCTCTTTTCTCAGACTCTCTCTCCTCTTCACAATGTTCGCCCTCTTCATTTAGCTGGCCCTCATCTTTGCTATCACTCAGTTCCTTCTCCGTCTCCTCTTCAAGCTGTCTCTCTCTGCTGCTATGGCCGCTCTTTGCCTGCTCAATTTCGCCGCCATCCCCGGCAACAACAGGTGTCACGCCACTCTTAAAAAATGCTGTTAATTTTGGATGGGATTCCAATGCCTGTGTCTTTTGAAGCGCACGCCGCCGAAATTGCGCACCGCTGGGTTTTGACCGTTTCATTTTTCGGGTTTCGTTTGTAATCGTTTCTCACTTTTTTCAGTAGGCTAGGATATTTTTCTGGTGAGTTTTGTTGTTGTTTACTCTTGATTTTTTCATTAACCTGTAACCTGAGGGGCGGCGGCCAATGCTCCAGGGCGCCCCTAGCGGCTCGGCGCCCTAGGCAATTGCCTTGTATGCCAAGCGCATGCGCCGGGCCTGACCAGGCCTTTACCCCTCTTTGAGGTGCTCCACCTGCCCCCTTCACACTTGTTTCAGAGGCTTCAACCCTCCACGACACGCCACCTCGCCCCTACCCTAGCCCCCTCCGGGCACCACCCTAGGGAGATGAAATGGATAGGGAAAGGTATTCTGATGATGATAAGATGGTGTGACGGAGATGCCGTCACGACCTGCCGACTGACAGGCCAGCTACAAGCATACACACTCCCCGGTCCCTACCGTTCAGTTAGGCTATCATGTCCGTCTACACATTCCACATTTACAAGCCCTCTACAGTTCGCCTATTCACCCACATAAATAATCACACAAGCACACCATGGTGTAAGGCACTCTGTTTATTGCACGTTACATGTTTGTCTCCGTTTGTAAACTGTGTCCATTGTCCCCGCTGTAGGTCTTCCGGGGTGTAGCGGAGATCGGCCAAACAGAGCTGACGAGAGTGGGGCGGGTCTTATAGTGCGTGCGCATGGGGCTGGGATGGGTGTGTTCGACACCAGGATAGACGGCGGTTTGTGGGTATTGTTGTGTTTAATGTGTTTTGATATGTATGTGGATGTGTGTTCTGTGCTGTAAAGTACTTTGTATTTTTAATATAGTAGTACAGTATCACAAAAAATCTATATATATAAGGAAAGGCTACCTGATCAGTTTATGATTGGTATCTATGTGAACCAAGGAAAGGGGACCTCGGACGGAATAAGTTCGCCGCACCACACATCCAAGCCTGGCCATGCGCGACATGATCCCTGCTGCATCCACACGATGCATGGAGGCTTTGATTCGCCACCACTGGATGTGGTAGCCCATTGACTTCAACTGACCTTTAGAAAAGACAAGGTATACCATGAATATGAAAATAAATGCTTGTCCCAAATATCGACAGTTCAGTAATTGAAGCAACTAAAAGTCCAGGCTACTAATTGAAGCTTCATATGCAAAAAAAAAAAAAGACAAAGTAAATATCTGCACAAAGTATACTGCTGTACTGTGCTTTATTCAGCGATCAAACCTTCATAACATTTTGCCCAGCAACGGCTTTATCAGACTGAAGTATGACTCAGTATCTGATAGAAGCCCTTGCTTAGCAAAACATGATGTACTTGTAACCTTAATGGTTAGATGGGTGACAACGCCATTCTCTTTAAAGGGGAGAAACCCTCCAACTGGTGTACACTCCAAATACACACTAACTAGTTCCCACACAGAGTTTCCAATGAAGGAAGAGGGTACACAGAGGCTTCTGTAAATCACAAATGTTCTTTATTTTTATACCAATTTCAAAGGCATATAAAATGAGCCAAATTAATGTGATTAAAGGTAGGACAAAGATGCCACTGTAATATTGCGTCATGCGCAGAATATGGGCACAGACTGGGGACACCAGTACGTCTGGCACGGGACCAGGCACTATTTCTGTTATTAAAGAGGGTAGATAGCTCATGAGTAAACCAAGGCACTACCCTATTTTTTATCCTAGTGGTTTTAAAAGGGGCGTGTCTATCCACAACGCAATTAAGTGTACATATAAAGGATTCGAGAGCGTCCTCAATGACATCGAGAGAGCTCACGCAACCCCAGTCGCAGCCATCCAGCTCCCTCAGGAACAACTCTGCATCAAAGCGTTTGAAGTTCCTCTTGGTTATCACCTGAGATGTAGTCTTTTTTAACCTCACATCTCTCACACAGGCAACAGGACAATGATCACTGACTCCCAGGTCAAAGACACCACTAGTATATTTGCTAGCCTTATTTGTTAAAATTAAGTCTAATAATGTAGATTTCGAGTCATCGTTGAGGTTTGGTCTAGTTGGTTCTAAAATCAATTGTGAAAGGTTTATGCTGCAAGCAAGATCTTTAAGCTGCGAGGAAATATCACTCAGCCAGTTAATATTGAGATCACCCAGAACAAGTACTTCATTGTCAGTATATTCTGAAAGCAGGTTAGCTAGGGTGTCAGTGGCGTGAGAATCGGCAGAGGGAGGGCGATAGATACCAACTACCGTCAGAGGGTCTGGGCCCTGATGGATTTTCAGAGCCAGAAATTCAAAGCAGTCAGGAATAGAAATTGCATGTAAAATGGAAACTGAAAAATGTGACTTAACATATATACCAATACCACCCCCCCTGCCCAAACGATCCATTCTAAAGAGATTATAATCCTGAATATTCACGTCAGAGCTATCAACATTCATCCTGAGCCAGGTTTCACCCAACACAACAATATCCGGGGAAGTTTGTTCAAATTAATACAACCACGTGATCAAGATTTTTACGCAAACTACGGATATTCCAGTGAATTGTACCAAGTCCTTTACGCATTTTAAAACTTGCCGGGGTAAGGGTAGGGAAATGGGTGATTGATTGATGTTGTGTGGTATGTTGTCTGTCTATATTAATTCGATTGCGCATGTTGTCACCACGTAATAGCCTACGGTCCTGCGAGGCGCGCACCGGGACAGACTACTGGGATATATTGATTACTACTGTTAAACATGTGATGTCACCTCATGAGAGTGATGTGATTGAGAAATATGGTTTTCTTTTAAAAGGGACATTAACACAGCATAACAGGGTGGACAGTGATCGCAGGGACAAGCAATATTGTAAGCAAAACCTTTTTTTGTACAAAATAATAAAAAAATTGATAAAAACTATATTTGATTTCAATAGATATTGATCAGGAAAATGAAATAATAATAACATATTTGGAAATGTATATGTTTTTAATAGTTTTTTGGGGGGGGATTGAAGTTGAATGAACAACACTGGGGACATCCCAAATCCCATGCAAAATCCAATTTACATCTTTAACCAACGCTTTTACAATTTAGAAAACAACAACTTAGAAGCCCATATCATTGTATTCATAATAAATAACAATTGACTATACATGAAAAACCTAATGGAATTAGTATTTGTCCAAATTTAGACAAAATACAACAGGATTTAGTACTGGGGACGGAAAAGGCACCGTATTAAAAAAAAAGACCAATATAAATTATACAAATAAAACATTAGAAGTAGAGGAGGAAGCCTCCGAGCTATTATGTTTTTTAATGTTTCATTTCATTCATGGTCATACTTTTGTTTGCGTCCATCAAACACCTTTCCAATGGCTGCACGTTAATATGTAGCCCCCTCTTTTTCAAGGAACCAAAAGTAATTGGACAATTGACTCAAAATCTGTTTCATGGACAGGTATTGTTATTTCTTTATCAATAAGCAGGTAAAAGGTCTGACTTGAAGGATGCTGTGATTTGCTGTGAATGCACAACCTGTCAACGGAGCTCTCAATGCAAGTGAAACAGGCCATTAGGTTGCAAAAACGAAAGAAACCCATCGGATATGTGTTTGTTAGTGCAAGTGAGGTGTTACATGCCGTAGTGCAATTCAGAAAAAACAAATGTGACAAAAGTGATTACGACAGTGCTAAATTCAAACAAAGCAAGAAAAACACAGAAAACACTCCATCTTATATCCGTAATACATTTCTATATACTTCATGTTGTCCTATTAGTTGCTTCATCGACCGTTTAATCTTTAAGCCTTTATTTCCCCTAGTAATTCAGGGGGTGTTTATAGATTATTGAAACATTTAGAAAACAACAGTGTTGCCTTGACAACAGACAGGTTTCCACTGGAGGGCCCAGCCGCACCAAGCCATCAACATCAGTTATCTATCCTGTCACTTTAAATAGACGTGTCCTTAGTCTAAACGTCATGCCGTGGATATGGAAGGCGCAGGGTGATGACGTGTCCACCTAGTTCTAGCCCTGGCGCTTTAGGGAAACTGCTCACTCACGTTCACGACGGTCAACATTACCGTCTCTGGTCTTCTTCTCTGCGATCTCACTACTACTACTTCATTATTATGACTGAATGAAGCCGGGACAACATTTATTTGTACCTGGATTATCCTATATGTTCACTTATTACACAAAGACTGGGAAAGCGACACTAGCTTGAACAACAACGGAGGCGCCGACCTGACGGTAGGAGTTGGAGTGATTGATGAATGAAGCAGAGAGCTGCTAGATACTATGTACACTTGTCCTGAAAAACCTGGAAATTCAGAGACTTCATTCCAATTCTTCTTCTTACATATTATATATAGCTGGTGGAAGCTTGTGTTGTATGATGGATGGTGTATAGCTTGACTCTGATCGCCTGTATTTGATTCACACTCCACTGTGTCCCAGATGTTTCTTTCAAATAGGAGGTGGCCTGCAGAGATAAAATGGAGGGAAACCGTCACTTATTCTCTTTGTATCCATATGATGTTAGACTTGGATACAAGTTGTTGATGTGGACAGGGAGAGGAACTATTGAGTTTCAGTTGTTTTATTTTCCAAAATATAGTTGGATCACCACCAGAATCAGTGATTGTGTTTAAATAGTAACTTGATTCAAGGCCTCTGGCCTTAGGACAAGCTTGGTTTGTGACCTGAATTAATTCAGAGAGTACAGTACCATGGATTTCTACCTTTTATCTGGAGAATGCTTATCAGAAATACACAAAGAGGGAAACAGTGCTATACCAGCATCAAGAATATAGCAAACACTGGGTAGATCCCACTGATACAGTTCATATAGGAAACACAGATACTATGCTTGGCCGATGTTATATCGTAAACCCCGTTTTTTTTCTTTTTAAATAGCAGCGGTTTATGTCAATACCGCCATAAAAAAGAAATACATTGCTATATAATAAACGCCTTAATAAAAACGGCCATGCATTAGATACTAAATGTGCTATCAGAACTGTTATGTTTGTTTATTTATGGTATAACAAACCAGCTGTAGGTTTAGGCCTAAAGCCCAATGCACACAGCGTACATTCCATTGTTGTCATGAATGGAATCGAATTTTCGCAGTGCGATTAAAATCGGGGCCGTGTGCATTGGGATGCGATTTTCTCATAGACTTCCATTCAAACTTCAAAATGGAATGTTGTCATGCAACAGAAATCGCACGCTGTGTGCATTGGGCTTAAGCCTTCTTTTTAATTAACGATATATCAACTTGCAATTAGGCTACAACAGTAAAACATTCAAGTATCGACAACTGCGCATGCTTAACCTTCCCGGTGCATGCTGGGAACTGGAGTCCTAATGTTGTTAATACTTAACACCACAAGAACAATTCCAACGGTTCCATATAGGGTTATTACGGTAATTCAAAGCACGAAGCTTAGGGTATTTTCCTTTTGGTCCCTTGAAAAAGAGGCGGCTACATATTAAAGTAATTTCTAGACCCTTCCTCCAAACATCTGGATCTGAATACCCTCAAATTAAAGAGGGTATTTAGTCTGCACTTTAAGGCCATATGAATTCTAAACCCCTCAAAAAAAGTTCAGAAACGTTATTTTGGTTGATTATTCCTCCCCTTTAATAATACCAATTGGTATTGTATTTTTATATCGTTGGAAAGCCTGATTAGTCACCTTTACAACAAGGTACAACTTGTAAGGATCATGCATTCGTGGAATGAGCAACACAGCTAAACGTGTGGGTAGCGGCCCAAAAATATTTGGCAAAATCCCCTATATTCTTCTGTTGGTATTCACTCTCGTTTTGAGTTGCTTGGTGGATTGGATGATTGCACTCTCCCACAGTAATAAGGAAAAAACAAAACATATTGGCTAGGGATGTCCCGATCCCCTTTTTTCACTACCGATACCGATGCCGATACCTGGGCTTCAGGTATCTGCGATACCGATACCAATCCGATATTTGTATTTATTGTTTTACTCCTGAATAATAACAAATACTTCCCCAGTATATAGTCCACAACAACAGTTGGCTATTAAAGACTGCCAGCCTTTATTCAAGCAACAAAAACAGTACTCTGCAGTACTCAGTGACTAACTGCAACAATTTAAACTGCAGCATTCAGCATTGTAGAAAAAAATAGTTACTGTCTGATTTCTAGTTTTAGTGCCTTCAGGTTTTTATTCTATTTATCTTCTCTTACAAATGGCAAATCAATTATAGGACCCTTTTTAAAAGTGTAGCCTAGTGACGCTGCTGGTGAGACCAGAAATCGAAGGGGTGTCAACAATATCTGTTTTTCTTTTTTTTCAACTCAAGTTTTAAGTACCCAGTCCATATAATAAAAAACAGTTATAATCTGTGGATTGGATTAACTATTCTCGTTTTTCGGAGGCTACCAGTAAGTGATAATGACTTGTAGGGGTGTAACGGATCACGGAAATTCCGTGATCCGTTCGGATCGCCCTCCACGGTTCGGAACGCATGTGTACCGCGGATCAATTGCAAAATGTTAACAAGTAATAATATTACTTAATATCTTACTTAATATCTCTTGTAAATCACAATGTAGAGTTGCCATGAAAAGATAGACGCGACAGTTGCGTGCTTTGTTTAACTCTAAAGCGCAATGATAGGTTGATAATGCGCAAGAAAAAGAATCCGCTGTTTGCTCACTACACGTGAAACTGGGAATCTACAACAACAAGGTTGCGTTCGTAAATCCGCGCTGAGCGCTCTTGTCCAATCAAATTACTTGGTCCCTTTATGACGTCGGACCCAGTGTGCGCTCCGGCGCTCTCAAAGCGAATTTACGAACGCGGCCCAAGTGTATCATGTTACGTTGTTCGGCGGAGAAGAACTCGAAATGCCTCCCTCTCATTTAAATCCCATGTATGGGAGCACTTTGGCTTCTCTGTCAACTATGACGGGAGGCACGAAAAAGGCAGCTCGACAACTTCTGATAATGTAGGCATTTTTTTCATACCATGTTCAAAATAAGGGTTCACTTTATTATTTAGTTAAAAGTGGCATGAAACATGTTTATTCGTCTGCTTTAAAGAGCCCAGTGATTCACTGCTGCAACCAGGCACCTCCTCCCTCTCTCCTATCATTTCAATTGAGTGTATTTCAGTATAATTATGTAATGTTTGAGTGTAGAATATGTTATATATATTATATATATATGTATGTGTATATATATATATATATATTACCAGTTTTGACATCTTGAATGTTGTTGGTTTTTGTCACATAGTAAAAGTGGTGTTTTTACAGAATTCAAGGAAAAAGCAGTTTTTATAAAAACAAAAATGTTTTGTGTTGATCCGAAAAATGATCCGATCCGTGACTCAAAAACCGTGACACGATCCGATCCGTGAGTTAGGTGATCCGTTACACCCCTAATGACTTGTAAACATACTCTCGTTTTAGGACGTGTTCAAAAGCAAGGACTGTGTGTTCATCTAGTTATGTGTAGTTATGTGTTTTTAGCATGTCCATGTTCTCTCAGTATGTTGTGATGTTATAAAAACGCAGTTAGACGTTTGTAACGATGTACCACTGTTAGCTGTTAGCCGCTAGCAGCGTTTGTTGTTGTGGTTTGGTCAGTCACTTTTCTCCTGTCGCATTCCCATTCGGTGCACCAACATTCAAATACTCGTGTCACCTTGAATTTTTTTCCGATTTCAATGTATGACGCATCATTTGAAAGCTTACCATCTGTAGTAAAAATTACTAAAGCAAATGGTTTATGATTTCACCAGCTAGCATCATGACATCGTGAGACTCATTACAAACAGGTAGCTACTAGCCAACTCTACTGTTGTCATCACGTGAGTGACACGCAGATCGAAGCCTATTTTTTTTCTGGTGCGATCTGCGATCCAGCATTCAGGACCAATATCGCAGCGATATCCGATATCGATATCGGATCGGGACATCCCTAATATTGGCCATTTTTACACTTTATTAATTTTACACTGTCAGGGACCACACTAGCGTGTGGAAGATCCATACGCAGTCACAACAGCTTGGCACCTCCTCCTCATGCTGGTCACCAGCCTGGTCACACACTGCTGTGGGATGGCATCCCATTCCTCAACTAGGATTTGCCGCAAGTCAGCCAACATGGTTGTGTTGGTCACTCTGGCACGTACAGCACGCCCAAACTGATCCCACAAGTGTCTGGACTCACGGCAGGCCATTCCACCCTCTCCACTCCCAAATTCTGGAGGTGCTCTGTGATGATCCTGGCTCTGTGGGGGCGAGCGTTGTCATCCTGGAGGATGGAGTTAGGTCCCTGATTCTGGAGATATGGGATCGCCACTGGCCCCAGAATATCATTCCTGTCAATTAGGTGCCAGTGACTGACATACACCTGCCAGCACTTGAAGCTCAAAACGAGAGTGAATACCAACAGAAGAATATTGCAGGGGATTTTGGCCCAAAAAAATTTGGGCTGCTACCCACACGTTTAGCTGTGTTACTCATTCCACGAATCCATGATCCTTACAAGTTGTACTCGTTGTAAAGGTGACTAATCAGGCTTTCCAACGATATAAAATACAATACCAATTGGTATTATTAAAGGGGAGGAAGAATCGACTGAAATAACGTTTCCAAACTTTTTTTTAGGAGTTTATAACTGTAAACTATGTTTTGGTAAACAGCTAAAATAACAACAATTCTGTCAGTGTCCAAAATATACAGTATATCTCAAAAGTGAGTACACCCTTTAGATTTTTGCAAATATTCTGTCATATCCTTTCAGGGGATAACACTATCTTAATGAAACTTTGATATAACTTAAAGTAGTCAGTGTGCTGCTTGAATAACAGTATAGATTTATTGTCCATTGAAAATTACTCAGTACACAGCTGTTAATGTCTAAACAGCTGGCAACAAAAGTGAGTACACATGTCTAAATTGTGCCCAAAGTGTCAATATTTTGTGTGACCACCATTGTTATCTAGCACTGCTTTAACCCTCCTGGGCATGGAATTCACCAGAGCTGCACAGGTTGCTTCTGGAATCTTCTTCCACTACTCCATGACGAAATCACGGAGCGCACGGACGTTGGACACCTTGCACTCCTCCACCTTCCTCTTGAGGATGCCCCACATGTGCTCAATTGGGTTTAGGTCTGGAGACATACTTGGCCAGTCCATCACCTTAACCTTCAGCTTCTTCAGCAAGGCCGTTGTCATCTTGGAGGTGTGTTTAGGGTCATTATCATGTTGGAAAACTGCCCTACGGCCCAGTTTCCGAAGAGAGGGGATCATGCTCTGCTGCAGGATGTCACAGTATATATTGGAATTCATGTGTCCCTCAATGAAATGCAGCTCCCCAGTGCCGGCAGCACTCATGCAGCCCCAGACCATGATGCTGCCACCACCATGCTTGACTGTAGGCAAAACACATTTGTCTTGGTACTCCTCACCCGGGTGCCGCCACACACGCCGGACACCATCTGACCCAAACAGGTTTATTTTGGTCTCATCAGACCACAGGACATGGTTCCAGTAACTCATGTTCTTGGATTCATTGTCTTCAGCAAACTGTTTGCGGGCTTTCTTATGCATCGGTTTCAGAAGAGGCTTCTGTCTGGGGCGACAGCCATACAAACCGATTTGATGCAGTGTGCGGCGTATAGTCTGGGCACTGACAGGCTGACATCCCACTTCTGCAACCTCTGCAGCAATGCTGGAAGCACTCGCACATCTATTTTTGGAAACCAACCTCTGGATATGACGCTGAGCACGTGGACTCAACTTCTTTGGTCGACCCTGGCGAGGCCTGTTCCGAGTGGAACCTGTCCTGGAAAACCGCTGTATGATCTTAGCCACTGTGCTGCAACTCATTTTCAGGGTTTTGGCAATCTTCTTATAGCCAAGGCCATCTTTGTGAAGCGCAATAATCCTTTTTTTCAGCCGCTCAGAGAGTTCCTTGCCATGAGGTGCCATGTTGTCCAGCATTCAGAGAGAATTGTGCCCAAAACACCAAATTTAACAGCCCTGCTTATCATTTACACCTGAATCCTTGTAACACTAACGAGTCACATGACACCAGGGCGGGAAAACAACATCATTGGGCACAATTAGGACATGTTCACTATGGGGTGTACTCACTTTTGTTGCCAGCTGTTTAGACATTAACAGCTGTGTACTGAGTAATTTTCAAAGGACAATAAATCTATACTGTTATTCAAGCAGCACACTGACTACTTTAAGTTATATCAAAGTTTCAGTAGGATAATGTTATCCCCTGAAAGGATATAACAGAATATTAGCAAAAATCTAAAGGGTGTACCGGTACTCACTTTTGAGATATACTGTATGGACCTACATATAGCTTGGCTACTGTTTTCCACTTCTGGTATAAAAAAAAAAAAAAGAAGAAAATATTATTATTGTTTTAATATTTTGGTCATCTTTATTCGTAGGTTTCCCTGCACTCTGAACTCCCCATCTGGGCAATGATGGATGCTTCTGCTTGTTCTGGTCATGACGACATGCGCCAGTGCTACGTCCAGTGTGGGAAGAAACTAAACATGGCGGATATTGTGAAAATACGGCAGCGAATTAGAAAAGGAGGACAACACCATTGTGGTACAACTGATCAGTAAGTCATACACATGCTGTGAATCCTGTCCACAATTCACCATAGGGTGCCAGGTGTACAGTATGCTAATGGTGGTCATTGAACTGATATGATGAATTATACTGCCAGGTGCATAACTATAATCTTAGCCAAGTCATTGTATTAGCTCAGTACATTTCAGCAGCAGCTAAACAGTTGGTAATTAAAGGGCAGAACTATAAGCACATCTAATAGATGAATGTCATGTATGATAACGCAGCAAGCTAGCTTGAAAGGGAGCTGCCAGTCAAGCGTGCAAAGTCCACACCCATAAAGCCCTCTGTCTGACCAGGAAGTTGAGCCTAACTAGAAGATTATTGTAATTTTTTCTTGGACACAAAATACAATTGGAACCGTTTAATGTCTACTTTCCAGACCCTTTAATTGAACTGGTTGGCTGTCAATTGACCCTGAACTGTTTGTGCCTCCATTGTTTCTAGCTGCAGGTCCTCTTCAGCTCATGTAACCATGTATGAACCAGAGTCCACAGAGTCCCCCGGATCTGGCTGTGGTTCTCCAGGCCTGAAAATCACATGGTGGGGTCCAGAGATGGTGGCACTGAAGCTGGAGGAAGAAGATGTAGAGGAGAATGGTGTGATGGTGAAAGAAGAAGTGGAGGAGAAGAGAGTGATGGTGAAAGAGGAAGATGGAGGTGCAGCTGTAATGCAGAAGGGTGTGATGGTGAAAGAAGAGGACGGAGGTGAAGAAATGAGGGAGGAGGGAGTGATGGTGAAACAAGAGGTCGATGTAGAAGTGGAGATGGAAGACAGTGAGATAGTTGGTAAGTCTTTGTTGTATAGTGGTGAGTGTCATTGCACTGCTGTAAAATCAGTGCTGCCAGTGCACTGTAAGTCAGTCAGAACCTGCATAGTCTGACAGTCCTGGTCTCTCCCCTTGTGTGGGATTGATATACAGGTGCAACTCAAAAAATTAGAATATCGTGCAAAAGTCCATTCATTTCAGTAATTCAACTTAAAGGGTTAAACTTAAATATTATATAGACTCATTGCATTGTACATATGCATGATTATACTTTTCAGAGGGCTGACATTTCTGTATTTAAAATCCTTTTCTTATTGATTTCATGTAATATTAAAAATGTCTGAGATATTTAATTTGGGGTTTTCATAAGCTGTAAGCCATAATCATCAAATTTATAACAAATAAAGGCTTTACATATCTCGCTTTGCATGTAATGAGTCTATATTATATGTAAGTTTAACCCTTTAAGTTGAATTACTGAAATAAATGAACTTTTGCACGATATTCACATTTTTTGAGTTGCGCCTGTACAGTGTTTCCTCCAGGAATTTTCACATTAGTGGCGTTGAGGCCAATCCTAGCGCGTGCATGCGCGCTCAAAACAATGACGTAATTTCACCAGAAACTAGAGGGAGCGTGGCAATTAAAAAAAAAAAAATAATGCGGTAAAACCATTAAAGCCAAGCAGCAATGTTTTATATAGAAGGTGATCAAATACCAAGATATCCTGAAAATGGTCGGGGCCGACAATCGTAAATGTTGTATGTGTTAAATATTTACGACTAAAAATTAGGGCTGCACGATTAATCGATTTTAAATCGAAATCGCGATTTTAAATGATGCGATTAGCTAATCGCAAAGCCTGCGATTTGCCTGCGTTTTTTTTTTTTTTACCTTTATTTTACCAGGAAGTCACATTGAGATTAAAACCTCTTTTGGAAATTTGATCAGCACTCATGGAATGCCTCTTGTCCAATCAAATTACTTGGTCTCTTTATGACTTTGAACCCGGCGCTCTCAGAGCGAATTTACGAACGCAGGCATAGGTTGTGTCACGACAGTCAGTCCAATTATTATGAGACTTTGGGCTAACGTAACGGAGACAATTAGACACCACATGGCTTACTGGACGTATGATAAACGTTAGTATGTTATAATTGCGACAGGTAAGTGTACAATTTCACTATACTAACTGTACCAGCCAAGTGCATGTCGGTGCTGTTAGTCCAGCCTTAAACTTAGCTTAGCTAACTTGTAGTCTTCGAGACGGTAGCTTAGCTTAGCTACTCATGCTAACCCGGCGTTAAAGTACAGACACAGAGTTGACAGTCTCAGCAACCTGCGGGTTGGTGTTTATATAGTATAGCAGGCTTATGGATACATGGAAGTTAACTGTTCTGTTGTCAAACATGAATGTGTCCTGTATGCATAACCTCATACCATTCGTTCATACCAGCCGGCTTTAAAGACGCAGAGGTTAGCCTAGCCTAGCCTTGGGCTGAAGTATGTCACAGATTCCTAAGTCAAGGTGACGTGTGTCTGTGCTCCATAGTCAGAGACCACCATTCTATCATTCATCAGTTCGACTGTTGACCGAGTCATCTAGATGTGGTCCTTTCAGTTATAGTCACAGTGTATCCCCAAATGATCATTTTAATAGCTGGATCATCTTAGAAAGTAGCCACCTGTCTAGATGAGATGAGGTTATCATATATACAATTCATATCTTTTAAGTTCTCATCCTTGCATTAGAATTAGAGCAGTTAATAGTTTGATGGTATCATGTGGTAATGCTCTCTGAAAATAGGTGATAGACAGATTCATCCAATCACCTGCCAAGTATTTTTTGAAAGTACCTGCCCTTTTCCAAACAGCTTCCAATTAAGCTTTCCTAGATGGTTGTGTGAAACAAACCACCTGAGTCAGGTTAGTAATGCTCCATCACATGTTTTAATCTGAAGCTTGATTTTAAAGCAACCCAACTTTAAAGCAACCCAATGTAAGTTTAGTTCTTTCACTCGTAGCTCGGGCTGTGGGGGTGCTAGAGGAGGGAGCCTCTAAGTCCCCTGAAGACGTACAAACAAACTGCACGTTGATACGACCTTCCTAGCCGGAGATATGGCCACACTTTACAAAAACTCCCTTTTTTTTTTTTTGCTATTTAAAAAAATAATAATCGCAAATTAATCGCAATCGCGATATCTGTCCAAATAATCGCAATTCGATTTTTTCCCCAAATCGTGCAGCCCTACTAAAAATCCCATTGTGTGGGCAACTCCCGACTCCCGACAACTCCCGACTAGGGTTGCCAGATGGGCTCGGGTTTTTTGGTTGGAATTAGCGGTTTTAGACTGGTTAGGGTGGAAAATGTCAATCCCACCTGGCAACCCTGTTCGCGAGTCCGATTGTGACGTGGATGGAATGTAGTAGTGTTGTCACGATACCAATATTTTACCCTGCGATACTATACCAGCCCAAGTATCACGATACTGAGTAGTATCGCGATACCGCGGCACTTTTGTAACACTTTTTATTTTTATGAACATGCAATGTATTTATACAAGTTACAATAACTTAATGAGTGGTGCATGAATAACATGCATTTAATGCATAACACTGTAACTCTACAGGTAAGTAAAAGTACTGAAACCGATATTTTTGTGAATAACATGTTTATTAATAAGTAGTTTGAAACATCAAACAGACCAACTGGCCTTTTGCAAGAGTATAGCAAAGTAGGTGTGTGTGTGTGTGTGTGTGTGTGTCTGTCTGTCTGTCTGTCTGTCTGTATGTCTGTCTGTCTGTCTGTCTGTCTGTCTGTATGTCTGTCCGTCTGTGGGGTCTTTTTCACGAACTTGAAAAGTAAAAGCAAACACTGGCATATAAAAAATATAGAGGGCTACTTCCAAGTTTAGATGTAATAAGCTCATGAGGTAAATGTATATGTTCATACAAAGGCTACACAGCAGCAGGATGATGATCAGTGATGATGTATAAATGTATCATAATGTCAATGATTCACTAAATTAGACGCAATTATGTTACGAGGCCGAGAATTTTAGTAGAATAGTTTTGCTGTGATATGATTGGACAATTTCTATTTTGGGGCGTGGCTTAGCGATAGGTCAGATACATTAGAAAATATGACATTGGAAATATCCCCATGCTCTGAATGCATTAAAAACTGAAACATGTTTATCATTCTAAACGGAGATAGAACCTTATCATTCTAAACGGAGATAGAACCTTATCATTCTAAACGGAGATAGAACCTTCTCATTCTAAACGGAGATAGAACCTTATCATTCTAAACAGAGACAGAACCTTATCATTCTAAACGGAGATAGAACCTTCTCATTCTAAACGGAGACAGAACCTTCTCATTCTAAACGGAGACAGAACCTTATCATTCTAAACGGAGATAGAACCTTATCATTCTAAACGGAGATAGAACCTTATCATTCTAAACTCACGACTTGTTCTTGATTTGCTATTATTATTTCCTCCGGTTCAAGTAGGGGGGGGGGGGTACCGTAACGTTACCGGCGGCGTGTATCCCCCGACAACCACGTGGGTTTTGATTGACTCCGCGGACTAACCAATCAGCGTAAACCGGCTGAATTCTTTTTACTCGCGCCCAGACAGACATCCAGATAACGTCAATATGGTAATATTGTGACTGCGGAGATGTGCGCGAGCAAACAAACTGGGATCTGTCACAACGGTGTCGCGAGCCAGTCTTGTCCTCATTAGCAGAACCAGTGAATTTGGTAATAGAGGTAACACATTGCCCCGCTGGTACCGTGGTACACGGTAGTATAGTATTCCACGGTAGTACCGTTGTATAAAGCTTATGGTATAGTAGGCACCGTGACATTTTGGCACCGCGGTATATCGTTGGTACCGGTATATCGTGCAACACTAGAATGTAGCCAATCAAGAAGCGAGCTGACTTTTTCTTTTCGGATGGGAATATCGGCGCACACCACACACAATACGATCGAGGCTGTTCAATCCAAGATTTTTTATCTTCATGTGTGGGGTCTGTCTCAGATAAAAAAATCTGTTAAGATTTTGAAAATCCTTATGTGTGTACCGGGCTTTAGTGGACTGAATCAATTAGTGGCCGAGAAAATTCATTTGTGGCGTCAATGCATATAGAGGAAACACTGATATATCAGGGCTGGTTCTCCAGTCTAACCTAGTCCTGGGCTAGGCCAGTACTGCAGCCATCTTCAGTTGTTGTTTGGTTTGAGGTCTTTTTGCCTAAAATCATCTTATCATTAGGAAATTAAATACGTAAATATGTTCAATTGGATTTAAATCTGATGATTGACTTGGCCAGTCAAGTAGGGCTGCAACAACGAATCGATGAAATCGATAAAAATCGATAATGAAATTCGTTGGCGACGAATTCCATTATCGATTCGTCGGGTCTTGTTCCATAACAAACCTACTTCCTGTTGACGCACGCCACGCTGTCTTGCCACGGTGTAGGCATCGCGAATCATAGCGAATCATAGCGCTACCTATGGCCGGAAAGGGCAGAACCTATGACCGGAACCGGAAAAGTGGGAAAATCCGGTACCTACACCGGCGCGGCGGCTACATTTAAATCATGCTACTCAAAAGCCTTGAGCGTGAATCTGTCTGCTGTCTGCTGTCAGGACATGCTAGTGAGTTAGCTAGCAGGGTTAGCTCGCTGCTGCCGCTAGCTGACTGTCACTACGCTGCTCGTCCAGCTGTAGTCTGCGTAGCTGTGCTGAGAACCAGAGCAGTAACTATGTTTCTATAGAGGAGGGTTACAGCTAACTATGTTTCTATAGAGGAGGGTTACAGCTAACTATGTTTCTATAGAGGAGGGTTACAGCTAACTATGTTTCTATAGAGGAGGGTTACAGCTAACTTCCTATTGTTTTATTATATAAGTACTGCTGGGCTCAGCCCTTCCATGGTCTCCTGCTCTCCATGCAAATGCGTTAGTGTGAGTTCTGGCGAAGCGTCAGCTAAATGACTGTAATGTAATGCTAAAGTCAGTGGTAGAGCAGAGGTGATAAGCTAAAGGCTAGCTAGTGGTAGCCTACCAAACTACCCGTGAGTTAGAGTGAGGCACTGACTGTCGCCTAGCCTATTGTATGGAGTGAGAGGACACATTGCATTGTTTTGGAGCATATCTGTTTTATAAAAACATTAGTGTCTTGTCTGTAGCCTATATTGCACTTTGGGTTACTGACCTTTACATTAAGCAAAGTTATTACCTAAAACAATGCATGTATTGAGCAAGAGTTCAACTACTTTATTGAAACAATCTACCGCCATAGTCCATGGCCTGTTGTTATACCTATTTGATGTAGCAAAGCCTTTTTTATTTATATTATGTATTATTTTTTATTAATACTTATTCATTTTGCACATGTATATGTATAGGCCTGGCTGATTTAGAAAACATAAAATAAAATGTGCAAAAGCAATCTTTTTTTTGTGTGTATCGAAAAAAATAATCGGCAGATTAATCGATTATCAAAATAATCGTTAGTTGCAGCCCTACAGTCAAGAACTTTCCACTTTTTGGTCCTTAAAAGTCCCTAGTTTCAATGGCAGCCTTGAATTTCCTTGACACCACATCATTTCTTTATAATGTAGTTTTCCTACTAGACGCATGATTCCCTCTAAACCAACATATGGAATTGGTAAATATAAAGCTGTTATGTCAGATAAAAAAGACCGGTTATGATTAAATAAAGATTTAATGGTAAAAAAAGATATACAGTATACATATATACGTATATATATATATACAGTGTTTCCTCCAGGAATTTTTACAATGGTGGCGGGTAGCGTTGACCGCGCGTGCACGCGCATGAAACGCACACGCGCGCTCAAAACAACGACGTAATTTCAGCCAAAACTCGAGGATGGCCAAAAAAAATACAATGTTTTCCCGTACTTCTCCCGTGTGTCTCTTATTGTCTGTGTCTGCATGTTTTTCCAGCATGTAATTCCGTTGTCAATAAAAAATTCGTCTCCCCTTCTTTTCATTATCATTATGGAGGCTTTATGTTTGTTGTAACTATTATGGGAAGCGGTTGACACAGTAGCCGCTTTTCGTGTACGCTGCAGTGGATCCCTTCACAACGCAGAAGAAAGAGGAGAGAGAAAACATTGTCAATGTGCAGGCAAGTATCAGCAGGGTTCAACAGTAACGCTTGCCTGGGGCAAGTAAAAAAATTCGACGGGTTTGTTTGCGCGAGCCCGAAGACGCTGCTGGATCCTGGATCTGTTTACCTGTGTGCAGGAAGAAAAACAGACGGAGCAGGCGCCAGACCAGACTAGATGATTGTGGAGTGAAGAGATTATTAAAGCGTACGCGATGCGACGGGTGATCGACAAGCACGTACACTTTCATAATATCTTCACTCCACGATCATCTAGTCTGGTCTGGCGCCTGCTCCGTGTTCTTCCTGCACACCGATGCACAGATCCAGGATCCAGCACCGTCGTCGCGCATATTGTAACATTTGAAGTAGTTCGTAGACTACACGCAGCCTAGATGTATTTGACCAATCACAAAACAGTTTTGCAAGCGCGTCGCTTCGCGCTTGTGGGTGTGTCTAGCGATGTGAAGGTCTGAAAAGCGGCCTAAACTTTTTTTTTTTTTTTTTGAGAAATCTGAATGGTGGCGGAGGAAATTCCATCGTGGCGGTCCGCCACGATGAAATGCATGTAGAGGAAACACTGATATATATATATATATGTTACGGTACATGTGGGAATACGGTACATGTGGGAAAACTAGGGTTAGGGTTAGGTGCTAGGGTGACTTGGTACATGCTGGCATGTCTAACCCTAACCCTAACCTTAACCCTAACCCTACCCCTAACCCTAACCGTAGCACCCTAGCACCTAACCCTAACCCTAGTTTTCCCACATGTACCGTAACATATATATAAATATCTATAATTGCACAAGGGGTTCACATACTTTCAAGCAGCACTGTGTTTGTCACCACCCGGGTGCTCAGTGACATACCTCCAAACACACAAGACAATCAGAATGAATGACGACACCTTTAATTCAGATAACACCCTTTAGGGGACAGGTATACTATTATATATTAAAAGTGACTATTATATGAATTGTATTGGTCTGAAAGTTAAATTGGAGAAGGTGGGTAAATCACCGTACCTGCATGGCTCCAGCAGTGTTTCCAAGTTTGCCAGTCTGTCATATTCAGCTGAGGCTCCAGGGTTCCCTTGGGGGTCTTAAAAGTCTTAAATATGAGTGTGTAAGTCTTAAATATGAGTGTGTAAGTCTTAAATATGAGTGGGTAAGTCTTATATGTACAGTTAGGTCCATATATATTTGGACACAGACATAATTTGTGTTATTTGAGCTGTTTATCAAAACGTCTTCAAGTTACAGTTATATAATGAATATGAGCTTAAAGTGCAGACTCTCAGCTTTTGGGTAAGGGTATTCACATCCAAATTGAAGGAAGGGTTTAGGAATTACAGCTCTTTAATATGTAGCTCCTTCTTTTTCAAGGGACCAAAAGTAATTGGACAATTGACTCAAAAGCTGTTTCATGGGCCAGTGTGGGCTATTCCTTCATTATTTCCTTATCAATTAAGCAGGTAAAAGGTCTGAGTTGATTCCAAGTGTGGCATTTGCATTTGGAAGATGTTGCTGTATACACACAACATGCAGTCAACGGAGCTCTCAATGCAAGTGAAACAGGCCATCCTTAGGCTGCAAAAACAACCCAAAAAATCTATCAGAGAGATAGCGGACATTAGGAGTGGCCAAATTAACAGTTTGCTACATTCTGAGAAAAATACAACGCACTGGTGAGCTCGGCACCACAAAAAGGTCTGAACGTCCTTGGAAGACAAGAGTGGTGGATGATCACAGGATCCTTTACATTAGGGATGTCCCGATCCCATTTTTTCACTACCGATACCTGGGCTTCAGGTATCTGCGATACCGATCCGATATTTGTATTTATTGTTTTACTCCTGAATAATAACAAATACTTCCCCAGTATAGTCCACAATTGGCTATTAAAGACTGCCAGCCTTTATTCAAGCAACAAAAACAGTACTCTGCAGTACTCAGTGACCAACTGGTTTACAGTTAAAACTATTTAAACAGCAGCATTCAGCATGGTAGAAAAAATAGAGTTACTGTCTGATTTCTAGTTTTAGTGCCTTCAGGTTTTTATTCTATTTATCTTCTCTTACAAATGGCAAATCAATAATAGGACCCTTTTTAAAAGTCTAGCCTAGTGACGCCCGCTGGTGAGACCAGAAACCAGTCGCAGAATCGAAGGGGTGTCAACAATATCTGTTTTTCATAACAGGCAACTTGAAGTTTTAAAGTATAAAAGAAAAAAACATATATTAAAAAACAGTTTAACGATCACTAAATACGTATAATCTGTGGATTGGATTAACTGTTCTCGTTTGCCGCAGGCTACCGGTAAGTGAAAATGACATGTAAACATACCTTCGTTTTAGGACGTGTTCAAAAGCAAAGACTGTGTGTTCATCTAATTATGTGTAGTTATTTATTTTTTGCATTTCCATGTTCTCTCAGCATGCTGTGATGATATAAAAACGCAGTTAGATGTTCCTAGCGATGTTCCACTGTTAGCCGCTAGCTGTTAGCAGCGTTTGTTGTTGTTGTTTGATCAGTCACTTTTCTCCTGTCGCATTCCCATTCGGTGCACCAAGATTCAAATACTTGTGTCGTCTTGATTTTTTTCCCGATTTCAATGTATGACGCATCATTTGAAAGCTTACCATCTGTAGTTTCAGACTGTAAATAACCGAAAAATGACTTAAGCAAATGGTTTATGATTTCACCAGCTGGCATCATGACATTGTCAGACTCATTACACACAGGTAGCTACTAGCCAACTCTCATGCACGTGACCACTGACTACTACTGTTGTCATCACGTGAGTGACACGCCAGATCGGGCACGCAGATCGCAGCCTATTTTTTTTCTGGTGCGATCTGCGATCCAGCATTCAGGACCAATATCGCAGCGATATGCGATATCAATATCGGATCGGGACATCCCTACTTTACATGGTAAAGAAAAACCCCTTCACAACATCCAGCCAAGTGAAGAACATTCTTCAGGAGGTAGGCATATCATTATCCAAGTGTACCATAAAGGGAATACTTCACATGAACAAATACAGAGGGTTCACCACAAGGTGCAAGCCATTCATAAGCCTCAAGAATAGAAAGGCCAGATTAGACGTTGTCAAGAAACATCTAAAAAAGCCAGACCTGTTGTGGAAGAGCATTCTTTGGACAGATGAAACTCAGATCAACCTGTACCAGAATTATGGTAAGAAAAAAGTATGGAGAAGGCTTGGTACGGCTCATGATCCGACGCATACCACATCATCTGTAAAACACAGTGGAGGCAGTGTGATGACATGGGCATGCATGGCTTCCAATAGCACTGGGTCACTAGTGTTTATTGATGATGTGACAGAAGACAGAAGCAGATGGATGAATTCTGAAGTGAAGTTCAAATTCAGCAAAGTTGATTGGATGGCACTTCACAATACAGATGGACAATGACCCAAAACATACTGTGTAAGCAACCCAGGAGTTTTTTACGGCAAAGAAGTGGAATATTCTGCAATGGCCGAGTCAATCACCTGATCTTAACCCGATCAAGCATGCATTTCACTTGCTGAAGACAAAACCAAAGGCAGAAAGACCCACAAACAAACAACAACTGAAGACAGCTGCAGTAAAGGCCTGGCAAAGCATCACAAAGGAGGAAACCCAGCATTTGGTGATGTCCATGGGCTCCAGACTTCAGGCAGTCATTTATTTAAATGTTTAAACGAGGCCTGCTTGGAGGTGCTCAGCTTGTTGCCGTGGGGAGCTGTGGACTCCACACATTACACAACTCTGCCAAACCTCAAAGTCAATGGGGTACCAGTTCTGTTTACTGTCATGTTTGTTCTTATTTGATCATGAATACATTTGCTGTTATGTTCGTTCTTATGCTGAACATTAATAAACTTACTTTAAGTAATTCTGGGACTTATTTCTTCTTTCCTTCATACTTTTTTTTTCCCGGTATGGCTGTGAAATAGGTATACAATTCTATAAAAAAGTGGTCTTAAAAAGGTATCTTAAATTTCACTTGTTGAAGACATTGTTGTGTTGGACCCGCGTTATCATTTAGAGAGTTGAGTTCATGAGCGTGTTGGTGCATCCTGGACCAGTGACGCCACTTCTTGCCTCGCTTGTTGAACTTTCAGCTCTGCTGTATTTGCAGGACTGTGTCGGCCTGTGAGGCCGTGTTCACACGGGACCTCACCGCCTTTTGAGCACTTCTGCGCGAGTATTCTGTTTGTTTGTTTTTTCAAATATATTTATTGTTTTCCTTGAGAGTAGAACAACACAACATCCAACAAGAATGACAGACACACATTAATACCCACATCACAATCTAGAAAAAATATTAATAACAAAACGGAACGAAACAAAAAACAACTAACAATGCTGAAAAAACAAACAAACAAACAAAAAACACAGAGGTGCTACCAGAGGGCAAGACAAACAAAATACATGTTAACAATATTCTGATCAGGTAAAGATAGGGCATAGGTTGGTTGGGATATGTTACAAATAGAGCACCTTGTCAAACGTGTGAGTGTACATAGAGCTCTCTGTATCACCCAAAGTTCCCCATGTTAGCTAATAAGTTCCCCACATCTTTTTGCTGGACATATTCCATATGTTTTTAAAGGAGTCTTGCGTGAGTATTCTGTAACCTTAACAACGGGATTCTATCCTAACCGTCATACATTGTAACCGTTATCATACATTGTATAACGTATAACGTTATCGTCTACTTGTTCAACAAGTTGTGTATACTGTAGCATTTAATAATGGCGAATAAAATGCAACTACTTGCCTTAGCTTTAGCGTTTGAGGAGGAGGAGGAGGTTGCTCCAGAACAGAACGTTTATGGATGCATGACATCCTCCGCAATAGGGAGTCGCAGGGGGCTTTCCGCAACCTGGTCCAGACTACGTCGTCATGACTACAAAGATGCCACTTGAAATGCATGAAATCCAAGTTTATGAAATCCAAGTTTATGAAATCCAAGTTTATTCATTATACACACATGTTCGCCTAGTATTTGACTGCCTGTAGCCCAGTCACGAATGGTCCCAGTATTGTAGCTTCAGACGGAAGAAGTTGGTTGTGATTGTGCTTCCTGTAGCAAGCCCATGATATGTTATTGCTCATATATATTTATTTGAATCCTGTTATTAAAATACATTAACCAACTGCTAAGGCAACAATATAGTAAAAGAGATATTTGGCCCCCCAAATCATGTTCAGTGTAGTGTGAAACAGCAATCACTAGTTGTTTTTGTCCATCTTGGTGGGTCTGACGTCTTGGAGCACCGGTAGCTAGGAAGTAGGTTACTAGGGAAGCAGTGTTTCCCCTACCATTGCCTTGGGGGGGCGGGCCGCCCCCCCAACGGAACCCCCCGCCCCCCCAAGAAAGAGGAATTATTACGGACGTAGACACCAAACATCTGACAAGCAGGCTAAAATATCCGCTTTTTTAAAATGCACCCAACCCGAATCTGGCGAGTGGCAAGCCCATGGGCTCTTTGGTAACGTTAGTCCGCCAGTAGTCTAGCCATAGCCAAACCTATCTCCACACTACGCTTCGCGCTGTAGAATAATACACGATTTTTGCGCGAGTGCGCGACGCGAGAGAGTTTTTGCCGGGTGAGATGTCTTCAGATAGAAAGTAAGCAAGTTGAAACGTTAGCAAATATAATTGCTGAGTGTTCTAACAGAGCAAGTTGGTTCAAATTGGTCTTTATTATTGTGACCACTAGAAAGTGTCTGATTATAGTTCCATGGTGTAAATAGTGTCAAAGAACTAGCAAGCTAGCTAGCTCAGAGGTGATGAGATGAGCTAGTCTGCTGCACACATGCCAGCTAAAGAGCTAACTGGATGCACTTTATTATTTTACTTAAAGTAGATATACAATCTTTCTTATTCTGCTAGAATTGGGCTTTATGGTAATACCATAATGGCATATTTACAGTACATGGACAGTGGATTGAAGCATTGGAAATGTCTGTTTTTTTATAGTTGGACATACGATTTTTTTTTCAGGTGAGAGAGCAAAGTCAAAATGACATTATCTGACTGGATTGCCCACGGCAATCCAATATTCAGTTATAATTATGTTATAAATTGATATGGATCAATGTATACCTCTTATTAGATTATAAATACTCATTATAATAAATAATAATAAAAACCAGTATAATAAATACTGGTTGTTATGTTTGCCTTTTGGTTGACAGCAAAAGGGAGAGAGGAGGATAGAGAGAGAGAGAGCGAGAGAGAGCAGGATGGTGTCAGCACACCAGAGAGAGAGAGAGCAAGAACCAGGTGAGAAAGTGGACAGGTAGTCAAGACCACATAAGTAAGTAGCCTTAAGAACCGACGGTTCTCGAGCCTAATGGCCCATAGGACAGGAGCCTATCTCCTGTTTCCGTAGCGTGAGGCGGCTTAATGTACAAGTTAGTACACCCCCTGGACATGACGCTGGGGGGGGGGGGTCCATGCCACCCCCCCAAGGCAGCAAACCTAGGGGAAACACTGGGAAGGTACACGCGTACCTACTCTCCTCGTCTTGATTGGTCAGCTGTCAGGAAGGGGCTTGACATCACACAGCGCCTTTCTGAAAAGTTAAATAAATTCAACTGAAAAAGGCGCTTTTTTCACACTTTTTGAAAGGCGGACGCTTTTTTCCTTTTCCCATAGGGTTGTATGTAAAAAGGCGCTGAAGGCCGCGCTTTTTTCAAAAGAAAAAGTAGTCAAGTGTGAACATGGCCTAACAATTCCAAATTCTTCTGGACAATTAATTGTCTCAGAAATAATTGTCATTGACAATTATAATTGTCACTGACCCCCAAATTGCTTCCAATGAGCAGGCCGGCGCCTTGCATGGTAGCTTGCCGCCATTGGTGTGTGAATGGGTGACTGAGAGGCCATTGTAAAGCTCTTTGGAATAAGGCGCTATATAAATGTAATCCATTTACCATTTCACTGTTATGTAACCCAGATAATGTAATAACACAGCAACATATGAAGTAAACCATGCCTCTTTATTATCATAAAACGTATTTTGTCACCCTTCACTTTCTCGTACAAATTTCAAATGGCAGTTTTGGAGATACTTTGGAGTAAGTCTTACTAGGCAACTCGTATTGGCCGTCAAAAGAGTACAGGATGTCTTTAAATGGCTTCTCCACTGTATTGAAAAATAATTCAATAAAAATGTATTAAGCACTTTGAGCTGCAACATTTGCAGGAAAAGTGGTATACAAATAAAAGTTGTTATTATTATTACATTGAATGGCCTCATCTCTTTCGCGATGTAATGCGTCATTGCGTGCACCATTTGGAACTGTCCTGCTTATACTTTGTGTGTCCGCTTAACGACTCACCAAGACCCAGTTGCCGGGAGGGACCAGCCACTTTAGCGGCACTGAGCGATTTGTTGATGACTGCAAATTGGGTGGGATGGTGACTTTTTAGGTGTTGCATCAGTCCTTTTTTTGTTACTCACTGTTTTGCAAAAGGAAAATGTGTTTGTAACCCTGTATATCTTTCCTTTTCTTACAGACCAGCAGAGCTCCAACCCAGGTTCAGACAGCGAGCCCAGCTCCACCACATCAGGAAACCATAAACAACACAGACACTCAGGAGAGAAAACACACCACTGCTCCCAGTGTGGCAAGAGTTTCAAGCATGCAGCAAACCTGAAGACACATCAGAGAATACACACTGGAGAGAAACCTTACCAGTGCTCCCAGTGTGAGAAATGTTTTAATCAAGCAGGAGCCCTAACTATGCACCAGATAATACATACAGGAGAGAAACCATACCAGTGCTCCCAGTGTGAGAAATCTTTTAATCATTCAAATAACCTAGCTAGACACCGGAGAACACACACAGGAGAGAAACCACACCAGTGCTCCCAGTGTGGGAAGAGTTTCAGGGAAGCAAGTGTCCTGAAAAACCATCAGCGAATACACACAGGAGAGAAACCATACCAATGCTCCCTTTGTGGGAAGAGCTTCAGTCATGCAGTATCCCTTAGGAGACATCAGATAAGACACACAGAAGAGAAACCATACCAGTGCTCCCACTGTGGGAGGAGATTCACTTTTGCATGTTCCCTTCAGAGACATCAGAAAATACACATTAGAGAGAAACTATACCGTTGCTCGCAGTGTGGGAAGAGTCTTCCATTAGATGTAAACAACCTAAAGACACCTAAAGACAGCCTAAAGTGCTCCCAGTGTGCAGAAAACCTGAAGATGGAGCAGAGAATGCACACAGGAGAGAAACCATTCCAGTGCTCCCAGTGTGGGGATGGTTTCAATCAAGCAGGAAACCTGAAGATGCACCAGAGAGTACACAGAGGAGAGAATACCGTACCAGTGTTCCCAGCAGTGACGGACTGGCCATCGGGCAAGCCTGGCAAATGCCCGGAGGGCCGCGAGACTCTGGGACGCTCAGAATGTATTATTTAAAATATATATATATATATACCGTATTTTCCGCACTATAAGGCGCACCGGATTATAAGGCGCACCTTCAATGAATGGCCTATTTTAGAATTGTTTTCATATACAAGGCGCACCGGATTATAAGGCGCACTGTCGTTTTTTTTTTTTGACTGGGTTTGCGTTATGCATCCACTAGATAGAGCTGTGCTAAAGGGAATGTCAACACAACAGTCAAATAAAGTCACACTTTATTAAGCGTTCTTAAACGTTGTTCAACGTTCAAACGTTGTTCAAACGTTAATGTGCATATTAACAATATTAACAATAACATATTAACAATATTAACAATATCTCCCAAACAATATAACAAGTTCACTCTTCTCCCAAACGTGGAGGGGAACGTTTCTTTGTCTTTGTAGACCTCAAGCTTCACATTCCAAAGGCATGGGTGTTCTACAATGACATGGAGACATAACAATATTAACAATAACATATTAACAATATTAACAATATCTCCCAGCCTTGTTCACTCTTCTCCCAAACGTGGAGGGGAACTTTTCTTTGTCTTTGTAGACCTCAAGCTTCACATTCCAAAGGCATGGGTGTTCTACAATGACATGGAGACAGAGGGATGAGATGTTCATTAATTCAATTCAGTCAAACATTCAAACTTTATTTCAGTAAACACGTAGTAAAAGAAACAGTTGAAACCACTAAATCAAACGTTAGTGCATAACTCAACATTGTTCAGTTATGTATAACACGTAAAGCTCACTTTTTCAGTTCATTCCTCGTCCACGAATCCCTTGAATTCTTCTTCTTCAATGTCCGAATTGAACAGTTGGGTGAGTACGGCATCCATTCAGAGCACATGATAGCATAACAATAGCATAGCATTCGCGGAGATTCCAAGATGGCGGCCGTCGTTTACTGATTACCGTAATGCTGCAAGCGGTGCGGCTTTGTAGTTTACCAGTCGTACTGAAACATTTTATTATTATTAAAAAAAAATATTGGTCATGTAATTTTCACATTTTGATCCATATATAAGGCGCACCGGATTATAAGGCGCACTGTCGTTTTTTGTTTTTTTTGGGACTTTTAAGTGCGCCTTATAGTGCGGAAAATACGGTATATATATTTGTAATTTTGTCTCTGGTGATTTTCATTGAAAATAACTTATTTCAGCAGACCACGGCCCAAAACATTTGATATCGGCCCGGGTCGTCCACGCAGTTCTGCGCGTATGCCCAGGGCCTAGCGTTACACGTATTTTCCCATGATCAACTCGTTGCTACGCAACAAGAGATAACTCGAGTAGAAGAAGAAGAATCGAATATAAGAACGAAATGTATCTGGGCAGTAAACGACCAAAGGGTGGGGCAGAGAAAAAGAGGGACAAATCAAAGAAAGCTCTATTGGCGGAGGGGGGGAGCGGGGGGGTTAACGAATATAACCTATCGGTTTGCGAAGCAAGCAGTGTGATGGTTCATGTAACTGTATTTTTTTGCTAACGTTGTTGTATTCTGTGTCAGAGCAGCTTCTCTTAGCTACACCGAGTCTATATTAACGTAAGCTATTAGGCTTAACTGGACCTCAAGGTTTTCAGCAGGTTCGAGCAGTTCAGTGTTATAGCGTTAGCTAGCTGGCTAGATAAGTTAACTTAGGCTGTGTCCACCAACAAGCTGTATATTTAGCTAAACGGCACCAAGCTAAGGTAAATAGCTAGCTATGCTAACGTTCACCATCTCTGTAGTCAGCTCTAAAATACCGCTCGCCAGTGGACACGCACCTCATGTCATCATTCCGTTTATAACAGCAGTTAACGTTACACTGCTTTCATGTTCAGAATGAGGGAATTTGATGAGAGCGATGCCGTTCATGTGCACAACTGGATGCAGGGAGCAAGTGTAGTTGGAAGTAGGGATGCACCGAAATTCGGCCACCGAATGTATTGGGCCGAAAATAGCACAAAAAAGTACATTCGGTGTGAAAAGGCTATTGAAAGAGCTATTGACTGATGACTGCCTACTGACTAGTCATATAATTACAGCAAACATGTCAGTAGTTTGGCATCTGTCCTCTGAACGACAAGGAGAGACACATTCCAACATTGACTTCCGTTTTCGCGATTTCAAAATAAAAGCGCGAGCTAAGCGTTGTTGAAAATCAATGACACATCGCTAGTCAACTAACACAGCTTGTTTTGTGAGCCTGCTAACAATGTAAAGTAGTGTTCTAGTTAACTAGGTAGAGTGGGGATTACTCACCGAATCCAATGTATTGCAATATTTTGGCTAAGATCGATGCCACAGTTCAGGTTAAGTCAGTCACTGTGGATTGTTCAGCGATTCGATTGTAGTGTGTGTCAGTTGCGTGTGTTATGTGTTCCAAATGTCTACATTCGATTCTTGTCAGTCTGGTTATCTCAAGCTTTTTATGTTAACAATCCCTGTTGCTTGTTGCGTTTGGAAATAGGGCTGTTGTGTCGCAAATGCCAGGGCTGTTTTTTGATCCCAGTCTGCCCCTGGCTCCCAGTGTTGGAAAGGTTTCACTAATGCACAATGCCTAAGGTCACATCAGAGAAAACACACAAGATCTCACTACTGCTCCTAGCGTGGGAAGAACTTGGAATGAGCATGAACCCTAATGAGGCATCAGAGAATACACACAGCATGAACCCTAATGAGGCATCAGAGAATACACACAGCAGCATGAACCCTAATGAGGCATCAGAGAATACACACAGCAGCATGAACCCTAATGAGGCATCAGAGAATACACACAGCAGCATGAACCCTAATGAGGCATCAGAGAATACACACAGCTCCCAGTGTTGGATGACTTTCAGTCATACAAGCAACCAAACAAAACATCAGTCAATCCACACAGGAGAGAAACTATGTTTTGTACAATTGTATACCCACAATGCAATGTGTCATGAAATTACTGCAGCTTTTAATCCTGTGAATATTAGCTTCAGCTTGGACACAATCTGACAAGGCTGTGGTGGTTGCATATCTGCAAATACTCCTTCTTTACAGGGGTTCACTTTTATATACCCCCTTCTCTATGCCCCTCATGTCTTGCTTCCTGCTTCTGAGTAGAGTAGACGTGCTTCTCCCATCTCCTCTCCTCGCGCTGCTTTCTTGCTTCTCTTTTATAGTTTTCCAAAACATTTTTTATAGCTACATTCTTTTATGTTCTTTTTTTGTTTGTTTTGTTTTCTTGCTCTACAATTTTACCAGTGATGATAGATGTGAAGACTGACTGATCACACACCTGGAGCACCAACGTGTACAAGCAATGGCCTAATCAAGGAGTCACCAGTCTACTGTTTGTCTCTCGGACACCGGGCAGAATATCCTCTCGGCCTTGCAGAGGCTGCCTGTCGCCTTGCAGAGGCTGCCACGGATATCTACAGAAGACTGCAGTACTTGGGAGTGCCCTGGAGTTACTGATTTCTGGAGGACGGTGTGTGATACATTGTCCCTCATTCTGTCCAAACAAATCCCACACTCACCAGCAGTCTTATTACTAAATGACAGTTCAACCCTGGATTTAAATATCAAACAGAGAGGCATCTGGCTGGCCGGCCTTACGGCGGCCAAAAGGATTATAGCTTGCAGGTGGAAGTCACCCCATTTCTTGACCACGCAGAGGTGGATCTTAGACTTCATAGACATAGCCAGCATGGAACACTGGATAGCTAACAGGCATCAGGCAATATCTGATCATATTTCTTGCTGGGATCAAACCATTACCATTCTCAAGAAATTACTTTAAGCTAATCCATTTGCTCCTTCCATGGGGTTCTGTGGGTTGGGGTGGGCTGTGATTGGGCGGGTGGGTAGGAGGTATTTGGCATCTGTGGGAGGTGGGGGACTGGTGGGGTAATGGGAGATTGGGAAGGGGGGGGGGGGGGGGGGGGGTGGATGGTTTATGGGAATTTTGTATTTGTACTGGATTTCTCTTTTGTTTATATGTTACCACTCCCTTGTACTATTCCCTGAAATAATAATAAAAAATGTATCACAAAAAAGAAGACTGCAGTACTTGAAACAAAGATATTTCAACTGAAGGACTCTGTGAACAGTGCTGCACTGGTACCGAGTCAGAATGCTAACATGAGTAGCACCCGGCCCACTGACAACGGTACTCCCCCTCTGAATGCCCGTTGGGAAAAGCCGGCGCCCTCGACTCTGTTTCCCGCAGACAGCGATTCTCAACCTGAGATCAGTACCGCGACCGGCTGGCCGTCACTGGCTACCCAACAGCTATTGTATGAGCCTGCATTAAAAGGGCTGCAAGCTAACGATGCTACAGCACAAGCTAACAATGCTAGTTCAGCCCCGCGGTGGTGTAGCGGTCTACGCACTGGCCACTAGTGCATGCTGCCCACCGGGGCCGGGGTTCGTATCCCGGCTCGCCAGATCCAGATATGGCCGAGGCACACGGGAAGCGGCATATTGGCCGGCCGCTTCCGAGGGCGGTATAGGAGTATTTCTGGACTAGGATCCGTCGCGCAACACCGCCCCCTGGGCGCCGGAATAACGGTACTGGGCTCGAGGAGCCAGTCAGCCTAGTCTGCCTGGCGGCCTCTTCTGGGACTGCCGGCCACGGGGTCGTGCGGCGGATCCTATGCAATAGGCAGGGGATAATTGGATGCTAAGTTGGGTTAAATTGGCTACCAAATTGGGTGAAAAAGGGATAAAATCTAAAAAAAAAAAAAAAAAAATGCTAGTTCAGGGCCCACCTTAAAGCCAGCTACCAGGCTTAAGCAACACCAAGGTAATGATACAACGTGACCAATAGCAACTTTAATTATTATATAATTATAATGATTATATTATTATAATTAATTATTATCAACATCGGCAGTAAGGGGAACATAAAAGCATACTGCTTCCCTGACGGACTCCCAAACCCCCAGGGCCGGCGTGAGGTGATTGGCCGCCCTAGGCAAACAAAAACTGCGCCCCAAATGCTAAATAGCAAAGCAAGACAACTTATTGCGGCTGACTATCGATCCAATCGTAAAAACAGCCGCGGTGGGCTAAGTAGGGTAAACTGTGCATTCATTTACGCGCACAACAAAAACCGAGTCCAAGTCCGATGTTTGCTACAAACCAATGTATTGTCCATATCACATCGCTTGTTCCATACCATTTAGCGAGTGCAAGGTTAATTAGGCCATGTTAAGCAGTGCGGTCTGTCTCGTTCCGTTAGTGTGTTAATTGCGGTAAACAAATTGTGTGTCCTTTACTCCTGGCTCACCCCACCATTACAAGCCACAAACCAACCAGGCACACATGCAACTAGTAGCCCCCAACCCGAGCACACACCCACTGCCACACCCACAACCAACAAACAAACCCCCATGGCTCCTACACAACTGTTTGGAAATGAGATAATAGGAGGACTACATTTATTTTTAACCAGTAAGGCAACTGTTAAAATCATCATATTAATATTCATATAATTGTCTATAGCCTATGTATTCTCATGCCACAGCGCAGCTGGCTCTCTCTCACACACACTGATCGAAATGACACTGTAGGCTAAACAACACACTGCAAGCCTACAATGGGAAAGGGGGAAAGAACGAAAGAAAGATTCAGAGCCTAGGCTAATGTTACCAACGTGAAAAGCAAGCAAGAAAAAGTTGTGTTCTGCCAGCACCAGGGACAGCGCCCGGGTCCACACACACACACATGCGCGCGCGCGCACACACACACACAGACAGAGAGAGACAGAGAGGGAGAGATATCAGATAAGTTCACCCTCACCCGCTTAGAAGTACACTTTTCTTGCCTTGGCTGCAGCAAAGTCCTCAATAATTTTGGTGCAGTCCAAGTTGCGAGCTATTTTGTGCTCGATTGCTATTTCAGCAAGTCCATTTAGACGGTCTTGAGACATCGTTGAGCGTAGGTAGTTTTTTAGGAGTTTTAGCTTGGAAAAGCTTCGCTCCCCAGAGGCCACTGTTACTGGCACAGTCAACAATATGCGCAAGGCGATGCTTAGGTTTGGGTACATATCCAAGAGGCCTTCCTTGTAAATGTAACTCAATATGCCAAACGGAGAATCAGGCAAGGCATTGGGATAGCTCCTGACCACTGTGCTGATCTCAAGACACAGGTCAGCAGGCTCTATGTCCTCCATTTCCTCTGCGAAACGTTGACACCTCTCAGGCAGTGTGCTGTTTTCAATAGCTGTCTGCATGTCCTTGGTGCTGAAGAGAAACCCAAACAAAAAAGTGAAGCTGTCCAGCTGTGAAAATCTCTCTCTTAGACTGGATAGGGCCGTATCAATCAGACTGAGAAACACATCTCGCTTGTAGCGCTCCTCGGCTGTCATTTGTGGACCGTCATCTGCGCTTTCATAATCAAACATAGCCCGTTTCTTTCCCCGTCTTTGTTTTGGAAACTCAAATGCCATTTCCTCACCGGCCTTGTCACTGATTGCTTTTGTGATTTCTTCTGCATCTGTGCGAGCAGCAATAAAACCGTTCTCTCTTAAATCTTTTAAAAACTCCTCCACGGCACGCGTTTCATTTCTCAGGGTTTCCATACTGACTGAGGGACTCTGTATCATTTTACTCACGTTATTAATGTGATACAAAACTTTGTGCCACACAATGATGCTCACAGTAAAGGGCGCTGATATAATCTCTTTAGAGAGGCTTTTGGCTTCTGTCGCTGTCATGCCATCTCTTTTCTCCAGTGAATGATCCACAAGTGCTTCCAAAGCAGCGTGCACTTCATGCAGCTGATACCGTAACACTTTCACACTGTCAATGCGAGATTCCCAACGTGTGTCTGAGAGGGGTTTGACGGTCAGCTTAGAGACATTATCTTTCAATATGGACCATCGAGCAGTCGAAGAGCTAAAGATGACATAAACTCTTTGTAGGATTCCAAAGAAAGAGACAGACTGCACTGAGGACTTAGCAGCATCGGAAACAACTAAGTTTAATGTGTGGCTGCCGCACGGCATGTAGAGAGCTTTTTTGTTTAGATCAATGATTCGTTTTTGCACTCCCTGTTTTTTACCTTTCATGTTACTCCCGTTGTCGTAACTTTGGCCTCTACATTCCTTTATGTTGAGACCCAGTTTTTCCAAATGGCCCAAGAAAGTATCGCACAGTGCTTCGCCTGTTGTGGACCCACATTGGATAAATCCAACAAAGTGTTCGGCAATCGAAACGTCAGCAGAGTCACAGTTCACAACGCGTAAAATGACTGACATCTGTTCAACATGGCTAACGTCGGGCGTACAGTCCATAATCACAGCATAATATTTTGCACTGTGAACCTTTTCAGTAATGGCCCGAATAACCATTCCTCCAATCTGCACAATCAGTTCGTTCTGAATATTGTAGTATATTTGTACTTAAAACACATGGTGTGGGCCTGTGCTACTAAAGATGGGGGTTGTATGACGATCATATGCTCAGGACATTGACTGTCCTTCTATGGTCAGCTGAGGAATGACTTCCTGGAATGATTGTAGGCCATAGTGACATCACAGGTGACTGCCCCCTTTTCACCCCTTGACCAGCTCTAGGGAAGGTGATAGGGCAGACATCTGTAGTGACTGTGATAGGATCACTGGTAGATATTTGCATAAGAAAAGGGAACAAAAAGGACAAGACAGAGCAGAGGAATGTATGTATGTTTTGTACTTTGATTAAATCGTCTTAAACTCAATAACTGTTCTTTGATTCATAACCAACAAAATTAACCTCATAAGTGGCGAGCCAAGCGAAGGAGAGAAATAACCATCTTTTCACAGTCATTTTGCAACTCTTCAATTCAACAAAGGTACGTTTCTGCAGAGACCCCTCCCCCGTTGATTCCAGCAGTAGAAGTGTGTGCAAAGTTGACTATGAATCTCAGATAAGTTATACTCAAAAGAATCTTGTGTAAAGTTAATCTTGTTGGAATAGAAACAAACCTTTCATAATCTTTAAGCTGGGGTTGGTGAGGGCCGGACTTAAGTCCGTGTTTTGTAAATATAGTGTTTGATGGTAAGGAAATGGGATTTGAGTGTTTGTATGGTATTATGGAATATCGTGTGTGTCTGTGTAAAATTCGGTATTGATAAAGTGTAATTGGACTGTGAAGTCTATTTTGTAAGAAAGAGCATTATTGTAGCAGATTAAGAAATCAAATCTTCAGAACTGTGGCCTACCAAGTGTGTCTTAGACGCCATTGCTCATTGTCCAGAGAGAAAAGACACGCGCGCAGAGACGCGGACACACACAGGCATCGGGGGTATTTTAAATAGTTTAAAGGTACGGTTACTAGGAAAACAGAGGAGTTTACACGGGGAACGCGCGCATGTGCAAACATTACACACACGGAGACGCGCGCATGTGCATTCATTTTCACACACAGCAGTGAGCGAGGAGCTCACTTTCAAATCCTTTCTTTCATTTTCATTTTGTGATAAAGTTGTGATCGTTGAATCACGAAAGTTTAAGCATTGTTTGTTAGAAGTAAAGATAGATTGTGAGTTTTAGGTAAGATTCAAAGAGAATCGTTCAGCACAGAAGGATTTATGACACCCAATAAAATGGCTCTCTGCCTGCTTGCAGAATGTTGGTGAAATCATTTACAGTCATAGATTGATGTTTGTAAATGATTGTTCTATATTACATTACTTTAGTTAATTTAATTAATTACTAATTGGTTGAATTAATTATTCAGATCATTCATTATCTGTTTCACAAAACTTTGATCAATTGTTTTGTGATAATCTAATGATAACCATTCCTTTTTGATATTTTGATAATAGCTGAATGACTTCACAGGTTTGCATCAATGAAGTATACGATTGTACAATGACTAAGTCTAACTAATCATTCATTCCTTTCAAATAACAAGTCGATTTCTTTACAGGTTGTAATTAATAACTAATCATTCATTCCTTTCAAATAACAAGTCGATTTCTTTACAGGTTGTAATTAATATTCGTATTTTACGTATTTTATTTTAGTTAGGTCATTTCCACAGTGTTTGATTAAGGAATAGCAGAATAGTACATATTTGATAGTTGAGCAGTAAAAGGGTTTTTGTAAATCAGTGAATACTTAGGTGTTGACCAGCCTTTGGGATTTAATAATTGTGTTGACCAGAACTGTAATTAGTATTGAATGAGCAATTAAGTGACACATATTCATACACAATAAGGAAAAAACATTTAAGTAAAAAACACACACATAGATTACATTTAGATTAAAACACACACATAGATCAGATTTAAGTTAATACTACACTGACATACATAAGAGGCAAATCTGTTATTCTGAGTTGTAGGGTTCTGTGTGGACAGTTAATACAGTTAAATTGGACTAGCATTTGTTTAGCAAACAAGGCAATAAGGAGGTGGGTTGTAAGAAAAGTACACCTTATAGAATATTTTCAGCATATTGAGCAGTATAAATCAATCAGCTTAAGATGGGGGCAGCTTCAACTAAGATGTTAAAAGATATTAGTGAGGATAGTGGAATATTGGCAACTTTATCCCCTATGGCTATAGTAGAAAAAATGAATCCTCTTGTTAAGGTAATTAGCAAAATATCAACGAAATGGAATAGTCGTTGGGCAGACATTGAACAGCCGTGGCCGAGAGAGGGCACCTTCGACTTACGAGTTATTGCAACTTTAGAGGTACTTATTAAAACCTATAAAGCGAACCAGAAAAAGGCAAAGAATAGATCAGAAAAACGCAGGTTAGAGTTAGCTATTTTAGAGCTATTTAAGGTAGAGGGGCAGAAATTAGCATCAGCTCAGATGGAACCGAAAGAAAAAGATGAGTTGGCCAGAACACTGGAACAGAAATTGAACATTCCATTCACAAACATGTGTCCAGTCTCCAGTCCCCCTCCATATGCTAAGGCACTGGAGGACCATTCCCAGAAGAAGAAGAAGAAGAAGAAGAAGAAGAAGGAGCCAAGGGGAAAAGGGGAGGACAAGAGTGACGAGGAAGATGACAGCGAAGATGGCAGTGAAGACTCAAGTGATGACGACAATGCAGATGGAGGCTACAACGCTCAGGTCAGGAAGATGATAGCCACAGCCGAAAAGAAAGGTGGGAGAAGACGCCGGGAGAAAGCGGAAAGAGAGGAAGGAAGACACCACAGATGGCTGAAGGAGCAACGAGAAAGGGAGGAAGAGGAATATTGTCATCGAATGTCATCAAATACATTAAAGAACTGTCCAGTGCTGATTCGGGGTAACAAGATGGAATATCATCCTTGGAATCATACAGATCTGTCTGAAGTGATAGAAAAGCTCCCAGTCCTGGAAGATGGTGGCCACGCGTGGACGACAGAGGTAGACGTGAGACTGACAGGAACGCAAGCAGCGATGGGAGACCTGAAAAGACTCTTAGCTTTTATTGCAGGATTGGATACAATGCAGGAAATATTGATGAAGGCAGGACTTCATAGATATATCAATACATCAGTTTATGATCCAGAGCTCTTCGCAGCAAACAGAGGCAAACTGTGGAAGGCAATCAGAGAGACTTACCCTACTCACATTCACCCAGACAATATCATTGTGAAGCCACTGGGGGGAGATGAGAATCCCAGGGGTTTTGTTGCCCGTGTGCACTCTCAATGGAGAAGTGTGACAGGGAAGGACGCTGAAGATAACCCCTTAGAAAAATCCATAATCAGGGAAAAAATACGAGAAGGTCTTCCTGCCCCAGTTAAGGATAAGCTAGCAGAAGTGGTGGGGCTACGACACATGAACAAAGCTGTTTATATAGACCACGTAGCTCATCAAGTTGAGTTATATCGAAAGAATATTCAGATACAGAAGACACAAGACGAAGAGTCACTCAGAATATTGACTCATGTGCAATTGACTGAAAGCAAGAGGAACATAGAGGGAGTGCAGGCTTTAGCTCCACAGGTCCCATCTCAGCAACAGCAAACTGTCCCTCCCCAGTCCTACTCACAGGGGCCACAAGGGGGGTATCCTGCTACTTACCAGCCATACCCACAGGGGCCACCAGGGGTGCAAGCGGTTCCATACCAGCCGTACACACAGCCTGGCCAAGGACCACCACCAGGGGGATGGACAGCAGCAGGGAAGAAGATGCTAGGACCATGTTACCAATGCGGCCAGAATGGACATCTAGCCTGTACCTGCTACAACAGGCCCCAAGGGGGCGCAGGGGGGAGCCAAGGAGGAGGATATTGGCCTCCTGCTACACCTGCTCCAGGAGTGATGAACCTCTACGAAGGCCCAGCAGCTGGCCTATAGGGGTGCCCGGAAGATCCGAGTGGGAGGTGCCAGCTGGTGGTGACAAAGAAGCCTGAAGACGCCACGCACCTTCCTATGTCTGGAGAATATGTGAAGACAATCGGATTTGAGGGAATTAAACAGCTGATTCCTACAACTGAGCTTGTAGACTTAGGGCCAATCCCAATTCACCCCTAGCCCTTCGTTTTCACCCCTATGGCTCGATTTGCGCGTTCACGTTTAGGGCGAGGGCTGTCCCAATTCATATTTCATCGAGGGCTAGGGGTAAGGGGGAGGGCTAACTATTACTTCGTTTCGAGCGATTTCAGGACCAGACTAGCTTTGAAGGGATAGGGGTACGCTACCCCTTGATTCCAGGATGCATTGCGAATCATCTACAGAAATGTTATGTCGCTCTATTCAATGCGGAAATGTCATTTTAATTCTCTGTAATTACTTATTAATAAAGATTTGAAAAATTATGATAACCATCTTATTGTCTTAGTTTAATGTCATTACAATGCATTATAGACCTTTTATTTATAACACGCATAACCCAAAAATCGCTTTTATGTCGGTGCTGTGTCTAACGTTACAGTAACGCAACGCTGCATGACAGTCGAGCATTTCAGAGATGTACAATCATAAATCAATTATTACCTGTGGCGTTTGACAGTGGATGATGGTACATATGTAAAGTTATCTATCAAACGTTCGGCTGACTTGTTATTTCCACCCGCAATCTAATCCGAGCAGTTGTTATTATGTAATATTATTAATGGGTTGTATCATTCATTTCAATGCATTATAGACCTTTTCTTTATAACAAGCACAACAACAACAAAACGTTATCATGCCGATATAAGTGTGTCTAACGTTACAAGCTGATTTGTGCATGACAGCCGCGCATTGACATATTTCCATGTCTGATGGCATATGACACGCGAAATGTAACAGTTAAGGATACGCGTAAAGGATGATGATCTATCACCGTTCGACTCTACTGAGAAATGTTTCCGCTTATTTGTCATCTTTCCTTCACGGGCAAATGTGGCCGTGTCTCCAAGAGATCCTCTTTCTACGTTTTTGACCACCACTATGATGGATTGATTTTTGGATTCTAGACGACGAATTGTTCTGAGAAAGGCGCTTGGTAACGTGATTTTTGGACAACGCTTTATGACTACTGATGGACTCGTGTGTATGTGGTGGCTGAGGATTGAGTCACGGGTATCTTTGGAGGAACATTGTGCGCTGACAGATGGTTAATACTCTGTGTTTTGGTTGGAGTCATTCATTGTCATTATTGCGATGTCCACAAAAAATACATCGCTGACGGAAGAGACTAAAAAAGGAACGTCTAACTACAGTGTGTTGATAACAAACGAAAAAAGATCCTTATAGCACACGCAACAGAAATAAACACAGCTGAAGAAGGCATTGCGAGATGTGAGAATTCGCCGGCAACACAACGCGTCACCCGTACCGCGTCTAAACCACTGTTGATGACGTAGGCGCCGTGAAGGGCTGTCCCAATTCATAGGGCTTAGATTTCAAGGGGTAGGGCTTGTGACGTGTTCGAAGGCCTTGCCTTCGAATCGAGTGACACTCGAAAACGAGCCATAGGCGTAGAAAAGGGAATTGGGATTGGCCCTTCGAGTACAAGGGACAGAAAGCAACTCTGTCAATACTTGTGTCAGAACACACGCCAACAGGGCTGCTAGGGAGAGATGCTCTATGCCAATTGAACTGTACAGTAAAATGCACACCTGACGGCTGTCAGGTGACGGTGCCATCCGGTGCTCAGATTCCATCGACAGCCAGAGTGATTAAGCATAGAACAGACCTACAAGCTTTGCCTTTAAAGGGAGCTGATATAGAATATTGGGTTGATGGGTCTTGTTACCGGGTAGGAGAAAATTTGTGCGCTGGGTATTCCTTAGTTAAAGCACAGAATTCAAAGTTTATTGTGGAACAGGCTGAGGCAGTTCCTCAGCCTTGCTCAGCTCAGTTGGCTGAGTTGATTGCCCTCACAGAAGCATGCAACTTAGGAACCGGACGGAGAGTGACAGTGTACACCGACTCTGCCTATGCACATAATGTTTGTCATTTTAATGGAGCTGTATGGAGGGGGCGGGGTTTTAAGAGAACTGATGGTACGCCTATACAGCACCACGCACAGATCATGAAGCTGTTACAAGCCATGATGAAGCCAAAGGAATTAGCCATAGTGAAGTGTGCCGCACACAGGTCTGAATCATCACATGTCACACAAGGTAACAGGGCTGCAGAGGATGCAGCCAAAGCCATTACAGGAGCAGACAAGGCAGGTAAAGTTCTTCTGGTCGCACATGAAATGCAATTACAGGGCATGGTCACACTTGAGGATTTATTGATGTTACAGAGTAGAGCAACTACGTTAGACAAGAATGTTTGGCTAGCAAGGGGGGCAAGTCAGGATGACACAGGTCTATGGAGGAATCATGAGGGGTTGGTTGTAGCACCCTCAGATTTATTAGGCATGTTAATACGGGAAGCTCATGGATTAGCACATGTGGCTAGGGGGGAGGTAAGACGCAAGATCACCAAGGAATATGGGTTTTGGAGTCCATATTTGATGGAACAGATTGACCATGCTTTAGGTCAATGTGGGGTATGTTGGAGAAACAACATCAGAGTGGGTACACCAGTGGTGTCTGGGCATATCCCTACCCCAATAGGGCCACGGGTGGTGGACAGGGGGGTGGATGTACAGAGTAGGCAGGATGTTGTGCCAACAGGTGCCGAGGTTCCCAGAGAACCTGAGAAGGAGGAGCTACGACGAGATGCTGTGATGTTGCCAGAGCCAGTGGCAAGGCCAGTGTTACAGCCAGTGATATTACCGGCAATGCCTGAAACCGAGGGGACAGTGGAAAGCTGTCCAGATGCCAATGAACCAGAAACCAACGAAGCAGAGAGTGTTGACAGTCTGGAGGTCCAGCCTGGGAGTGTCCAAAGCTTGGACACCTGTGCTACTGGGGATGCTGGCGAGTGCCTGCATCATGCTTCAGATGATGCTGAGGGCGACTCCCCAGACGTTGATCAGCGTGGGAGGGGACCAGACGACTGCCTGAACCTGAATGACACTGACAGACGACGACCAGTTAAGAAGAGATTAAAGACTACGCATAGGGTAGTGAAGCAGCAGATCAAAGGGAACTACGGGAATGGACAGCAGATGATAGCATGGCTGGAAACGGTCTTAGGGGCATGGGAAACTTATTTTGCTAAGATAGGAGCACCTATTATAGCAGACATGATTTTTGACTTTCTTAGGAGACAGGGCCTCATTGACTGTTTTTGGAAAATCAGTCACTCAGTCCACGTTGATGAACTTTTCAGAAGACTAGTCCTCATCTGAGGTGAAGATCTATGCATTAATGCATTCCCTTTGTCCTGTGCTTACTGTTGGAGAAGTATGTGTTATGATAACTGAATGTCATTATTTGTGTATTGTTTGTTTATTTCTATATCATATGTGATTGATGTCAGTTGAGAAGTGATGTGGTGGTTATGCAAAGATAGGAAAGAAGTTCTGTTCCTAGCGCAACAAAGAAAAAGCTCCTGACTAGGAAAGGTTATCAATCTGAGACAGCGGTAAAGGTTGTTCTCCAACTGGGTTCAAGTACTAGTAACCTCTGACCCTGAAGGTGCAAGAAACAAGAAGACGTCGGTCGTTGGAAGTTTTTGTGTTGAAATGTGTATGATGTACTGTGTTTAGATTAATTTGTATTGTTATTTTTAGTATTCTTTTTTATTGTTGATTGTTTTGTATTTGGTTTATATGATATTTTTGGTTGCTGGTACTGGTGCTGGGTTAGTCTGTGTTATTATGTTTCTTGTGTTGTGTGTTGGTGTAGTTTTTCTGTCTGTTGTTGTTTATTTAAAAAAATATATATATATAATATTTGGTTTCTTAGCTGCAGTATGTGGGGTTTGTGTTTTAGTTTTATTTTATGTGGTCGTTTAGTTTCGGAGAGGGGGGAATATGTAGTATATTTGTACTTAAAACACACATGGTGTGGGCCTGTGCTACTAAAGATGGGGGTTGTATGACGATCATATGCTCAGGACATTGACTGTCCTTCTATGGTCAGCTGAGGAATGACTTCCTGGAATGATTGTAGGCCATAGTGACATCACAGGTGACTGCCCCCTTTTCACCCCTTGACCAGCTCTAGGGAAGGTGATAGGGCAGACATCTGTAGTGACTGTGATAGGATCACTGGTAGATATTTGCATAAGAAAAGGGAACAAAAAGGACAAGACAGAGCAGAGGGGCCTCTTAACCACCCCAGCCAGCCCAGCAGAGGAGAGCAGACACCAGGCTCCAGCTATTGGTATATGTATGTATGTTTAGTACTTTGATTAAATCGTCTTAAACTCAATAACTGTTCTTTGATTCATAACCAACAAAATTAACCTCAATATCCTTGCTTAGGTAATGACTGGTTATTTCATTTCTCTCAATCCGTCTTAAGTGTTCACTCATAACTGGGTCATGTTTAGCCATCAGCTCCACCTGTCCTAAGAAGTGCCCATTGGAGGGCTCGTGCAGTCTGTCTGTTGTCCCACGAAAGGCCATGTTACGTTCAGCTAAATGACAGATGATGCTGATAATTCTGGATAGCACTTCGCTCCAGTATTTTTTCTCTCTCTCAATTAGCTCCATGTGTTGCCAGTCCACAGTTTTCTTTTGGTCCATTCCAACCTGTAGTGTATGCCACTTCTCCATACAATGGATGTGTGTTTTTGAGCGCTCGTGGTTTCTTAGACAAGCAGTTATGTTTTTCCATCCATTATATCCATCTTTTGACAGACTGATGTCTCGTTTCCCAAATAATAAGCAACAAAAGCAAAAAACCCTATCCGTAGATTCAGAGTACACTATCCACGACCGTTTTATTTTCTCGCCATTTTTAAGCTCCATGAAATAGTACTCCTTTCTAAATCGCAGAGGAGGGGTGTCATTATTTTGGGGGAAAATATGGTCTCAGCTGCTGTGGGCCTCTTTTAACAAGCTCTGTAACAGAGTCAGAGATTCTGTTTGGCCATATTAGTGCGGGATCATCAGATAATCGTAGGCCTACTAAAGGCAAGGCATCAACGTCTGTCCCACCTTCTGCTGCTCTTTTCTCAGACTCTCTCTCCTCTTCACAATGTTCGCCCTCTTCATTTAGCTGGCCCTCATCTTTGCTATCACTCAGTTCCTTCTCCGTCTCCTCTTCAAGCTGTCTCTCTCTGCTGCTATGGCCGCTCTTTGCCTGCTCAATTTCGCCGCCATCCCCGGCAACAACAGGTGTCACGCCACTCTTAAAAAATGCTGTTAATTTTGGATGGGATTCCAATGCCTGTGTCTTTTGAAGCGCACGCCGCCGAAATTGCGCACCGCTGGGTTTTGACCGTTTCATTTTTCGGGTTTCGTTTGTAATCGTTTCTCACTTTTTTCAGTAGGCTAGGATATTTTTCTGGTGAGTTTTGTTGTTGTTTACTCTTGATTTTTTCATTAACCTGTAACCTGAGGGGCGGCGGCCAATCCTCCAGGGCGCCCCTAGCGGCTCGGCGCCCTAGGCAATTGCCTTGTATGCCAAGCGCATGCGCCGGGCCTGACCAGGCCTTTACCCCTCTTTGAGGTGCTCCACCTGCCCCCTTCACACTTGTTTCAGAGGCTTCAACCCTCCACGACACGCCACCTCGCCCCTACCCTAGCCCCCTCCGGGCACCACCCTAGGGAGATGAAATGGATAGGGAAAGGTATTCTGATGATGATAAGATGGTGTGACGGAGATGCCGTCACGACCTGCCGACTGACAGGCCAGCTACAAGCATACACACTCCCCGGTCCCTACCGTTCAGTTAGGCTATCATGTCCGTCTACACATTCCACATTTACAAGCCCTCTACAGTTCGCCTATTCACCCACATAAATAATCACACAAGCACACCATGGTGTAAGGCACTCTGTTTATTGCACGTTACATGTTTGTCTCCGTTTGTAAACTGTGTCCATTGTCCCCGCTGTAGGTCTTCCGGGGTGTAGCGGAGATCGGCCAAACAGAGCTGACGAGAGTGGGGCGGGTCTTATAGTGCGTGCGCATGGGGCTGGGATGGGTGTGTTCGACACCAGGATAGACGGCGGTTTGTGGGTATTGTTGTGTTTAATGTGTTTTGATATGTATGTGGATGTGTGTTCTGTGCTGTAAAGTACTTTGTATTTTTAATATAGTAGTACAGTATCACAAAAAATCTATATATATAAGGAAAGGCTACCTGATCAGTTTATGATTGGTATCTATGTGAACCAAGGAAAGGGGACCTCGGACGGAATAAGTTCGCCGCACCACACATCCAAGCCTGGCCATGCGCGACATGATCCCTGCTGCATCCACACGATGCATGGAGGCTTTGATTCGCCACCACTGGATGTGGTAGCCCATTGACTTCAACTGACCTTTAGAAAAGACAAGGTATACCATGAATATGAAAATAAATGCTTGTCCCAAATATCGACAGTTCAGTAATTGAAGCAACTAAAAGTCCAGGCTACTAATTGAAGCTTCATATGCAAAAAAAAAAAAAGACAAAGTAAATATCTGCACAAAGTATACTGCTGTACTGTGCTTTATTCAGCGATCAAACCTTCATAACATTTTGCCCAGCAACGGCTTTATCAGACTGAAGTATGACTCAGTATCTGATAGAAGCCCTTGCTTAGCAAAACATGATGTACTTGTAACCTTAATGGTTAGATGGGTGACAACGCCATTCTCTTTAAAGGGGAGAAACCCTCCAACTGGTGTACACTCCAAATACACACTAACTAGTTCCCACACAGAGTTTCCAATGAAGGAAGAGGGTACACAGAGGCTTCTGTAAATCACAAATGTTCTTTATTTTTATACCAATTTCAAAGGCATATAAAATGAGCCAAATTAATGTGATTAAAGGTAGGACAAAGATGCCACTGTAATATTGCGTCATGCGCAGAATATGGGCACATACTGGGGACACCAGTACGTCTGGCACGGGACCAGGCACTATTTCTGTTATTAAAGAGGGTAGATAGCTCATGAGTAAACCAAGGCACTACCCTATTTTTTATCCTAGTGGTTTTAAAAGGGGCGTGTCTATCCACAACGCAATTAAGTGTACATATAAAGGATTCGAGAGCGTCCTCAATGACATCGAGAGAGCTCACGCAACCCCAGTCGCAGCCATCCAGCTCCCTCAGGAACAACTCTGCATCAAAGCGTTTGAAGTTCCTCTTGGTTATCACCTGAGATGTAGTCTTTTTTAACCTCACATCTCTCACACAGGCAACAGGACAATGATCACTGACTCCCAGGTCAAAGACACCACTAGTATATTTGCTAGCCTTATTTGTTAAAATTAAGTCTAATAATGTAGATTTCGAGTCATCGTTGAGGTTTGGTCTAGTTGGTTCTAAAATCAATTGTGAAAGGTTTATGCTGCAAGCAAGATCTTTAAGCTGCGAGGAAATATCACTCAGCCAGTTAATATTGAGATCACCCAGAACAAGTACTTCATTGTCAGTATATTCTGAAAGCAGGTGTCGTATATTTCTGTAGTATGTATGATCTATGTATGAATATGTAGTATATTTTAAACACACACACATACCAGGGCATGCAAGGACATGATGCCCTCTAACAATGAGGGTTCTATGGCAACCAGATGACCAACAGGGACCTTTGGGGGTTGGGCAAAGACACACATACACGCTGGCCCCTCCCCTCTGGAACGGAACGGGGAGAGAGAGAGAGAGAGCGTTCTCTTCCCAGCCCGGGTCCACGGGGAACAGACGTAATGTATATATCTGCCTGTAACTGATTAAATCGTCTTAAAACTCAATAACTGTTCTTTGATCCATAACTAACAAGAGAAAGAAGCAACACATGGCGAGCAAGCAACGGAGATAATATAGCTTAATTTACAGTATTTTGCAAACTTCAATCTGACGAAGAAGGTAGGTTTTTCTGCAGAGATCTCTCTCTAGTCGATTGGTGTGTTTAAAATAGACTGTAAATCTCAGATAAGTTATAGTCAAAAGAATCTGTGTAACGGTAATCTTGTTGGAATAGAAACAAACTTTTCATAATCTTTGATGGGTGGGTGGTGAGAGCCGGACTTTGAAGCCCGTTTTTTGTAAAATATAGTGTTTGATGGTAAGGTATGTGATTTGTTTGTACGGTATTGGAATATCGTGTGTGTCTGTGTAAAATTTGGTGAGGTTGTGTTTATGTGTTGGAGTGTGGGTGGACTGGGTAGTCTGTTTTGTATTGTAGCAGTGGAGAACATGTGAGGCTCTTTGTCTGTTTGAAAGGACGCCATTTTGTAAGCGGCCATTTGCAGTGTCCTGTCAGAGAATCTATTCTTAGACGCCATTTTTCTTTGTCCTTGAGAAAGGACACACACAGAGGCCATCTTTATGAGGAAAACGTGAACGTAGAATATTTGAATGAGATAAATAATAGTTTAACTGGATTGAAAGATAATCTTGATATTGCTGTGTCGTGAAAAGTAATCGTTTATGAAAACAAGTTGTGTTAAAGAGATTGTTTTAAGCAGGCCCCAATACGGCCGTGGGCTTTCAAGAACAATAAAGCCCTTCCCTCTTCCTGCTTTGCAAAAAGCGCAGACACACAGTGGAACATTCCTTTAGAAGGGAACCTGAATTTGATTAATTTCATTACTTATCCCTTACAGATAAAGTTAAATTCATTTCACATAGGTTGTGTAGTAATTTAGAGATAGAGATAAAGTGAATTGATCAGCGGGGTATTTTAAATAGTTTAGAGTTACGGTTAAAACATTCATAGCCTCCATTTTACATGGAAGAGTTGGCGCATGCGCAATCGATGCGCGTTAGCCGGAGCACAGCTCCATCTGCTGGCCAAAATACGACAAGACATTTTTAAAACATTGGCTCTCTGTAAATTGATGAAATACAACCCTCCTTCATTGATGATGTTTGTAGATGATTGTTAGATATTACTTTAATTAATTTAATTAATTACTAATTGATTGAATTAATTATTCAGATCATTTCATTTTCTGTTTCACAGAACTTTGATCAATTGTTTTGTGATAATCTAATAATAACCATTTCTTTGTGTCGATAATAGCTAATTGACTTTACAGGTTTACATCAATGAAGTGTCAATGAATAATTCTAACTAATCATTCATTCCTTTCACTTAACAAGTCGATTTCTTTACAGATTGTAATTAATAATTAATCATTCATTCTTTTCCAAATAACAAGTCGATTTCTTTACAGGTTATAATTAATATTTGTAATTTACATCTTTTATTTCAAGTTAGGTCATGTCCACAGCTTTTGATTAGGAATAGCAGAATAGTACATATTTGATAGTTGAGCAGTAAAAGGGTTTTTGTAAATCAGTGAATACTTAGGTGTTGATCAGCCTTTGTGATTTAATAATTGTGTTGACCAGAACTGTAATTAGTATTGAATGAGTAATCAAGTGACACATATTCATAAACAATTAGGAAACACATTTAAGTATAAAGTACTTACACAGCTATTAGATTTAAGTTAATACTGCACTGACATACACAAGAGGCAAGTCTGTTATTCTGAAGTTGCAGGGTTTTTGTGGGGATGGTTAATACAGTTATATTGGACTAGCATTTGTTTAGCAAACAAGACAAAATAAGGTGGGTTGTAAGAAGCGTACACCTTATCTAATATAGAATATTGTCAGCATATTGAGCAAAGTAGAATGGGGTCGAATTCAACGAAGCTGTTAAAAGATATTAGTGAACATCGTGGAATGTTGGCTACGTTATCCCCTATGGCTATAGTGGAAAAAATGAATCCTCTTGTTAGGGAAATTAGCAAAATGTCAACGAAATGGAATAGCCGTTGGGCATACATTGAACAGCCGTGGCCGAAAGAGGGCAGCCTTAATTTACAATTAATTGCAACATTGGAGATACTTATCACTGTACACAAGGCAAATCAGAAAGGGAAAGATAGGTCAGAGAAACGCAAGTTAGAATTAGACATCTTAGACCTCTTTAAGGTAGAGGGCCAGAAAATAGCTCAGATGGAACCGGAAAAGAAAAAAGAATTGGCCAGAACACTGGAACAGAAATTGAACATTTCATCCCCAGACCTGTGTCCTGCCTCCAGTCCCCCTCCATATGCTAAGGCACTGGAGGATCATTCCCAGAAGAAGAAGGAGCCAAGGGGAAAAGGGGACGACAGGAGTGACGAGGAAGATGACAGCGAAGATGGCAGTGAAGACTCAAGTGATGACGACAATGCAGATGGAGGCTACAACGCGCAGGTCAGGAAGATGATAGCCACAGCCGAAAGGAAAGGTGGGAGAAGACGCCCGGAGAAAGAGGGAGATTGTCACCGAATGTCATCAAATACATTAAAGAACTGTCCAGTGCTGATTCGGGGTAACAAGATGGAATATCATCCGTGGCATCATACAGATCTGTCTGAAGTGATCGAGAAACTCCCCGTTCTTCAAGAGGGAGGACATTCGTGGACGCGAGAGGTCGACGTGATACTGACAGGAACGCAGGCCGCGATGGGAGACCTGAAAAGACTCTTAGCTTTTATTGCAGGATTGGATACAATGCAGGAAATATTGATGAAGGCAGGACTTCATAGATATATCAATACATCAGTTTATGATCCAGAGCTCTTCGCAGCAAACAGAGGCAGGCTGTGGAAAGCAATCAGAGAGACCTACCCTACTCACATTCACCCAGACAATATCATTGTGAAGCCACTGGGGGGGGATGAGAATCCCAGGGGTTATGTTGCCCGTGTGCACTCTCAATGGAGAAGTGTGACAGGGAAAGACGCTGAAGATAACCCCTTAGAAAAATCCATAATCAGGGAAAAAATACAAGAAGGGCTTCCTACCCCAGTTAAGGATAAGCTAGCAGAAGTGGTGGGGCTACGACACATGAACAAAGCTGTTTATATAGACCACGTAGCTCATCAAGTTGAGTTATATCGAAAGAACATTCAGATACAGAAGGCACGAGACGAAGAATCCCTCAGAATATTGACTCATTTGCAATTGACTGAAAGCGAGAGGAACATAGAGGGAGTGCAGGCTTTAGCCCCACAGCAACAGCCACCTGGAGTGCAGACTGCTACTTACCAGTTCTACTCACAGGGGCCACAAGGGGGGTATCCTGCTACTTACCAGTCCTACCCACAGGGGCCACAAGGGGGGTATCCATACCCACAAGGGCCACCAGGGGTGCAAGCGGTTCCATACCAGATGTACACACAGCCTGGCCAAGGACCACCACCAGGGGGATGGACAGCAGCAGGGAAGAAGATGCTAGAACCGTGTTACCAATGCGACCAGAATGGACATCTAGCCTGTACCTGCTGCAACAGGCCCCAGGGGGGCGCAGGGGGGAGCCAAGGAGGAGGATATTGGCCTCCTACTACACCTGCTCCAGGAGTGATGAACCCTTACGGAGGCCCAGCAGCTGGCCTATAGGGGTGCCCGGAAGATCCGAGTGGGAGGTGCCAGCTGGTGGTGACACAGAAGCCTGAAGGCGCCACGCACCTCCCTATGTCTAGAGAATATGTGAAGACAATCGGATTTGAGGGAATTAAACAGCTGATTCCTACAACTGAGCTTGTAGACTTAGAGTACAAGGGACAGAGAGCAACTCTGTCAACACTTGTGTCAGAACACACGCCAACAGGGCTGCTAGGGAGAGATGCTCTATGCCAATTGAACTGTACAGTAAAATGCACACCTGACGGCTGTCAGGTGACGGTGCCATCCGGTGCTCAGATTCCATCGACAGCCAGAGTGATTAAGCATAGAACAGACCTACAAGCTTTGCCTTTAAAGGGAGCTGATATAGAATATTGGGTTGATGGGTCTTGTTACGGGGTAGGAGAAACTTTGTGCGCTGGGTATTCCTTAGTTAAAGCACAGAATTCAAAGTTTATTGTAGAACAGGCTGAGGCAGTTCCTCAGCCTTGCTCGGCTCAGTTGGCTGAATTGATTGCCCTCACAGAAGCATGCAACTTGGGAACCGGACGGAGAGTGACAGTGTACACCGACTCTGCCTATGCACATAATGTTTGTCATTTTAATGGAGCTGTATGGAGGGGGCGGGGTTTTAAGAGAACTGATGGTACGCCTATACAGCATCACGCACAGATCATGAAGCTGTTACAAGCCATGATGAAGCCAAAGGAATTAGCCATAGTGAAGTGTGCCACACACAGGTCTGACTCATCACATGTCACACAAGGTAACAGGGCTGCAGAAGATGCAGCCAAAGCCATTACAGGAGCAGACAAGGCAGGTAAAGGTCTTCTGGTCACACATGAAAAGCAATTACAGGGCATGGTCACACTTGAGGATTTATTGATGTTACAGAGTAGAGTAACTACGTTAGACAAGAACGTTTGGCTAGCAAGGGGGGCAAGTCAGGATGACACAGGTCTATGGAGGAATCATGAGGGGTTGGTTGTAGCACCCTCAGATTTATTAGGCATGTTAATACAGGAAGCTCATGGATTAGCACATGTGGCTAGGGGGGAGGTAAGACGCAAGATCACCAAGAAATATGGGTTTTGGAGTCCATATTTGATGGAACAGATTGACCATGCTTTAGGTCAATGTGGGGTCTGTTGGAGAAACAACATCAGAGTGGGTACACCAGTGGTGTCTGGGCATATCCCTACCCCAATAGGGCCACGGGTGGTGGACAGGGGGGTGGATGTACAGAGTAGGCAGGATGTTGTGCCAACAGGTGCCGAGGTCCCCAGAGAACCTGAGAAGGAGGAGCTACGAGGAGATGCTGTGGTGTTGCCAGAGCCAGTGGCAATGCCAGTGTTACAGCCAGTGACATTACCGGCAGTGCCTGAAACCGAGGGGACAGCGGAAAGCTGTCCAGATGCCAATGAACCAGAAACCAACGAAGCAGAGAGTGTTGACAGTCTGGAGGTCCAGCCTGGGGGTGTCCAAAGCCTGGACACCTGTGCTACTGGGGATGCTGGCGAGTGCCTGCACCATGCTTCAGATGATGCTGAGGGCGACTCCCCAGACCTTGATCAGCGTGGGAGGGGACCAGGCGGCTGCCTGAACCTCAATGACACTGACGGACGACGACCAGTTAGGAAAAGATTAAAGACTATGAATAGGGTAGTGAAGCAGCAGATCAAAGGGAACGACGGGAATGGACAGCAGATGATAGCATGGCTGGAAACGGTCTTAGGGGCATGGGAAACTTATTTTGCTAAGATAGGAGCACCTATTATAGCAGACATGATTTTTGACTTTCTTAGGAGGCAGGGCCTCATTGACTGTTTTTGGAAAATCAGTCACTCAGTCCACGTTAATGAACTTTTCAGAAGACTAGTCCTCACCTGAGGTGAGGATCTATGCATTAATGCATTCCCTTTGTCCTATGCTTACTGTTGGAGAATTATGTATTATGATAACTGAATGTCATTATTTGTGTATTGTTTGTTTGTTTCTATATCGTGTGATTGAGGTCAGTTGAGAAGTGATGTGGTGGTTATACAAAGCTAGGAGAGAGGTTCTGTTCCTAGCGCAACGAAAATGGAAAGCTCCTGACTATGAAAGTGTTATCAATCTGAGACAGCGGTAAAGGCTGTTCTCCAACTGGGTACAAGTGCTAGTAACCTCTGACCCTGACGCTTCAAGGACAAAGAAAACATCGGTCGTTGGAAGTTTCTGTATTGATTTGTGCATGATGAACTGTGTTTAGTTTAATTGTGATTGTTATTTTCAAAATTCTTTTTATTATTGGTTGTTTTCTATTTTTTGTTTATGATATCTTTGGTTCCTAATACTGGTCCTGGGTTGGTCTGTGTTATTGTGCTTCTTGTGTTGTGTGTTGGTGTAGTTTTTCTGTCTGTTGTTGTTTATTTTTTAATTTTTAATTTTATTTGAAAAAAAAAATTTTGGGGGATGTTTTGTGGGGTTTTGTGTTTTTGTTTTTGTTTTATGGTAGTTTAGTTTCGGAACACCCTCTGGGTGGTCCGAGGGGGGATGTGTCGTATATTTCTGTAGTATGTATGATCTATGTATGAATATGTAGTATATTTTAAACACACACACATACCAGGGCATGCAAGGACATGATGCCCTCTAACAATGAGGGTTCTATGGCAACCAGATGACCAACAGGGACCTTTGGGGGTTGGGCAAAGACACACATACACGCTGGCCCCTCCCCTCTGGAACGGAACGGGGAGAGAGAGAGAGAGAGCGTTCTCTTCCCAGCCCGGGTCCACGGGGAACAGACGTAATGTATATATCTGCCTGTAACTGATTAAATCGTCTTAAAACTCAATAACTGTTCTTTGATCCATAACTAACAAGAGAAAGAAGCAACACAGGTTAGCTAGGGTGTCAGTGGCGTGAGAATCGGCAGAGGGAGGGCGATAGATACCAACTACCGTCAGAGGGTCTGGGCCCTGATGGATTTTCAGAGCCAGAAATTCAAAGCAGTCAGGAATAGAAATTGCATGTAAAATGGAAACTGAAAAATGTGACTTAACATATATACCAATACCACCCCCCCTGCCCAAACGATCCATTCTAAAGAGATTATAATCCTGAATATTCACGTCAGAGCTATCAACATTCATCCTGAGCCAGGTTTCACCCAACACAACAATATCCGGGGAAGTTTGTTCAAATTAATACAACCACGTGATCAAGATTTTTACGCAAACTACGGATATTCCAGTGAATTGTACCAAGTCCTTTACGCATTTTAAAACTTGCCGGGGTAAGGGTAGGGAAATGGGTGATTGATTGATGTTGTGTGGTATGTTGTCTGTCTATATTAATTCGATTGCGCATGTTGTCACCACGTAATAGCCTACGGTCCTGCGAGGCGCGCACCGGGACAGACTACTGGGATATATTGATTACTACTGTTAAACATGTGATGTCACCTCATGAGAGTGATGTGATTGAGAAATATGGTTTTCTTTTAAAAGGGACATTAACACAGCATAACAGGGTGGACAGTGATCGCAGGGACAAGCAATATTGTAAGCAAAACCTTTTTTTGTACAAAATAATAAAAAAATTGATAAAAACTATATTTGATTTCAATAGATATTGATCAGGAAAATGAAATAATAATAACATATTTGGAAATGTATATGTTTTTAATAGTTTTTTGGGGGGGGATTGAAGTTGAATGAACAACACTGGGGACATCCCAAATCCCATGCAAAATCCAATTTACATCTTTAACCAACGCTTTTACAATTTAGAAAACAACAACTTAGAAGCCCATATCATTGTATTCATAATAAATAACAATTGACTATACATGAAAAACCTAATGGAATTAGTATTTGTCCAAATTTAGACAAAATACAACAGGATTTAGTACTGGGGACGGAAAAGGCACCGTATTAAAAAAAAAGACCAATATAAATTATACAAATAAAACATTAGAAGTAGAGGAGGAAGCCTCCGAGCTATTATGTTTTTTAATGTTTCATTTCATTCATGGTCATACTTTTGTTTGCGTCCATCAAACACCTTTCCAATGGCTGCACGTTAATATGTAGCCCCCTCTTTTTCAAGGAACCAAAAGTAATTGGACAATTGACTCAAAATCTGTTTCATGGACAGGTATTGTTATTTCTTTATCAATAAGCAGGTAAAAGGTCTGACTTGAAGGATGCTGTGATTTGCTGTGAATGCACAACCTGTCAACGGAGCTCTCAATGCAAGTGAAACAGGCCATTAGGTTGCAAAAACGAAAGAAACCCATCGGATATGTGTTTGTTAGTGCAAGTGAGGTGTTACATGCCGTAGTGCAATTCAGAAAAAACAAATGTGACAAAAGTGATTACGACAGTGCTAAATTCAAACAAAGCAAGAAAAACACAGAAAACACTCCATCTTATATCCGTAATACATTTCTATATACTTCATGTTGTCCTATTAGTTGCTTCATCGACCGTTTAATCTTTAAGCCTTTATTTCCCCTAGTAATTCAGGGGGTGTTTATAGATTATTGAAACATTTAGAAAACAACAGTGTTGCCTTGACAACAGACAGGTTTCCACTGGAGGGCCCAGCCGCACCAAGCCATCAACATCAGTTATCTATCCTGTCACTTTAAATAGACGTGTCCTTAGTCTAAACGTCATGCCGTGGATATGGAAGGCGCAGGGTGATGACGTGTCCACCTAGTTCTAGCCCTGGCGCTTTAGGGAAACTGCTCACTCACGTTCACGACGGTCAACATTACCGTCTCTGGTCTTCTTCTCTGCGATCTCACTACTACTACTTCATTATTATGACTGAATGAAGCCGGGACAACATTTATTTGTACCTGGATTATCCTATATGTTCACTTATTACACAAAGACTGGGAAAGCGACACTAGCTTGAACAACAACGGAGGCGCCGACCTGACGGTAGGAGTTGGAGTGATTGATGAATGAAGCAGAGAGCTGCTAGATACTATGTACACTTGTCCTGAAAAACCTGGAAATTCAGAGACTTCATTCCAATTCTTCTTCTTACATATTATATATAGCTGGTGGAAGCTTGTGTTGTATGATGGATGGTGTATAGCTTGACTCTGATCGCCTGTATTTGATTCACACTCCACTGTGTCCCAGATGTTTCTTTCAAATAGGAGGTGGCCTGCAGAGATAAAATGGAGGGAAACCGTCACTTATTCTCTTTGTATCCATATGATGTTAGACTTGGATACAAGTTGTTGATGTGGACAGGGAGAGGAACTATTGAGTTTCAGTTGTTTTATTTTCCAAAATATAGTTGGATCACCACCAGAATCAGTGATTGTGTTTAAATAGTAACTTGATTCAAGGCCTCTGGCCTTAGGACAAGCTTGGTTTGTGACCTGAATTAATTCAGAGAGTACAGTACCATGGATTTCTACCTTTTATCTGGAGAATGCTTATCAGAAATACACAAAGAGGGAAACAGTGCTATACCAGCATCAAGAATATAGCAAACACTGGGTAGATCCCACTGATACAGTTCATATAGGAAACACAGATACTAGGCTTGGCCGATGTTATATCGTAAACCCCGTTTTTTTCTTTTTAAATAGCAGCGGTTTATGTCAATACCGCCATAAAAAAGAAATACATTGCTATATAATAAACGCCTTAATAAAAACGGCCATGCATTAGATACTAAATGTGCTATCAGAACTGTTATGTTTGTTTATTTATGGTATAACAAACCAGCTGTAGGTTTAGGCCTAAAGCCCAATGCACACAGCGTACATTCCATTGTTGTCATGAATGGAATCGAATTTTCGCAGTGCGATTAAAATCGGGGCGTGTGCATTGGGATGCGATTTTCTCATAGACTTCCATTCAAACTTCAAAATGGAATGTTGTCATGCAACAGAAATCGCACGCTGTGTGCATTGGGCTTAAGCCTTCTTTTTAATTAACGATATATCAACTTGCAATTAGGCTACAACAGTAAAACATTCAAGTATCGACAACTGCGCATGCTTAACCTTCCCGGTGCATGCTGGGAACTGGAGTCCTAATGTTGTTAATACTTAACACCACAAGAACAATTCCAACGGTTCCATATAGGGTTATTACGGTAATTCAAAGCACGAAGCTTAGGGTATTTTCCTTTTGGTCCCTTGAAAAAGAGGCGGCTACATATTAAAGTAATTTCTAGACCCTTCCTCCAAACATCTGGATCTGAATACCCTCAAATTAAAGAGGGTATTTAGTCTGCACTTTAAGGCCATATGAATTCTAAACCCCTCAAAAAAAGTTCAGAAACGTTATTTTGGTTGATTATTCCTCCCCTTTAATAATACCAATTGGTATTGTATTTTTATATCGTTGGAAAGCCTGATTAGTCACCTTTACAACAAGGTACAACTTGTAAGGATCATGCATTCGTGGAATGAGCAACACAGCTAAACGTGTGGGTAGCGGCCCAAAAATATTTGGCAAAATCCCCTATATTCTTCTGTTGGTATTCACTCTCGTTTTGAGTTGCTTGGTGGATTGGATGATTGCACTCTCCCACAGTAATAAGGAAAAAACAAAACATATTGGCTAGGGATGTCCCGATCCCCTTTTTTCACTACCGATACCGATGCCGATACCTGGGCTTCAGGTATCTGCGATACCGATACCAATCCGATATTTGTATTTATTGTTTTACTCCTGAATAATAACAAATACTTCCCCAGTATATAGTCCACAACAACAGTTGGCTATTAAAGACTGCCAGCCTTTATTCAAGCAACAAAAACAGTACTCTGCAGTACTCAGTGACTAACTGCAACAATTTAAACTGCAGCATTCAGCATTGTAGAAAAAAATAGTTACTGTCTGATTTCTAGTTTTAGTGCCTTCAGGTTTTTATTCTATTTATCTTCTCTTACAAATGGCAAATCAATTATAGGACCCTTTTTAAAAGTGTAGCCTAGTGACGCTGCTGGTGAGACCAGAAATCGAAGGGGTGTCAACAATATCTGTTTTTCTTTTTTTTCAACTCAAGTTTTAAGTACCCAGTCCATATAATAAAAAACAGTTATAATCTGTGGATTGGATTAACTATTCTCGTTTTTCGGAGGCTACCAGTAAGTGATAATGACTTGTAGGGGTGTAACGGATCACGGAAATTCCGTGATCCGTTCGGATCGCCCTCCACGGTTCGGAACGCATGTGTACCGCGGATCAATTGCAAAATGTTAACAAGTAATAATATTACTTAATATCTTACTTAATATCTCTTGTAAATCACAATGTAGAGTTGCCATGAAAAGATAGACGCGACAGTTGCGTGCTTTGTTTAACTCTAAAGCGCAATGATAGGTTGATAATGCGCAAGAAAAAGAATCCGCTGTTTGCTCACTACACGTGAAACTGGGAATCTACAACAACAAGGTTGCGTTCGTAAATCCGCGCTGAGCGCTCTTGTCCAATCAAATTACTTGGTCCCTTTATGACGTCGGACCCAGTGTGCGCTCCGGCGCTCTCAAAGCGAATTTACGAACGCGGCCCAAGTGTATCATGTTACGTTGTTCGGCGGAGAAGAACTCGAAATGCCTCCCTCTCATTTAAATCCCATGTATGGGAGCACTTTGGCTTCTCTGTCAACTATGACGGGAGGCACGAAAAAGGCAGCTCGACAACTTCTGATAATGTAGGCATTTTTTTCATACCATGTTCAAAATAAGGGTTCACTTTATTATTTAGTTAAAAGTGGCATGAAACATGTTTATTCGTCTGCTTTAAAGAGCCCAGTGATTCACTGCTGCAACCAGGCACCTCCTCCCTCTCTCCTATCATTTCAATTGAGTGTATTTCAGTATAATTATGTAATGTTTGAGTGTAGAATATGTTATATATATTATATATATATGTATGTGTATATATATATATATATATTACCAGTTTTGACATCTTGAATGTTGTTGGTTTTTGTCACATAGTAAAAGTGGTGTTTTTACAGAATTCAAGGAAAAAGCAGTTTTTATAAAAACAAAAATGTTTTGTGTTGATCCGAAAAATGATCCGATCCGTGACTCAAAAACCGTGACACGATCCGATCCGTGAGTTAGGTGATCCGTTACACCCCTAATGACTTGTAAACATACTCTCGTTTTAGGACGTGTTCAAAAGCAAGGACTGTGTGTTCATCTAGTTATGTGTAGTTATGTGTTTTTAGCATGTCCATGTTCTCTCAGTATGTTGTGATGTTATAAAAACGCAGTTAGACGTTTGTAACGATGTACCACTGTTAGCTGTTAGCCGCTAGCAGCGTTTGTTGTTGTGGTTTGGTCAGTCACTTTTCTCCTGTCGCATTCCCATTCGGTGCACCAACATTCAAATACTCGTGTCACCTTGAATTTTTTTCCGATTTCAATGTATGACGCATCATTTGAAAGCTTACCATCTGTAGTAAAAATTACTAAAGCAAATGGTTTATGATTTCACCAGCTAGCATCATGACATCGTGAGACTCATTACAAACAGGTAGCTACTAGCCAACTCTACTGTTGTCATCACGTGAGTGACACGCAGATCGAAGCCTATTTTTTTTCTGGTGCGATCTGCGATCCAGCATTCAGGACCAATATCGCAGCGATATCCGATATCGATATCGGATCGGGACATCCCTAATATTGGCCATTTTTACACTTTATTAATTTTACACTGTCAGGGACCACACTAGCGTGTGGAAGATCCATACGCAGTCACAACAGCTTGGCACCTCCTCCTCATGCTGGTCACCAGCCTGGTCACACACTGCTGTGGGATGGCATCCCATTCCTCAACTAGGATTTGCCGCAAGTCAGCCAACATGGTTGTGTTGGTCACTCTGGCACGTACAGCACGCCCAAACTGATCCCACAAGTGTCTGGACTCACGGCAGGCCATTCCACCCTCTCCACTCCCAAATTCTGGAGGTGCTCTGTGATGATCCTGGCTCTGTGGGGGCGAGCGTTGTCATCCTGGAGGATGGAGTTAGGTCCCTGATTCTGGAGATATGGGATCGCCACTGGCCCCAGAATATCATTCCTGTCAATTAGGTGCCAGTGACTGACATACACCTGCCAGCACTTGAAGCTCAAAACGAGAGTGAATACCAACAGAAGAATATTGCAGGGGATTTTGGCCCAAAAAAATTTGGGCTGCTACCCACACGTTTAGCTGTGTTACTCATTCCACGAATCCATGATCCTTACAAGTTGTACTCGTTGTAAAGGTGACTAATCAGGCTTTCCAACGATATAAAATACAATACCAATTGGTATTATTAAAGGGGAGGAAGAATCGACTGAAATAACGTTTCCAAACTTTTTTTTAGGAGTTTATAACTGTAAACTATGTTTTGGTAAACAGCTAAAATAACAACAATTCTGTCAGTGTCCAAAATATACAGTATATCTCAAAAGTGAGTACACCCTTTAGATTTTTGCAAATATTCTGTCATATCCTTTCAGGGGATAACACTATCTTAATGAAACTTTGATATAACTTAAAGTAGTCAGTGTGCTGCTTGAATAACAGTATAGATTTATTGTCCATTGAAAATTACTCAGTACACAGCTGTTAATGTCTAAACAGCTGGCAACAAAAGTGAGTACACATGTCTAAATTGTGCCCAAAGTGTCAATATTTTGTGTGACCACCATTGTTATCTAGCACTGCTTTAACCCTCCTGGGCATGGAATTCACCAGAGCTGCACAGGTTGCTTCTGGAATCTTCTTCCACTACTCCATGACGAAATCACGGAGCGCACGGACGTTGGACACCTTGCACTCCTCCACCTTCCTCTTGAGGATGCCCCACATGTGCTCAATTGGGTTTAGGTCTGGAGACATACTTGGCCAGTCCATCACCTTAACCTTCAGCTTCTTCAGCAAGGCCGTTGTCATCTTGGAGGTGTGTTTAGGGTCATTATCATGTTGGAAAACTGCCCTACGGCCCAGTTTCCGAAGAGAGGGGATCATGCTCTGCTGCAGGATGTCACAGTATATATTGGAATTCATGTGTCCCTCAATGAAATGCAGCTCCCCAGTGCCGGCAGCACTCATGCAGCCCCAGACCATGATGCTGCCACCACCATGCTTGACTGTAGGCAAAACACATTTGTCTTGGTACTCCTCACCCGGGTGCCGCCACACACGCCGGACACCATCTGACCCAAACAGGTTTATTTTGGTCTCATCAGACCACAGGACATGGTTCCAGTAACTCATGTTCTTGGATTCATTGTCTTCAGCAAACTGTTTGCGGGCTTTCTTATGCATCGGTTTCAGAAGAGGCTTCTGTCTGGGGCGACAGCCATACAAACCGATTTGATGCAGTGTGCGGCGTATAGTCTGGGCACTGACAGGCTGACATCCCACTTCTGCAACCTCTGCAGCAATGCTGGAAGCACTCGCACATCTATTTTTGGAAACCAACCTCTGGATATGACGCTGAGCACGTGGACTCAACTTCTTTGGTCGACCCTGGCGAGGCCTGTTCCGAGTGGAACCTGTCCTGGAAAACCGCTGTATGATCTTAGCCACTGTGCTGCAACTCATTTTCAGGGTTTTGGCAATCTTCTTATAGCCAAGGCCATCTTTGTGAAGCGCAATAATCCTTTTTTTCAGCCGCTCAGAGAGTTCCTTGCCATGAGGTGCCATGTTGTCCAGCATTCAGAGAGAATTGTGCCCAAAACACCAAATTTAACAGCCCTGCTTATCATTTACACCTGAATCCTTGTAACACTAACGAGTCACATGACACCAGGGCGGGAAAACAACATCATTGGGCACAATTAGGACATGTTCACTATGGGGTGTACTCACTTTTGTTGCCAGCTGTTTAGACATTAACAGCTGTGTACTGAGTAATTTTCAAAGGACAATAAATCTATACTGTTATTCAAGCAGCACACTGACTACTTTAAGTTATATCAAAGTTTCAGTAGGATAATGTTATCCCCTGAAAGGATATAACAGAATATTAGCAAAAATCTAAAGGGTGTACCGGTACTCACTTTTGAGATATACTGTATGGACCTACATATAGCTTGGCTACTGTTTTCCACTTCTGGTAAAAAAAAAAAAAAAAGAAGAAAAGATTATTATTGTTTTAATATTTTGGTCATCTTTATTCGTAGGTTTCCCTGCACTGTGAACTCCCCATCTGGGCAATGATGGATGCTTCTGCTTGTTCTGGTCATGACGACATGCGCCAGTGCTACGTCCAGTGTGGGAAGAAACTAAACATGGCGGATATTGTGAAAATACGGCAGCGAATTAGAAAAGGAGGACAACACCATTGTGGTACAACTGATCAGTAAGTCATACACATGCTGTGAATCCTGTCCACAATTCACCATAGGGTGCCAGGTGTACAGTATGCTAATGGTGGTCATTGAACTGATATGATGAATTATACTGCCAGGTGCATAACTATAATCTTAGCCAAGTCATTGTATTAGCTCAGTACATTTCAGCAGCAGCTAAACAGTTGGTAATTAAAGGGCAGAACTATAAGCACATCTAATAGATGAATGTCATGTATGATAACGCAGCAAGCTAGCTTGAAAGGGAGCTGCCAGTCAAGCGTGCAAAGTCCACACCCATAAAGCCCTCTGTCTGACCAGGAAGTTGAGCCTAACTAGAAGATTATTGTAATTTTTTCTTGGACACAAAATACAATTGGAACCGTTTAATGTCTACTTTCCAGACCCTTTAATTGAACTGGTTGGCTGTCAATTGACCCTGAACTGTTTGTGCCTCCATTGTTTCTAGCTGCAGGTCCTCTTCAGCTCATGTAACCATGTATGAACCAGAGTCCACAGAGTCCCCCGGATCTGGCTGTGGTTCTCCAGGCCTGAAAATCACATGGTGGGGTCCAGAGATGGTGGCACTGAAGCTGGAGGAAGAAGATGTAGAGGAGAATGGTGTGATGGTGAAAGAAGAAGTGGAGGAGAAGAGAGTGATGGTGAAAGAGGAAGATGGAGGTGCAGCTGTAATGCAGAAGGGTGTGATGGTGAAAGAAGAGGACGGAGGTGAAGAAATGAGGGAGGAGGGAGTGATGGTGAAACAAGAGGTCGATGTAGAAGTGGAGATGGAAGACAGTGAGATAGTTGGTAAGTCTTTGTTGTATAGTGGTGAGTGTCATTGCACTGCTGTAAAATCAGTGCTGCCAGTGCACTGTAAGTCAGTCAGAACCTGCATAGTCTGACAGTCCTGGTCTCTCCCCTTGTGTGGGATTGATATACAGGTGCAACTCAAAAAATTAGAATATCGTGCAAAAGTCCATTCATTTCAGTAATTCAACTTAAAGGGTTAAACTTAAATATTATATAGACTCATTGCATTGTACATATGCATGATTATACTTTTCAGAGGGCTGACATTTCTGTATTTAAAATCCTTTTCTTATTGATTTCATGTAATATTAAAAATGTCTGAGATATTTAATTTGGGGTTTTCATAAGCTGTAAGCCATAATCATCAAATTTATAACAAATAAAGGCTTTACATATCTCGCTTTGCATGTAATGAGTCTATATTATATGTAAGTTTAACCCTTTAAGTTGAATTACTGAAATAAATGAACTTTTGCACGATATTCACATTTTTTGAGTTGCGCCTGTACAGTGTTTCCTCCAGGAATTTTCACATTAGTGGCGTTGAGGCCAATCCTAGCGCGTGCATGCGCGCTCAAAACAATGACGTAATTTCACCAGAAACTAGAGGGAGCGTGGCAATTAAAAAAAAAAAAATAATGCGGTAAAACCATTAAAGCCAAGCAGCAATGTTTTATATAGAAGGTGATCAAATACCAAGATATCCTGAAAATGGTCGGGGCCGACAATCGTAAATGTTGTATGTGTTAAATATTTACGACTAAAAATTAGGGCTGCACGATTAATCGATTTTAAATCGAAATCGCGATTTGAAATGATGCGATTAGCTAATCGCAAAGCCTGCGATTTGCCTGCGTTTTTTTTTTTTTTTTTTTTTTTTTACCTTTATTTTACCAGGAAGTCACATTGAGATTAAAACCTCTTTTGGAAATTTGATCAGCACTCATGGAATGCCTCTTGTCCAATCAAATTACTTGGTCTCTTTATGACTTTGAACCCGGCGCTCTCAGAGCGAATTTACGAACGCAGGCATAGGTTGTGTCACGACAGTCAGTCCAATTATTATGAGACTTTGGGCTAACGTAACGGAGACAATTAGACACCACATGGCTTACTGGACGTATGATAAACGTTAGTATGTTATAATTGCGACAGGTAAGTGTACAATTTCACTATACTAACTGTACCAGCCAAGTGCATGTCGGTGCTGTTAGTCCAGCCTTAAACTTAGCTTAGCTAACTTGTAGTCTTCGAGACGGTAGCTTAGCTTAGCTACTCATGCTAACCCGGCGTTAAAGTACAGACACAGAGTTGACAGTCTCAGCAACCTGCGGGTTGGTGTTTATATAGTATAGCAGGCTTATGGATACATGGAAGTTAACTGTTCTGTTGTCAAACATGAATGTGTCCTGTATGCATAACCTCATACCATTCGTTCATACCAGCCGGCTTTAAAGACGCAGAGGTTAGCCTAGCCTAGCCTTGGGCTGAAGTATGTCACAGATTCCTAAGTCAAGGTGACGTGTGTCTGTGCTCCATAGTCAGAGACCACCATTCTATCATTCATCAGTTCGACTGTTGACCGAGTCATCTAGATGTGGTCCTTTCAGTTATAGTCACAGTGTATCCCCAAATGATCATTTTAATAGCTGGATCATCTTAGAAAGTAGCCACCTGTCTAGATGAGATGAGGTTATCATATATACAATTCATATCTTTTAAGTTCTCATCCTTGCATTAGAATTAGAGCAGTTAATAGTTTGATGGTATCATGTGGTAATGCTCTCTGAAAATAGGTGATAGACAGATTCATCCAATCACCTGCCAAGTATTTTTTGAAAGTACCTGCCCTTTTCCAAACAGCTTCCAATTAAGCTTTCCTAGATGGTTGTGTGAAACAAACCACCTGAGTCAGGTTAGTAATGCTCCATCACATGTTTTAATCTGAAGCTTGATTTTAAAGCAACCCAACTTTAAAGCAACCCAATGTAAGTTTAGTTCTTTCACTCGTAGCTCGGGCTGTGGGGGTGCTAGAGGAGGGAGCCTCTAAGTCCCCTGAAGACGTACAAACAAACTGCACGTTGATACGACCTTCCTAGCCGGAGATATGGCCACACTTTACAAAAACTCCCTTTTTTTTTTTTTGCTATTTAAAAAAATAATAATCGCAAATTAATCGCAATCGCGATATCTGTCCAAATAATCGCAATTCGATTTTTTCCCCAAATCGTGCAGCCCTACTAAAAATCCCATTGTGTGGGCAACTCCCGACTCCCGACAACTCCCGACTAGGGTTGCCAGATGGGCTCGGGTTTTTTGGTTGGAATTAGCGGTTTTAGACTGGTTAGGGTGGAAAATGTCAATCCCACCTGGCAACCCTGTTCGCGAGTCCGATTGTGACGTGGATGGAATGTAGTAGTGTTGTCACGATACCAATATTTTACCCTGCGATACTATACCAGCCCAAGTATCACGATACTGAGTAGTATCGCGATACCGCGGCACTTTTGTAACACTTTTTATTTTTATGAACATGCAATGTATTTATACAAGTTACAATAACTTAATGAGTGGTGCATGAATAACATGCATTTAATGCATAACACTGTAACTCTACAGGTAAGTAAAAGTACTGAAACCGATATTTTTGTGAATAACATGTTTATTAATAAGTAGTTTGAAACATCAAACAGACCAACTGGCCTTTTGCAAGAGTATAGCAAAGTAGGTGTGTGTGTGTGTGTGTGTGTGTGTGTGTGTGTGTGTCTGTCTGTCTGTCTGTCTGTCTGTATGTCTGTCCGTCTGTGGGGTCTTTTTCACGAACTTGAAAAGTAAAAGCAAACACTGGCATATAAAAAATATAGAGGGCTACTTCCAAGTTTAGATGTAATAAGCTCATGAGGTAAATGTATATGTTCATACAAAGGCTACACAGCAGCAGGATGATGATCAGTGATGATGTATAAATGTATCATAATGTCAATGATTCACTAAATTAGACGCAATTATGTTACGAGGCCGAGAATTTTAGTAGAATAGTTTTGCTGTGATATGATTGGACAATTTCTATTTTGGGGCGTGGCTTAGCGATAGGTCAGATACATTAGAAAATATGACATTGGAAATATCCCCATGCTCTGAATGCATTAAAAACTGAAACTTGTTTATCATTCTAAACGGAGATAGAACCTTATCATTCTAAACGGAGATAGAACCTTATCATTCTAAACGGAGATAGAACCTTCTCATTCTAAACGGAGATAGAACCTTATCATTCTAAACAGAGACAGAACCTTATCATTCTAAACGGAGATAGAACCTTCTCATTCTAAACGGAGACAGAACCTTCTCATTCTAAACGGAGACAGAACCTTATCATTCTAAACGGAGATAGAACCTTATCATTCTAAACGGAGATAGAACCTTATCATTCTAAACTCACGACTTGTTCTTGATTTGCTATTATTATTTCCTCCGGTTCAAGTAGGGGGGGGGGGGGTACCGTAACGTTACCGGCGGCGTGTATCCCCCGACAACCACGTGGGTTTTGATTGACTCCGCGGACTAACCAATCAGCGTAAACCGGCTGAATTCTTTTTACTCGCGCCCAGACAGACATCCAGATAACGTCAATATGGTAATATTGTGACTGCGGAGATGTGCGCGAGCAAACAAACTGGGATCTGTCACAACGGTGTCGCGAGCCAGTCTTGTCCTCATTAGCAGAACCAGTGAATTTGGTAATAGAGGTAACACATTGCCCCGCTGGTACCGTGGTACACGGTAGTATAGTATTCCACGGTAGTACCGTTGTATAAAGCTTATGGTATAGTAGGCACCGTGACATTTTGGCACCGCGGTATATCGTTGGTACCGGTATATCGTGCAACACTAGAATGTAGCCAATCAAGAAGCGAGCTGACTTTTTCTTTTCGGATGGGAATATCGGCGCACACCACACACAATACGATCGAGGCTGTTCAATCCAAGATTTTTTATCTTCATGTGTGGGGTCTGTCTCAGATAAAAAAATCTGTTAAGATTTTGAAAATCCTTATGTGTGTACCGGGCTTTAGTGGACTGAATCAATTAGTGGCCGAGAAAATTCATTTGTGGCGTCAATGCATATAGAGGAAACACTGATATATCAGGGCTGGTTCTCCAGTCTAACCTAGTCCTGGGCTAGGCCAGTACTGCAGCCATCTTCAGTTGTTGTTTGGTTTGAGGTCTTTTTGCCTAAAATCATCTTATCATTAGGAAATTAAATACGTAAATATGTTCAATTGGATTTAAATCTGATGATTGACTTGGCCAGTCAAGTAGGGCTGCAACAACGAATCGATGAAATCGATAAAAATCGATAATGAAATTCGTTGGCGACGAATTCCATTATCGATTCGTCGGGTCTTGTTCCATAACAAACCTACTTCCTGTTGACGCACGCCACGCTGTCTTGCCACGGTGTAGGCATCGCGAATCATAGCGAATCATAGCGCTACCTATGGCCGGAAAGGGCAGAACCTATGACCGGAACCGGAAAAGTGGGAAAATCCGGTACCTACACCGGCGCGGCGGCTACATTTAAATCATGCTACTCAAAAGCCTTGAGCGTGAATCTGTCTGCTGTCTGCTGTCAGGACATGCTAGTGAGTTAGCTAGCAGGGTTAGCTCGCTGCTGCCGCTAGCTGACTGTCACTACGCTGCTCGTCCAGCTGTAGTCTGCTTAGCTGTGCTGAGAACCAGAGCAGTAACTATGTTTCTATAGAGGAGGGTTACAGCTAACTATGTTTCTATAGAGGAGGGTTACAGCTAACTATGTTTCTATAGAGGAGGGTTACAGCTAACTATGTTTCTATAGAGGAGGGTTACAGCTAACTTCCTATTGTTTTATTATATAAGTACTGCTGGGCTCAGCCCTTCCATGGTCTCCTGCTCTCCATGCAAATGCGTTAGTGTGAGTTCTGGCGAAGCGTCAGCTAAATGACTGTAATGTAATGCTAAAGTCAGTGGTAGAGCAGAGGTGATAAGCTAAAGGCTAGCTAGTGGTAGCCTACCAAACTACCCGTGAGTTAGAGTGAGGCACTGACTGTCGCCTAGCCTATTGTATGGAGTGAGAGGACACATTGCATTGTTTTGGAGCATATCTGTTTTATAAAAACATTAGTGTCTTGTCTGTAGCCTATATTGCACTTTGGGTTACTGACCTTTACATTAAGCAAAGTTATTACCTAAAACAATGCATGTATTGAGCAAGAGTTCAACTACTTTATTGAAACAATCTACCGCCATAGTCCATGGCCTGTTGTTATACCTATTTGATGTAGCAAAGCCTTTTTTATTTATATTATGTATTATTTTTTATTAATACTTATTCATTTTGCACATGTATATGTATAGGCCTGGCTGATTTAGAAAACATAAAATAAAATGTGCAAAAGCAATCTTTTTTTTGTGTGTATCGAAAAAAATAATCGGCAGATTAATCGATTATCAAAATAATCGTTAGTTGCAGCCCTACAGTCAAGAACTTTCCACTTTTTGGTCCTTAAAAGTCCCTAGTTTCAATGGCAGCCTTGAATTTCCTTGACACCACATCATTTCTTTATAATGTAGTTTTCCTACTAGACGCATGATTCCCTCTAAACCAACATATGGAATTGGTAAATATAAAGCTGTTATGTCAGATAAAAAAGACCGGTTATGATTAAATAAAGATTTAATGGTAAAAAAAGATATACAGTATACATATATACGTATATATATATATACAGTGTTTCCTCCAGGAATTTTTACAATGGTGGCGGGTAGCGTTGACCGCGCGTGCACGCGCATGAAACGCACACGCGCGCTCAAAACAACGACGTAATTTCAGCCAAAACTCGAGGATGGCCAAAAAAAATACAATGTTTTCCCGTACTTCTCCCGTGTGTCTCTTATTGTCTGTGTCTGCATGTTTTTCCAGCATGTAATTCCGTTGTCAATAAAAAATTCGTCTCCCCTTCTTTTCATTATCATTATGGAGGCTTTATGTTTGTTGTAACTATTATGGGAAGCGGTTGACACAGTAGCCGCTTTTCGTGTACGCTGCAGTGGATCCCTTCACAACGCAGAAGAAAGAGGAGAGAGAAAACATTGTCAATGTGCAGGGAAGAATCATGTATCAGCAGGGTTCAACAGTAACGCTTGCCTGGGGCAAGTAAAAAAATTCGACGGGTTTGTTTGCGCGAGCCCGAAGACGCTGCTGGATCCTGGATCTGTTTACCTGTGTGCAGGAAGAAAAACAGACGGAGCAGGCGCCAGACCAGACTAGATGATTGTGGAGTGAAGAGATTATTAAAGCGTACGCGATGCGACGGGTGATCGACAAGCACGTACACTTTCATAATATCTTCACTCCACGATCATCTAGTCTGGTCTGGCGCCTGCTCCGTGTTCTTCCTGCACACCGATGCACAGATCCAGGATCCAGCACCGTCGTCGCGCATATTGTAACATTTGAAGTAGTTTGTAGACTACACGCAGCCTAGATGTATTTGACCAATCACAAAACAGTTTTGCAAGCGCGTCGCTTCGCGCTTGTGGGTGTGTCTAGCGATGTGAAGGTCTGAAAAGCGGCCTAAACTTTTTTTTTTTTTTTTTGAGAAATCTGAATGGTGGCGGAGGAAATTCCATCGTGGCGGTCCGCCACGATGAAATGCATGTAGAGGAAACACTGATATATATATATATATATGTTACGGTACATGTGGGAATACGGTACATGTGGGAAAACTAGGGTTAGGGTTAGGTGCTAGGGTGACTTGGTACATGCTGGCATGTCTAACCCTAACCCTAACCTTAACCCTAACCCTACCCCTAACCCTAACCGTAGCACCCTAGCACCTAACCCTAACCCTAGTTTTCCCACATGTACCGTAACATATATATAAATATCTATAATTGCACAAGGGGTTCACATACTTTCAAGCAGCACTGTGTTTGTCACCACCCGGGTGCTCAGTGACATACCTCCAAACACACAAGACAATCAGAATGAATGACGACACCTTTAATTCAGATAACACCCTTTAGGGGACAGGTATACTATTATATATTAAAAGTGACTATTATATGAATTGTATTGGTCTGAAAGTTAAATTGGAGAAGGTGGGTAAATCACCGTACCTGCATGGCTCCAGCAGTGTTTCCAAGTTTGCCAGTCTGTCATATTCAGCTGAGGCTCCAGGGTTCCCTTGGGGGTCTTAAAAGTCTTAAATATGAGTGTGTAAGTCTTAAATATGAGTGTGTAAGTCTTAAATATGAGTGGGTAAGTCTTATATGTACAGTTAGGTCCATATATATTTGGACACAGACATAATTTGTGTTATTTGAGCTGTTTATCAAAACGTCTTCAAGTTACAGTTATATAATGAATATGAGCTTAAAGTGCAGACTCTCAGCTTTTGGGTAAGGGTATTCACATCCAAATTGAAGGAAGGGTTTAGGAATTACAGCTCTTTAATATGTAGCTCCTTCTTTTTCAAGGGACCAAAAGTAATTGGACAATTGACTCAAAAGCTGTTTCATGGGCCAGTGTGGGCTATTCCTTCATTATTTCCTTATCAATTAAGCAGGTAAAAGGTCTGAGTTGATTCCAAGTGTGGCATTTGCATTTGGAAGATGTTGCTGTATACACACAACATGCGGTCAACGGAGCTCTCAATGCAAGTGAAACAGGCCATCCTTAGGCTGCAAAAACAACCCAAAAAATCTATCAGAGAGATAGCGGACATTAGGAGTGGCCAAATTAACAGTTTGCTACATTCTGAGAAAAATACAACGCACTGGTGAGCTCGGCACCACAAAAAGGTCTGAACGTCCTTGGAAGACAAGAGTGGTGGATGATCACAGGATCCTTTACATTAGGGATGTCCCGATCCCATTTTTTCACTACCGATACCTGGGCTTCAGGTATCTGCGATACCGATCCGATATTTGTATTTATTGTTTTACTCCTGAATAATAACAAATACTTCCCCAGTATAGTCCACAATTGGCTATTAAAGACTGCCAGCCTTTATTCAAGCAACAAAAACAGTACTCTGCAGTACTCAGTGACCAACTGGTTTACAGTTAAAACTATTTAAACAGCAGCATTCAGCATGGTAGAAAAAATAGAGTTACTGTCTGATTTCTAGTTTTAGTGCCTTCAGGTTTTTATTCTATTTATCTTCTCTTACAAATGGCAAATCAATAATAGGACCCTTTTTAAAAGTGTAGCCTAGTGACGCCCGCTGGTGAGACCAGAAACCAGTCGCAGAATCGAAGGGGTGTCAACATATATCTGTTTTTCATAACAGGCAACTTGAAGTTTTAAAGTATAAAAGAAAAAAACATATATTAAAAAACAGTTTAACGATCACTAAATACGTATAATCTGTGGATTGGATTAACTGTTCTCGTTTGCCGCAGGCTACCGGTAAGTGAAAATGACATGTAAACATACCTTCGTTTTAGGACGTGTTCAAAAGCAAAGACTGTGTGTTCATCTAATTATGTGTAGTTATTTATTTTTTGCATTTCCATGTTCTCTCAGCATGCTGTGATGATATAAAAACGCAGTTAGATGTTCCTAGCGATGTTCCACTGTTAGCCGCTAGCTGTTAGCAGCGTTTGTTGTTGTTGTTTGATCAGTCACTTTTCTCCTGTCGCATTCCCATTCGGTGCACCAAGATTCAAATACTTGTGTCGTCTTGATTTTTTTCCCGATTTCAATGTATGACGCATCATTTGAAAGCTTACCATCTGTAGTTTCAGACTGTAAATAACCGAAAAATGACTTAAGCAAATGGTTTATGATTTCACCAGCTGGCATCATGACATTGTCAGACTCATTACACACAGGTAGCTACTAGCCAACTCTCATGCACGTGACCACTGACTACTACTGTTGTCATCACGTGAGTGACACGCCAGATCGGGCACGCAGATCGCAGCCTATTTTTTTTCTGGTGCGATCTGCGATCCAGCATTCAGGACCAATATCGCAGCGATATGCGATATCAATATCGGATCGGGACATCCCTACTTTACATGGTAAAGAAAAACCCCTTCACAACATCCAGCCAAGTGAAGAACATTCTTCAGGAGGTAGGCATATCATTATCCAAGTGTACCATAAAGGGAATACTTCACATGAACAAATACAGAGGGTTCACCACAAGGTGCAAGCCATTCATAAGCCTCAAGAATAGAAAGGCCAGATTAGACGTTGTCAAGAAACATCTAAAAAAGCCAGACCTGTTGTGGAAGAGCATTCTTTGGACAGATGAAACTCAGATCAACCTGTACCAGAATTATGGTAAGAAAAAAGTATGGAGAAGGCTTGGTACGGCTCATGATCCGACGCATACCACATCATCTGTAAAACACAGTGGAGGCAGTGTGATGACATGGGCATGCATGGCTTCCAATAGCACTGGGTCACTAGTGTTTATTGATGATGTGACAGAAGACAGAAGCAGATGGATGAATTCTGAAGTGAAGTTCAAATTCAGCAAAGTTGATTGGATGGCACTTCACAATACAGATGGACAATGACCCAAAACATACTGTGTAAGCAACCCAGGAGTTTTTTACGGCAAAGAAGTGGAATATTCTGCAATGGCCGAGTCAATCACCTGATCTTAACCCGATCAAGCATGCATTTCACTTGCTGAAGACAAAACCAAAGGCAGAAAGACCCACAAACAAACAACAACTGAAGACAGCTGCAGTAAAGGCCTGGCAAAGCATCACAAAGGAGGAAACCCAGCATTTGGTGATGTCCATGGGCTCCAGACTTCAGGCAGTCATTTATTTAAATGTTTAAACGAGGCCTGCTTGGAGGTGCTCAGCTTGTTGCCGTGGGGAGCTGTGGACTCCACACATTACACAACTCTGCCAAACCTCAAAGTCAATGGGGTACCAGTTCTGTTTACTGTCATGTTTGTTCTTATTTGATCATGAATACATTTGCTGTTATGTTCGTTCTTATGCTGAACATTAATAAACTTACTTTAAGTAATTCTGGGACTTATTTCTTCTTTCCTTCATACTTTTTTTTTCCCGGTATGGCTGTGAAATAGGTATACAATTCTATAAAAAAGTGGTCTTAAAAAGGTATCTTAAATTTCACTTGTTGAAGACATTGTTGTGTTGGACCCGCGTTATCATTTAGAGAGTTGAGTTCATGAGCGTGTTGGTGCATCCTGGACCAGTGACGCCACTTCTTGCCTCGCTTGTTGAACTTTCAGCTCTGCTGTATTTGCAGGACTGTGTCGGCCTGTGAGGCCGTGTTCACACGGGACCTCACCGCCTTTTGAGCACTTCTGCGCGAGTATTCTGTTTGTTTGTTTTTTCAAATATATTTATTGTTTTCCTTGAGAGTAGAACAACACAACATCCAACAAGAATGACAGACACACATTAATACCCACATCACAATCTAGAAAAAATATTAATAACAAAACGGAACGAAACAAAAAACAACTAACAATGCTGAAAAAACAAACAAACAAACAAAAAACACAGAGGTGCTACCAGAGGGCAAGACAAACAAAATACATGTTAACAATATTCTGATCAGGTAAAGATAGGGCATAGGTTGGTTGGGATATGTTACAAATAGAGCACCTTGTCAAACGTGTGAGTGTACATAGAGCTCTCTGTATCACCCAGAGTTCCCCATGTTAGCTAATAAGTTCCCCACATCTTTTTGCTGGACATATTCCATATGTTTTTAAAGGAGTCTTGCGTGAGTATTCTGTAACCTTAACAACGGGATTCTATCCTAACCGTCATACATTGTAACCGTTATCATACATTGTATAACGTATAACGTTATCGTCTACTTGTTCAACAAGTTGTGTATACTGTAGCATTTAATAATGGCGAATAAAATGCAACTACTTGCCTTAGCTTTAGCGTTTGAGGAGGAGGAGGAGGTTGCTCCAGAACAGAACGTTTATGGATGCATGACATCCTCCGCAATAGGGAGTCGCAGGGGGCTTTCCGCAACCTGGTCCAGACTACGTCGTCATGACTACAAAGATGCCACTTGAAATGCATGAAATCCAAGTTTATGAAATCCAAGTTTATGAAATCCAAGTTTATTCATTATACACACATGTTCGCCTAGTATTTGACTGCCTGTAGCCCAGTCACGAATGGTCCCAGTATTGTAGCTTCAGACGGAAGAAGTTGGTTGTGATTGTGCTTCCTGTAGCAAGCCCATGATATGTTATTGCTCATATATATTTATTTGAATCCTGTTATTAAAATACATTAACCAACTGCTAAGGCAACAATATAGTAAAAGAGATATTTGGCCCCCCAAATCATGTTCAGTGTAGTGTGAAACAGCAATCACTAGTTGTTTTTGTCCATCTTGGTGGGTCTGACGTCTTGGAGCACCGGTAGCTAGGAAGTAGGTTACTAGGGAAGCAGTGTTTCCCCTACCATTGCCTTGGGGGGGCGGGCCGCCCCCCCAACGGAACCCCCCGCCCCCCCAAGAAAGAGGAATTATTACGGACGTAGACACCAAACATCTGACAAGCAGGCTAAAATATCCGCTTTTTTAAAATGCACCCAACCCGAATCTGGCGAGTGGCAAGCCCATGGGCTCTTTGGTAACGTTAGTCCGCCAGTAGTCTAGCCATAGCCAAACCTATCTCCACACTACGCTTCGCGCTGTAGAATAATACACGATTTTTGCGCGAGTGCGCGACGCGAGAGAGTTTTTGCCGGGTGAGATGTCTTCAGATAGAAAGTAAGCAAGTTGAAACGTTAGCAAATATAATTGCTGAGTGTTCTAACAGAGCAAGTTGGTTCAAATTGGTCTTTATTATTGTGACCACTAGAAAGTGTCTGATTATAGTTCCATGGTGTAAATAGTGTCAAAGAACTAGCAAGCTAGCTAGCTCAGAGGTGATGAGATGAGCTAGTCTGCTGCACACATGCCAGCTAAAGAGCTAACTGGATGCACTTTATTATTTTACTTAAAGTAGATATACAATCTTTCTTATTCTGCTAGAATTGGGCTTTATGGTAATACCATAATGGCATATTTACAGTACATGGACAGTGGATTGAAGCATTGGAAATGTCTGTTTTTTTATAGTTGGACATACGATTTTTTTTTCAGGTGAGAGAGCAAAGTCAAAATGACATTATCTGACTGGATTGCCCACGGCAATCCAATATTCAATTATAATTATGTTATAAATTGATATGGATCAATGTATACCTCTTATTAGATTATAAATACTCATTATAATAAATAATAATAAAAACCAGTATAATAAATACTGGTTGTTATGTTTGCCTTTTGGTTGACAGCAAAAGGGAGAGAGGAGGATAGAGAGAGAGAGAGCGAGAGAGAGCAGGATGGTGTCAGCACACCAGAGAGAGAGAGAGCAAGAACCAGGTGAGAAAGTGGACAGGTAGTCAAGACCACATAAGTAAGTAGCCTTAAGAACCGACGGTTCTCGAGCCTAATGGCCCATAGGACAGGAGCCTATCTCCTGTTTCCGTAGCGTGAGGCGGCTTAATGTACAAGTTAGTACACCCCCTGGACATGACGCTGGGGGGGGGGGGTCCATGCCACCCCCCCAAGGCAGCAAACCTAGGGGAAACACTGGGAAGGTACACGCGTACCTACTCTCCTCGTCTTGATTGGTCAGCTGTCAGGAAGGGGCTTGACATCACACAGCGCCTTTCTGAAAAGTTAAATAAATTCAACTGAAAAAGGCGCTTTTTTCACACTTTTTGAAAGGCGGACGCTTTTTTCCTTTTCCCATAGGGTTGTATGTAAAAAGGCGCTGAAGGCCGCGCTTTTTTCAAAAGAAAAAGTAGTCAAGTGTGAACATGGCCTAACAATTCCAAATTCTTCTGGACAATTAATTGTCTCAGAAATAATTGTCATTGACAATTATAATTGTCACTGACCCCCAAATTGCTTCCAATGAGCAGGCCGGCGCCTTGCATGGTAGCTTGCCGCCATTGGTGTGTGAATGGGTGACTGAGAGGCCATTGTAAAGCTCTTTGGAATAAGGCGCTATATAAATGTAATCCATTTACCATTTCACTGTTATGTAACCCAGATAATGTAATAACACAGCAACATATGAAGTAAACCATGCCTCTTTATTATCATAAAACGTATTTTGTCACCCTTCACTTTCTCGTACAAATTTCAAATGGCAGTTTTGGAGATACTTTGGAGTAAGTCTTACTAGGCAACTCGTATTGGCCGTCAAAAGAGTACAGGATGTCTTTAAATGGCTTCTCCACTGTATTGAAAAATAATTCAATAAAAATGTATTAAGCACTTTGAGCTGCAACATTTGCAGGAAAAGTGGTATACAAATAAAAGTTGTTATTATTATTACATTGAATGGCCTCATCTCTTTCGCGATGTAATGCGTCATTGCGTGCACCATTTGGAACTGTCCTGCTTATACTTTGTGTGTCCGCTTAACGACTCACCAAGACCCAGTTGCCGGGAGGGACCAGCCACTTTAGCGGCACTGAGCGATTTGTTGATGACTGCAAATTGGGTGGGATGGTGACTTTTTAGGTGTTGCATCAGTCCTTTTTTTGTTACTCACTGTTTTGCAAAAGGAAAATGTGTTTGTAACCCTGTATATCTTTCCTTTTCTTACAGACCAGCAGAGCTCCAACCCAGGTTCAGACAGCGAGCCCAGCTCCACCACATCAGGAAACCATAAACAACACAGACACTCAGGAGAGAAAACACACCACTGCTCCCAGTGTGGCAAGAGTTTCAAGCATGCAGCAAACCTGAAGACACATCAGAGAATACACACTGGAGAGAAACCTTACCAGTGCTCCCAGTGTGAGAAATGTTTTAATCAAGCAGGAGCCCTAACTATGCACCAGATAATACATACAGGAGAGAAACCATACCAGTGCTCCCAGTGTGAGAAATCTTTTAATCATTCAAATAACCTAGCTAGACACCGGAGAACACACACAGGAGAGAAACCACACCAGTGCTCCCAGTGTGGGAAGAGTTTCAGGGAAGCAAGTGTCCTGAAAAACCATCAGCGAATACACACAGGAGAGAAACCATACCAATGCTCCCTTTGTGGGAAGAGCTTCAGTCATGCAGTATCCCTTAGGAGACATCAGATAAGACACACAGAAGAGAAACCATACCAGTGCTCCCACTGTGGGAGGAGATTCACTTTTGCATGTTCCCTTCAGAGACATCAGAAAATACACATTAGAGAGAAACTATACCGTTGCTCGCAGTGTGGGAAGAGTCTTCCATTAGATGTAAACAACCTAAAGACACCTAAAGACAGCCTAAAGTGCTCCCAGTGTGCAGAAAACCTGAAGATGGAGCAGAGAATGCACACAGGAGAGAAACCATTCCAGTGCTCCCAGTGTGGGGATGGTTTCAATCAAGCAGGAAACCTGAAGATGCACCAGAGAGTACACAGAGGAGAGAATACCGTACCAGTGTTCCCAGCAGTGACGGACTGGCCATCGGGCAAGCCTGGCAAATGCCCGGAGGGCCGCGAGACTCTGGGACGCTCAGAATGTATTATTTAAAATATATATATATATATACCGTATTTTCCGCACTATAAGGCGCACCGGATTATAAGGCGCACCTTCAATGAATGGCCTATTTTAGAATTGTTTTCATATACAAGGCGCACCGGATTATAAGGCGCACCGGATTATAAGGCGCACTGTCGTTTTTTTTTTTTGACTGGGGTTGCGTTATGCATCCACTAGATAGAGCTGTGCTAAAGGGAATGTCAACACAACAGTCAAATAAAGTCACACTTTATTAAGCGTTCTTAAACGTTGTTCAACGTTCAAACGTTGTTCAAACGTTAATGTGCATATTAACAATATTAACAATAACATATTAACAATATTAACAATATCTCCCAAACAATATAACAAGTTCACTCTTCTCCCAAACGTGGAGGGGAACGTTTCTTTGTCTTTGTAGACCTCAAGCTTCACATTCCAAAGGCATGGGTGTTCTACAATGACATGGAGACATAACAATATTAACAATAACATATTAACAATATTAACAATATCTCCCAGCCTTGTTCACTCTTCTCCCAAACGTGGAGGGGAACTTTTCTTTGTCTTTGTAGACCTCAAGCTTCACATTCCAAAGGCATGGGTGTTCTACAATGACATGGAGACAGAGGGATGAGATGTTCATTAATTCAATTCAGTCAAACATTCAAACTTTATTTCAGTAAACACGTAGTAAAAGAAACAGTTGAAACCACTAAATCAAACGTTAGTGCATAACTCAACATTGTTCAGTTATGTATAACACGTAAAGCTCACTTTTTCAGTTCATTCCTCGTCCACGAATCCCTTGAATTCTTCTTCTTCAATGTCCGAATTGACCAGTTGGGTGAGTACGGCATCCATTCAGAGCACATGATAGCATAACAATAGCATAGCATTCGCGGAGATTCCAAGATGGCGGCCGTCGTTTACTGATTACCGTAATGCTGCAAGCGGTGCGGCTTTGTAGTTTACCAGTCGTACTGAAACATTTTATTATTATTAAAAAAAAATATTGGTCATGTAATTTTCACATTTTGATCCATATATAAGGCGCACCGGATTATAAGGCGCACTGTCGTTTTTTGTTTTTTTTGGGACTTTTAAGTGCGCCTTATAGTGCGGAAAATACGGTATATATATTTGTAATTTTGTCTCTGGTGATTTTCATTGAAAATAACTTATTTCAGCAGACCACGGCCCAAAACATTTGATATCGGCCCGGGTCGTCCACGCAGTTCTGCGCGTATGCCCAGGGCCTAGCGTTACACGTATTTTCCCATGATCAACTCGTTGCTACGCAACAAGAGATAACTCGAGTAGAAGAAGAAGAATCGAATATAAGAACGAAATGTATCTGGGCAGTAAACGACCAAAGGGTGGGGCAGAGAAAAAGAGGGACAAATCAAAGAAAGCTCTATTGGCGGAGGGGGGGAGCGGGGGGGTTAACGAATATAACCTATCGGTTTGCGAAGCAAGCAGTGTGATGGTTCATGTAACTGTATTTTTTTGCTAACGTTGTTGTATTCTGTGTCAGAGCAGCTTCTCTTAGCTACACCGAGTCTATATTAACGTAAGCTATTAGGCTTAACTGGACCTCAAGGTTTTCAGCAGGTTCGAGCAGTTCAGTGTTATAGCGTTAGCTAGCTGGCTAGATAAGTTAACTTAGGCTGTGTCCACCAACAAGCTGTATATTTAGCTAAACGGCACCAAGCTAAGGTAAATAGCTAGCTATGCTAACGTTCACCATCTCTGTAGTCAGCTCTAAAATACCGCTCGCCAGTGGACACGCACCTCATGTCATCATTCCGTTTATAACAGCAGTTAACGTTACACTGCTTTCATGTTCAGAATGAGGGAATTTGATGAGAGCGATGCCGTTCATGTGCACAACTGGATGCAGGGAGCAAGTGTAGTTGGAAGTAGGGATGCACCGAAATTCGGCCACCGAATGTATTGGGCCGAAAATAGCACAAAAAAGTACATTCGGTGTGAAAAGGCTATTGAAAGAGCTATTGACTGATGACTGCCTACTGACTAGTCATATAATTACAGCAAACATGTCAGTAGTTTGGCATCTGTCCTCTGAACGACAAGGAGAGACACATTCCAACATTGACTTCCGTTTTCGCGATTTCAAAATAAAAGCGCGAGCTAAGCGTTGTTGAAAATCAATGACACATCGCTAGTCAACTAACACAGCTTGTTTTGTGAGCCTGCTAACAATGTAAAGTAGTGTTCTAGTTAACTAGGTAGAGTGGGGATTACTCACCGAATCCAATGTATTGCAATATTTTGGCTAAGATCGATGCCACAGTTCAGGTTAAGTCAGTCACTGTGGATTGTTCAGCGATTCGATTGTAGTGTGTGTCAGTTGCGTGTGTTATGTGTTCCAAATGTCTACATTCGATTCTTGTCAGTCTGGTTATCTCAAGCTTTTTATGTTAACAATCCCTGTTGCTTGTTGCGTTTGGAAATAGGGCTGTTGTGTCGCAAATGCCAGGGCTGTTTTTTGATCCCAGTCTGCCCCTGGCTCCCAGTGTTGGAAAGGTTTCACTAATGCACAATGCCTAAGGTCACATCAGAGAAAACACACAAGATCTCACTACTGCTCCTAGCGTGGGAAGAACTTGGAATGAGCATGAACCCTAATGAGGCATCAGAGAATACACACAGCATGAACCCTAATGAGGCATCAGAGAATACACACAGCAGCATGAACCCTAATGAGGCATCAGAGAATACACACAGCAGCATGAACCCTAATGAGGCATCAGAGAATACACACAGCAGCATGAACCCTAATGAGGCATCAGAGAATACACACAGCTCCCAGTGTTGGATGACTTTCAGTCATACAAGCAACCAAACAAAACATCAGTCAATCCACACAGGAGAGAAACTATGTTTTGTACAATTGTATACCCACAATGCAATGTGTCATGAAATTACTGCAGCTTTTAATCCTGTGAATATTAGCTTCAGCTTGGACACAATCTGACAAGGCTGTGGTGGTTGCATATCTGCAAATACTCCTTCTTTACAGGGGTTCACTTTTATATACCCCCTTCTCTATGCCCCTCATGTCTTGCTTCCTGCTTCTGAGTAGAGTAGACGTGCTTCTCCCATCTCCTCTCCTCGCGCTGCTTTCTTGCTTCTCTTTTATAGTTTTCCAAAACATTTTTTATAGCTACATTCTTTTATGTTCTTTTTTTGTTTGTTTTGTTTTCTTGCTCTACAATTTTACCAGTGATGATAGATGTGAAGACTGACTGATCACACACCTGGAGCACCAACGTGTACAAGCAATGGCCTAATCAAGGAGTCACCAGTCTACTGTTTGTCTCTCGGACACCGGGCAGAATATCCTCTCGGCCTTGCAGAGGCTGCCTGTCGCCTTGCAGAGGCTGCCACGGATATCTACAGAAGACTGCAGTACTTGGGAGTGCCCTGGAGTTACTGATTTCTGGAGGACGGTGTGTGATACATTGTCCCTCATTCTGTCCAAACAAATCCCACACTCACCAGCAGTCTTATTACTAAATGACAGTTCAACCCTGGATTTAAATATCAAACAGAGACGCATCTGGCTGGCCGGCCTTACGGCGGCCAAAAGGATTATAGCTTGCAGGTGGAAGTCACCCCATTTCTTGACCACGCAGAGGTGGATCTTAGACTTCATAGACATAGCCAGCATGGAACACTGGATAGCTAACAGGCATCAGGCAATATCTGATCATATTTCTTGCTGGGATCAAACCATTACCATTCTCAAGAAATTACTTTAAGCTAATCCATTTGCTCCTTCCATGGGGTTCTGTGGGTTGGGGTGGGCTGTGATTGGGCGGGTGGGTAGGAGGTATTTGGCATCTGTGGGAGGTGGGGGACTGTTGGGGTAATGGGAGATTGGGAAGGGGGGGGGGGGGTGGATGGTTTATGGGAATTTTGTATTTGTACTGGATTTCTCTTTTGTTTATATGTTACCACTCCCTTGTACTATTCCCTGAAATAATAATAAAAAATGTATCACAAAAAAGAAGACTGCAGTACTTGAAACAAAGATATTTCAACTGAAGGACTCTGTGAACAGTGCTGCACTGGTACTGAGTCAGAATGCTAACATGAGTAGCACCCGGCCCACTGACAACGGTACTCCCCCTCTGAATGCCCGTTGGGAAAAGCCGGCGCCCTCGACTCTGTTTCCCGCAGACAGCGATTCTCAACCTGAGATCAGTACCACGACCGGCTGGCCGTCACTGGCTACCCAACAGCTATTGTATGAGCCTGCATTAAAAGGGCTGCAAGCTAACGATGCTACAGCACAAGCTAACAATGCTAGTTCAGGGCCCACCTTAAAGCCAGCTACCAGGCTTAAGCAACACCAAGGTAATGATACAACGTGACCAATAGCAACTTTAATTATTATATAATTATAATGATTATATTATTATAATTCATTATTATCAACATCGGCAGTAAGGGGAACATAAAAGCATACTGCTTCCCTGACGGACTCCCAAACCCCCAGGGCCGGCGTGAGGTGATTGGCCGCCCTAGGCAAACAAAAACAGTGCGCCCCAAATGCTAAAAAGCAAAGCAAGACAACTTATTGCGGCTGACTATCGATCCAATCGTAAAAACAGCCGCGGTGGGCTAAGTAGGGTAAACTGTGCATTCATTTACGCGCACAACAAAAACCGAGTCTAAGTCCGATGTTTGCTACAAACCAATGTATTGTCCATATCACATCGCTTGTTCCATACCATTTAGCGAGTGCAAGTGTAACAATGGTCAAACAGGCAACCTTCTTTCATTCAATTCTTTTATTTGACCTGCAGAGAAGACATATAAAACACAATTCTTCTCTGTTCTGCAACTCTTGTGAATCCATGAAGATGGCGGCCATGTTCTAGTTCCACCGTCTATGTATATTTCACGTCAGGATAATTTGTTTACAGAACGAACACAAATTTCCCTCAAACATTACAAATAACAATTACAAACAACATGTGAAGCAACATACCTGCAGAGAAGACATATAAAACACAATTCTTCTCTGTTCTGCAACTCTTGTGAATCTGCGCGTTCAAAATAACATACAATAAATGTTCTGTTTCACATCATCACAATACATGTAAAAACAAACAGCACAGTACTACACCAACATCTTCACCCTACATTACAAGATTCTCCATACAAACAACAAAACACGAGGAGCATTTTACATAGCGCACATACCCATGAAGATGGCGGCCATGTTCTAGTACCACCGTAAGTACGGCAACAAGAGAAGGACAAAAGAACGCGCAGACCTGCAGTACACCCAAACTCCAATGGGGGGCTCCAACAACAACCAGGGCTGCTCAAGCACGGCGAAACTCATCTACATTCACCACAACTAAACATACATTCCCAACTCTGTTACACCCACCTCCCCTGAATTTCGCCAACCTTGAGCAGCAACTATACATTTAAATACTACTTTTTACTTTTTACACTATTACATAGGGCCGCCAAAGGACAGGACAGCCAACTTGAAAAGTATCCTATAAGGATGAAGTGGAAAGAGAGGTAAACTATCTCTCCAACCAACTACTGGCGGTAGGATGCGTTCTACACCCCACAAGACCCTATTTTTTTTTTCTGTGTAATACTAGCCTTCAAGAGGCCACAACCTCTTATGAAACAATCAGAATAACGAACAAACCTATATGTCATAGGATGTCAGTGTGCACAGTGTATACATGCACTGAACTGAGCTTCGGCTTATCTAACTGTGGAAAGCCTGGAACACTGACCTACAAACAGCTTGAATGTTTGACTTAGTGTCTTGGATAATGTCTTGTCCTGACATAGTATAAATCAATCTGTCAACTGGTTTGATAAGGCGACCAAACTTGGACTTGACCTGTGTGACTGTACTAGGATGTTCACACTGTGTAACAGAAGCTAGAGTGTCAGTACGCTGTGTGTCACTAGCATCATCTATCTGATTCGTGTTACCAGAAACATCAGTACAATCATCAGCGCTAACCACAAATCTAGAATCAGAGTTAATGGACTGATCTACCATTTGCTCCTCAGCCATCTGCTCGGGAACCCTCTGAGGGGCAAACGAGACTGAAGACACTACAGTGTTAGTAGCCTCTGTCCGTGAGTGGTCAGGGAATGGTAACTGGGTGACCCACTCCAGGGTTCTTCCCTTGGGATCCTTGGGCTCTGGAACAGTCAAGGGAACATCCCTCTCCCGAACAGCTCTACCCCCATACTCCATGTCTTCAACCTCCCCTCCCTCACTCCCAGGACAGGAATCCACTCTCTCCGACTCGAACGCGGTTCCTCTACTCACTTCCCCAGGCAAGGAATCCTGTTCCACTTCCGACACGGACATGTCACTTGGCTCATTTGATGTATGAACAGCAGACAGGGATGAAACTGGGTCAGAGATCACACTCGTATCATACACCGGCAGAAAGTTCACCAACAACAATAGATTACGGTGGACTACCTTCTCTCGTCCAGTGACAGTGTCTTGTATCCTATATGTGTGAGTCTCAGAGTTCCTATCCACCACAGTGTATACAGTAGACTCCCAACGGTCAGCCACCTTTCTCTTTCCTCTCTCTCTCTTGTTCGCCAACAGCACACGGTCTCCGACGTCAATGGTGGGCCCTTTCACTCGTCTGTTGTAGAGCTCTGTGTGACGGTGCTGTTCTTTTATGACATGTTCCTGGGCTATGACCATAGCTTCTCTCAGATCCTTCGTGAGAGACATCACATACTTGTCGTAGCTGACCACAGCTGGATCATTCAGGACTGTCCGGAAGAGTATATCGACAGGGAGACGAGGAGTACGCCCAAACATCAGATAGAAAGGTGCATAGCCAGTTGACTCATGCGCTGTGCTATTGTACATGAACGTCAGAGTTTGCAAACGCCTCGGCCAGTTGATTTTTGCCTCTGGTTCAAGCGCTCGGATCATGTTACCGAGAGTTCTATTGAAACGTTCCACACTACCGTTACCCATCGGGTGATACGGGGTTGTGTGCGACTTTCTGACACCGGAGACTCTGAGCAGCTCACTCACTAGTTGACTCTCGAAGCTAGCTCCCTGGTCGCTGTGGATACGTTCTGGGAACCCAAAGACGCAGAAGAACTTGTCCCATAGAACTCTCGCCACCTGTTTGGCTGACTGATCTTTGCAGGGGAATGCCTGGGCCATTCTTGTAAAATGGTCAGTAACAACTAACACATCAACTGACTTGTTCCTTGAGTCCTCCGCTGACCAGAAATCAATGCAAACCAGCTGAAGTGGCCTGGTTGATGTGATACTCTGCAAAGGCGCCCTCGCAGCAGGTTCAACAGTCTTACTGACAATACACCGCTGGCAGTTACGGACGTAGTCTCTTACGTCTCTGTCGAGGTTGAGCCAGAAGAACCTCTGTCTGGCCAAGCCAAGACTCCTGAACTGACCTTGATGGCCGGCATGGTCATGAACACCTCTCAGAACTTCAACTTTCTTAGACTCAGGAACCACATACTGGCGGCGTTTTGACTTCACGACTTGATCCCTCGAGACTCTGTAGAGTATCCCATTGCTCACAACAAGTTTCTCCCAGTGCTTCAGGTACCTCATGACTGTGACTGATTCCTTATCTCTCTCTCTCCTGGAGGGTCTCCGATGTCTCTCCACATAGTACAAGACTCGAGAGAGAGTTCTGTCTCTGAGCTGTTCATCCCGGAGTTCCTTCTCACTGTAAGCAGGAAGTGAGTCCTGACCACCTGGGACTAACTGAGGCAAATGGTGCAAGACTGCTACAGCACGCGTTCTTGCTCCGACCTCCCACAGATCGTCATATGACTGTAGAACAACAGACACTTCATCCATCTCCATAGACTGAGCGTGGACATGCAGAGGTGATGGGACACTTTGAGCGTAACTCTCTGCCTGGCGTGGAGTGTCACCACTATCATTGGACGACCGGAAGGCGTCCTGTACAGAAGCACTCGACACATCCTGGACTTCGGAGAGGAGATTCTTGTAGGGCTCTTCAAGTAATCTGTGACTGACTCTCTGCTTGACGAAAGGCACACGACTCAAGGCATCAGCGACAACATTCTGTGGGCCTGGCACGTACTTGATGTCGAAGTTATAGCTCGCTAACTTAGCCACCCATCGTTGCTCGCAGCAGTCCAGCTTGGGCTTCGTCATGATATGAGTCAATGGATTATTGTCCGTCCAAACAGTGAAATCATGCCCCTTCAACCAATGGCTGAACTTGTCACAGACACTCCACTTCAAGGCTAGGAATTCCAACCGATGGGCTGGGTAGTTTCTCTGAGACTGAGAGAGGGACTTGCTGGCGAATGCGATTGGCCTCGCTCGGTCTTCACCCTCTTGGATCTGCGACAGGACAGCACCGATGCCATCAAGGGACGCGTCCGTTGACAGCATGAAGGGACGGCTGAAATCAGGGTGAGCCAGGACAGCCGTCTCAACCAGCGCCGTTTTCAGCTTCTGGAAAGCCTGCTCCGTTTCGGGGGTCCAGTCAGTAACCTTCAACTTCCTGCTTTGTGACCTTTGTTTGGACTGTTTCACCTTCCCTTTTCTCTTCTGGCCCGTCAACAGAGAGAAGAGAGGCTTTGCAATAGCGGAGAAGCTAGGCACAAAGTGCTGGTAATAATTGATCATCCCCAAGAAAGATCTGATTCGTTTCTGTGAGGGGGTTACACCGTCCGCTTCCATCAGGTCAGCACTTGTCATCTTTGCGATGCTCTCAACTTTGCTGGGATCAGTCAACACACCGTTGTCATTAATTATGTGGCCGAGGAATTTGACGGATTTCCGGAGAAAAAAACACTTCTTGGGGGCCAATTTCAGGTTATGACCACGCAGTCTACTGAACACCATCTCCAAGCGTTCCAGAGCTGTCCTCTCATCAGGGGCGTACACCAATAAATCATCCAGATAAACCAGTAAGCTCAGATAGTTCTGGTCTCCGAAAATGCTAGTCATCATACGCATGAAGCTCCCAGGACTATTACAGAGGCCCTGCGGGAGGCGATTATACTCATACAAGCCCATAGGTGTTGTAAAGGCAGAGTACTTTCTGTCATCCTCGTGTAGTGGCATGTTATAAAACCCTGAGGTTAGATCCATAGTACTAAACAAGGAGTTACCTCCAAGTGCAGCTAAGCAGTCGGCCTGGTGAGGGAGAGGGTGAGCATCCTTCAGGGTCCTCTTGTTCAGCCAGCGAAAGTCTGTACAGATACGGAGATCTCCGTTCTTTTTCCATACAAGAACCAACGGAGATGCATATTCACTGGTTGACTTCCTGATTATATCTTTCTCCTCCATCTCACTCAGTACTTGGCGCAACTTCTGATACTGACTGGGGGGCACTCGTCTGAATGGGAGCCGGAATGGCCTGTGATCTGAGAGGTGAATGCGATGTATGAAGCCCTTTGCCTCTCCACAATCCAGGTGATGGCGTGAGAAGATGTCCTTGTAGCGCACAACCAGGTCAGCCATCTTGCTTCTACACTGTTCAGACACGTCACAGGAGTGTATGTCGAGCCCACTCAATCCCATGTACTTCAGTTCCTCATCAACAGTGCGGGCCGCATTTTCACTGGACGGGGTTACTTGACAGCAACTGAGTAGTGGGACCTCAGCAGGTCCGGTCTCATCCATGTCCTCGAGCGCAATGCAGGAGAAGACGTCGGCCAATTTAGCATTGCGTCTTACCAAGACGGGCCTGTCGGACGAGTTGATCAGCTTCAATGGAACCCATCCGTCTCCCCACAAAGGAGTAACAACTCTGGCCACCAGAACCCCTCTTGGAGCTGAGCGACACGATGTGGGCTCTGTCATCACAGCGCTACCAGGAGACACAATAGTGGACTTGGGTAGCTTGCCCCACATCAGGTACTCCCTACCAGGCTCAAGACACACGGCTGAGTTGCACCTGACTGTGCCTATCTTGTCAGGTATGACGTCACCTCGCCAACGGTTCAGACCAGCGAGCATCGAGAGAAACTGTTCAGATTCTGGATCGCCAGCAGGACAGGGCGTAGACACAGCCTTCCAGTAGCCATCACATTGCTTATACTGCCGGAGGATATATTTAATAACATTGGTGCCTAGTATCAACTCATCATGCTGGCCTTCAACTACCAGAGTGGGAACCATAATCCTACAGCCATACACCTCCATTTCCACGTTGAAAGCTGACTCAGGCTTGACACGGCGACCACCACAGCCAACAAGCACCACATTTGAACTGAACTGGTTATGTTCTGTAGCAACTCCAACCTCTCTAAGCTTTCCCTCTGCCGTCTTACTCATTGTACAAGCCATAGACCCACTGTCTAGCATAGCATTCAGAGTCACTGTATTACCAACTGTCACAGGTGTGTAGAAAAGGCTGTCACTACCACTAATTGTATGCGTATTCTGATAAACAATATCTTCAGAGTTATCACTTGAGCTTTTGAGAGCTATATACACTGTCTCAGCACTAGATTCGTCCTCACAATGGGAGTTTACTTGGCGACCTATACTTTCTCCCTCTGAATACAGGCCACCTAGTTTCCCTGAGGCTGAGGTGCTCGGGACGACCTGGTGGAACACTCAACTTTTGTGTGACCTGGGGCTAAACAGACAAAGCACAGCCTCTCTGACATGCAGTGTGAGATGGTAGTGTGTCTACTGTCATCACAGACTCGGCAGGCCTTCTCACGGGCGCCACCCTGGTATCTTCCGCCACGAGGAGCACTGTCACGCTGCTGCACTTTCCCCATCATCTGCTCCAGCCTCTCCATAATGCGAGCAAGAATCCTGTCTTCAGATTGCTGAGTGTTCTGGGCCACAGCAGTCGCGGAGGAGTGGCACGGAAGCTGGCCTAAAGCATGGTCCTGGGAAGGAATGAGGGTAGAAGGCGGACACTGTGTGTGGTACACTGGACCATGGGCAGGAGCAGGGGGGTACTGGGTGGAACACTGCTCAGACACAGACTGAATCGAAGGCTCTGGATGAGACTGCACAGTGTGGAGGGCGGTGGCATGGCTCTTCAATGGCACAGAACTACCGGTCCTGCCAGAGGCTCTCAGCTCTCTCTGATAATTATCAATCTTCAACTGTATGTCTCGTGAGCTCCACTCCTCAATAGCCTTGCATTCCAGAATACGGGATAGTCCAGAGTCCGGGCAATGCCTGACAAACATCCGTGCTACCTCTTCACCCACGTTCTCCATCCTCCTACCTTGTCTGCGAAGGCCCTCACCAGCTACATCAGCTGCTTTGTTGATCCTCAACCAGTAGTCTACAGGGTTCTCATTGGGTCTGGGTAGAGTGGCATAGAAATCTGACAACGGGAGGCATGATGACACATCACTGAAGTACTTGAGAAGGATATCATAGATGAGATCAGGGTTCTGCTTCACATCAAGTGTCTGATCGCTACGCAAACCAACCCTCACGACATCCTTTGCCTTACCCATCAGCCTTGCCAGTGTCTCCTCAGCCTGTTCATGCATTGGACATTTCTGCTTTCTCAGATAAGCTTTAGACATGTCAATCCAGTCCTGGACTGAACATTTATCAGAACTATCACCTCGGAACATTGGTGGTTCCCTGTCTGATTTTACATTCACAGTAACGCGCGGAACCTCCTGTCTAACAACATTAGGATCAGTTACAGGATCTGGAGGCGATGTGCAGTTGAGGTGTGCACTGCTCATACTACTTGAGTGAACTACACCAGCTGAAATTAACTTGGTTACAATGGACTCGCCAATCTGAGCACCTAGCTGACCCATCATGTCTGAAAGGTGATGAAGAGCTTCAGTGTCATTAACGCTGGGTGTGGATGTGGGAGGAGCCTCCCCTGTAAACTGTCCGACAGCAGCACAACCTGGGTCCTGACCTGACCCTGTGCCTCTACCACTGTCAGTAGACAACTGGGAACACCCCACCTCCCTACTATTCAACCCACCGATGACAGCACTGTCTGCTCTGCTCTGACATGCCCCCCATGCACCCCTCCCCATAGGCAACACTGGACTGGCAAAAATCTCATCATTAAAACCTGGCCTCTGAGCCATAGTGGTACAGACTTGCGTTGTGTAATATTACTGAATGAAAAAAATAAAATAAAAAATTTTGTTTAAAAAAATATATAAAGTTACAGCAGGACATAAAAACCAAACAATCAAAGCACTTTTTAAACTGATGTAATCACAGACCTCAGACTGAATGACCATTTACTATAATACTCTGACCACACTTGATCTATCACACTAAGACCTGGCATCCACGCAGCATCCACGGAGATCGGCGTTCAGCTGATCTTGAGATCGACGTGTCACGGCACCAGTGTAACAATGGTCAAACAGGCAACCTTCTTTCATTCAATTCTTTTATTTGACCTGCAGAGAAGACATATAAAACACAATTCTTCTCTGTTCTGCAACTCTTGTGAATCCATGAAGATGGCGGCCATGTTCTAGTTCCACCGTCTATGTATATTTCACGTCAGGATAATTTGTTTACAGAACGAACACAAATTTCCCTCAAACATTACAAATAACAATTACAAACAACATGTGAAGCAACATACCTGCAGAGAAGACATATAAAACACAATTCTTCTCTGTTCTGCAACTCTTGTGAATCTGCGCGTTCAAAATAACATACAATAAATGTTCTGTTTCACATCATCACAATACATGTAAAAACAAACAGCACAGTACTACACCAACATCTTCACCCTACATTACAAGATTCTCCATACAAACAACAAAACACGAGGAGCATTTTACATAGCGCACATACCCATGAAGATGGCGGCCATGTTCTAGTACCACCGTAAGTACGGCAACAAGAGAAGGACAAAAGAACGCGCAGACCTGCAGTACACCCAAACTCCAATGGGGGGCTCCAACAACAACCAGGGCTGCTCAAGCACGGCGAAACTCATCTACATTCACCACAACTAAACATACATTCCCAACTCTGTTACACAAGGTTAATTAGGCCATGTTAAGCAGTGCGGTCTGTCTCGTTCCGTTAGTGTGTTAATTGCGGTAAACAAATTGTGTGTCCTTTACCCCTGGCTCACCCCACCATTACAAGCCACAAACCAACCAGGCACACATGCAACTAGTAGCCCCCAACCCGAGCACACACCCACAACCAACAAACAAACCCCCATGGCTCCTACACAACTGTTTGGAAATGAGATAATAGGACTACATTTATTTTTAACCAGTAAGGCAACTGTTAAAATCATCATATTAATATTCATATAATTGTCTATAGCCTATGTATTCTCATGCCACAGCGCAGCTGGCTCTCTCTCACACACACTGATCGAAATGACACTGTAGGCTAAACAACACACTGCAAGCCTACAATGGGAAAGGGGGAAAGAACGAAAGAAAGGGCCTAGGCTAATGTTACCAACGTGAAAAGCAAGCAAGAAAAAGTTGTGTTCTGCCAGCACCAGGGACAGCGCCCGGGTCCACACACACACACATGCGCGCGCGCACACACACACACACAGACAGAGAGAGACAGAGAGGGAGAGATATCAGATAAGTTCACACTCACCCGCTTAGAAGTACACTTTTCTTGCCTTGGCTGCAGCAAAGTCCTCAATAATTTTGGTGCAGTCCAAGTTGCGAGCTATTTTGTGCTCGATTGCTATTTCAGCAAGTCCATTTAGACGGTCTTGAGACATCGTTGAGCGTAGGTAGTTTTTTAGGAGTTTTAGCTTGGAAAAGCTTCGCTCCCCAGAGGCCACTGTTACTGGCACAGTCAACAATATGCGCAAGGCGATGCTTAGGTTTGGGTACATATCCAAGAGGCCTTCCTTGTAAATGTAACTCAATATGCCAAACGGAGAATCAGGCAAGGCATTGGGATAGCTCCTGACCACTGTGCTGATCTCAAGACACAGGTCAGCAGGCTCTATGTCCTCCATTTCCTCTGCGAAACGTTGACACCTCTCAGGCAGTGTGCTGTTTTCAATAGCTGTCTGCATGTCCTTGGTGCTGAAGAGAAACCCAAACAAAAAAGTGAAGCTGTCCAGCTGTGAAAATCTCTCTCTTAGACTGGATAGGGCCGTATCAATCAGACTGAGAAACACATCTTGCTTGTAGCGCTCCTCGGCTGTCATTTGTGGACCGTCATCTGCGCTTTCATAATCAAACATAGCCCGTTTCTTTCCCCGTCTTTGTTTTGGAAACTCAAATGCAATTTCCTCACCGGCCTTGTCACTGATTGCTTTTGTGATTTCTTCTGCATCTGTGCGAGCAGAAATGAAACCGTTCTCTCTTAAATCTTTTAAAAACTCCTCCACGGCACGCGTTTCGTTTCTCAGGGTTTCCATACTGACTGAGGGACTCTGTATCATTTTACTCACGTTATTAATGTGATACAAAACTTTGTGCCACACAATTATGCTCACAGTAAAGGGCGCTGATATAATCTCTTTAGAGAGGCTTTTGGCTTCTGTCGCTGTCATGCCATCTCTTTTCTCCAGTGAATGATCCACAAGTGCTTCCAAAGCAGCGTGCACTTCATGCAGCTGATACCGTAACACTTTCACACTGTCAATGCGCGATTCCCAACGTGTGTCTGAGAGGGGTTATACGGTCAGCTTAGAGACATTATCTTTCAATATGGACCATCGAGCAGTCGAAGAGCTAAGATGACATAAACTCTTTGTAGGATTCCAAAGAAAGAGACAGACTGCACTGAGGACTTAGCAGCATCGGAAACAACTAAGTTTAATGTGTGGCTGCCGCACGGCATGTAGAGAGCTTTTTTGTTTAGATCAATGATTCGTTTTTGCACTCCCTGTTTTTTACCTTTCATGTTACTCCCGTTGTCGTAACTTTGGCCTCTACATTCCTTTATGTTGAGACCCAGTTTTTACAAATGGCCCAAGAAAGTATCGCACAGTGCTTCGCCTGTTGTGGACCCACATTGGATAAATCCAACAAAGTGTTCGGCAATCGAAACGTTAGCAGAGTCACAGTTCACAACGCGTAAAATGACTGACATCTGTTCAACATGGCTAACGTCGGGCGTACAGTCCATAATCACAGCATAATATTTTGCACTGTGAACCTTTTCAGTAATGGCCCGAATAACCATTCCTCCAATCTGCACAATCAGTTCGTTCTGAATATCCTTGCTTAGGTAATGACTGGTTATTTCATTTCTCTCAATCCGTCTTAAGTGTTCACTCATAACTGGGTCATGTTTAGCCATCAGCTCCACCTGTCCTAAGAAGTGCCCATTGGAGGGCTCGTGCAGTCTGTCTGTTGTCCCACGAAAGGCCATGTTACGTTCAGCTAAATGACAGATGATGCTGATAATTCTGGATAGCACTTCGCTCCAGTATTTTTTCTCTCTCTCAATTAGCTCCATGTGTTGCCAGTCCACAGTTTTCTTTTGGTCCATTCCAACCTGTAGTGTATGCCACTTCTCCATACAATGGATGTGTGTTTTTGAGCGCTCGTGGTTTCTTAGACAATCAGTTATGTTTTTCCATCCATTATATCCATCTTTTGACAGACTGATGTCTCGTTTCCCAAATAATAAGCAACAAAAGCAAAAAAACCTATCCGTAGATTCAGAGTACACTATCCACGACCGTTTTATTTTCTCGCCATTTTTAAGCTCCATGAAATAGTACTCCTTTCTAAATCGCCGAGGAGGGGTGTCATTATTTTGGGGGGAAATATGGTCTCAGCTGCTGTGGGCCTCTTTTAACAAGCTCTGTAACAGAGTCAGAGATTCTGTTTGGCCATATTAGTGCGGGATCATCAGATAATCGTAGGCCTACTAAAGGCAAGGCATCAACGTCTGTCCCACCTTCTGCTGCTCTTTTCTCAGACTCTCTCTCCTCTTCACAATGTTCACCCTCTTCATTTAGCTGGCCCTCATCTTTGCTATCACTCAGTTCCTTCTCCGTCTCCTCTTCAAGCTGTCCCTCTCTGCTGCTATGGCCGCTCTCTGCCTGCTCAATTTCGCCGCCATCCCCGGCAACAACAGGTGTCACGCCACTCTTAAAAAATGCTGTTAATTTTGGATGGGATTCCAAATTCCAATGGGATTCCTGTCTTTTGAAGCGCACGCCGCCGAAATTGCGCACCGCTGGGTTTTGACCGTTTCATTTTTCGTGTTTCGTTTGTAATCGTTTCTCACTTTTTTCAGTAGGCTAGGATATTTTTCTGGTGAGTTTTGTTGTTGTTTACTCTTGATTTTTTCATTAACCTGTAACCTGAGGGGCGGCGGCCAATGCTCCAGGGCACCCCTAGCGGCTCGGCGCCCTAGGCAATTGCCTTGTATGCCAAGCGCATGCGCCGGGCCTGCCCAGGCCTTTACCCCTCTTTGAGGTGCTCCACCTGCCCCCTTCACACTTGTTTCAGAGGCTTCAACCCTCCACGACACGCCACCTTGCCCCTACCCTAGCCCCCTCCGGGCACCACCCTAGGGAGATGAAATGGATAGGGAAAGGTATTCTGATGATGATAAGATGGTGTGACGGAGATGCCGTCACGACCTGCCGACTGACAGGCCAGCTACAAGCATACACACTCCCCGGTCCCTACCGTTCAGTTAGGCTATCATGTCCGTCTACACATTCCACATTTACAAGCCCTCTACAGTTCGCCTATTCACCCACATAAATAATCACACAAGCATACCATGGTGTTTGGCACTCTGTTTATTGCACGTTACATGTTTGTCTCCGTTTGTAAACTGTGTCCATTGTCCCCGCTGTAGGTCTTCCGGGGTGTAGCGGAGATCGGCCAAACAGAGCTGACGAGAGTGGGGCGGGTCTTATAGTGCGTGCGCATGGGGCTGGGATGGGTGTGTTCGACACCAGGAAAGACGGCGGTTTGTGGGTATTGTTGTGTTTAATGTGTTTTGTATGTGGATGTGTGTTCTGTGCTGTAAAGTACTTTGTATTTTTAATATAGTACAGTATCACAAAAAATCTATATATATAAGGAAAGGCTACCTGATCAGTTTATGATTGGTATCTAAGAACAACGTTTTTACATTCCATTATGTTTTGTGAGATGGAACCTTTGTATTTTATTAACCGTTTGCGTCCACTCGCCATGTTGAGCGATGTTGCTATGATACTTTTTGCCCGTCAGGTTGGTGGTTGCTAGGGAAGAAACCACGTGACTGAAAGCTATGAATACCTTGTCTTTTCTAAAGGTCAGTTGAAGTCAATGGGCTACCACATCCAGTGGTGGCGAATCAAAGCCTCCATGCATCGTGTGGATGCAGCAGGGATCATGTCGCGCATGGCCAGGCTTGGATGTGTGGTGCGGCGAACTTATTCTGTCCGAGGTCCCCTTTCCTTGGTTCACATAATAGGGTTCCACTCCATAACTAGGGTTCCACTCCATAACTAGGGTTCCACTCCAGAACTAGGGTTCCACTCCATAACTAGGGTTCCACTCCATAACTAGGGTTCCACTCCATAACTAGGGTTCCACTCCATAACTAGGGTTCCACTCCATAACTAGGGTTCCACTCCAGAACTAGGGTTCCACTCCAGAACTAGGGTTCCACTCCATAACTAGGGTTCCACTCCATAACTAGGGTTCCACTCCATAACTAGGGTTCCACTCCATAACTAGGGTTCCACTCCATAACTAGGGTTCCACTCCATAACTAGGGTTCCAATCCATACCTAGGGTTCCACTCCAGAACTAGGGTTCCACTCCATAACTAGGGTTCCACTCCATAACTAGGGTTCCACTCCAGAACTAGGGTTCCACTCCATACCTAGGGTTCCACTCCATAACTAGGGTTCCACTCCATAACTAGGGTTCCACTCCATAACTAGGGTTCTACTCCAGAACTAGGGTTCCACTCCATAACTAGGGTTCCACTCCATAACTAGGGTTCCACTCCATAACTAGGGTTCCACTCCAGAACTAGGGTTCCACTCCAGAACTAGGGTTCCACTCCAGAACTAGGGTTCCACTCCAGAACTAGGGTTCCACTCCATAACTAGGGTACACACACACACACACACAAACACACAAACACACACACACACACACACACACACAGGTGCCTCGGGTTCCACTCCATAACTAGGGTTCCACTCCATAACTAGGGTTCCACTCCATAACTAGGGTTCCACTCCATAACTAGGGTTCCACTCCATACCTAGGGTTCCACTCCAGAACTAGGGTTCCACTCCATAACTAGGGTTCCACTCCAGAACTAGGGTTCCACTCCATAACTAGGGTTCCACTCCATAACTAGGGTTCCACTCCAGAACTAGGGTTCCACTCCAGAACTAGGGTTCCACTCTTCCACTCCATAACTAGGGTTCCACTCCATAACTAGGGTTCCACTCCAGAACTAGGGTTCCACTCCAGAACTAGGGTTCCACTCCATAACTAGGGTACACACACACACACAAACACACACACACACACACACACACACACAGGTGCCTCGGGTTCCACTCCAGAACTAGGGTTCCACTCCATAACTAGGGTTCCACTCCATAACTAGGGTTCCACTCCAGAACTAGGGTTCCACTCTTCCACTCCATAACTAGGGTTCCACTCCATAACTAGGGTTCCACTCCAAAACTAGGGTTCCACTCCAGAACTAGGGTTCCACTCCAGAACTAGGGTTCCACTCTTCCACTCCATAACTAGGGTTCCACTCCATAACTAGGGTTCCACTCCATAACTAGGGTTCCACTCCATAACTAGGGTTCCACTCCATAACTAGGGTTCCACTCCATAACTAGGGTTCCACTCCATACCTAGGGTTCCACTCCAGAACTAGGGTTCCACTCCATAACTAGGGTTCCACTCCATACCTAGGGTTCCACTCCATAACTAGGGTTCCACTCCATAACTAGGGGTCCACTCCAGAACTAGGGTTCCACTCCATAACTAGGGTTCCACTCCATAACTAGGGTTCCACTCCATAACTAGGGTTCCACTCCATACCTAGGGTTCCACTCCATAACTAGGGTTCCACTCCATAACTAGGGTTCCACTCCATAACTAGGGTTCCACTCCAGAACTAGGGTTCCACTCCAGAACTAGGGTTCCACTCCATAACTAGGGTACACACACAAACACACACACAGGTGCCTCGGGTTCCACTCCATAACTAGGGTTCCACTCCATAACTAGGGTTCCACTCCAGAACTAGGGTTCCACTCCATAACTAGGGTTCCACTCCATACCTAGGGTTCCACTCCATAACTAGGGTTCCACTCCATAACTAGGGTTCCACTCCATAACTAGGGTTCCACTCCAGAACTAGGGTTCCACTCCATAACTAGGGTTCCACTCCATAACTAGGGTTCCACTCCATAACTAGGGTTCCACTCCATAACTAGGGTTCCACTCCATATCTAGGGTTCCACTCCAGAACTAGGGTTCCACTCCAGAACTAGGGTTCCACTCCATAACTAGGGTACACACACACACAAACACACACACACAGGTGCCTCGGGTTCCACTCCATAACTAGGGTTCCACTCCATAACTAGGGTTCCACTCCATAACTAGGGTTCCACTCCAGAACTAGGGTTCCACTCCATAACTAGGGTTCCACTCCATAACTAGGGTTCCACTCCAGAACTAGGGTTCCACTCCATAACTAGGGTTCCACTCCATAACTAGGGTTCCACTCCATAACTAGGGTTCCACTCCATAACTAGGGTTCCACTCCATAACTAGGGTTCCACTCCATACCTAGGGTTCCACTCCATAACTAGGGTTCCACTCCATAACTAGGGTTCCACTCCATAACTAGGGTTCCACTCCAGAACTAGGGTTCCACTCCATAACTAGGGTTCCACTCCATACCTAGGGTTCCACTCCATAACTAGGGTTCCACTCCATAACTAGGGTTCCACTCCATAACTAGGGTTCCACTCCAGAACTAGGGTTCCACTCCATAACTAGGGTTCCACTCCATACCTAGGGTTCCACTCCATAACTAGGGTTCCACTCCATAACTAGGGTTCCACTCCATAACTAGGGTTCCACTCCATAACTAGGGTTCCACTCCATACCTAGGGTTCCACTCCATAACTAGGGTTCCACTCCATAACTAGGGTTCCACTCCATAACTAGGGTTCCACTCCATAACTAGGGTTCCACTCCATACCTAGGGTTCCACTCCATAACTAGGGTTCCACTCCATAACTAGGGTTCCACTCCATAACTAGGGTTCCACTCCATAACTAGGGTTCCACTCCATAACTAGGGTTCCACTCCAGAACTAGGGTTCCACTCCAGAACTAGGGTTCCACTCCATAACTAGGGTACACACACACACACAAACACACACACACACACAGGTGC
>NC_137674.1:62868955-62958955 GCF_963989245.1 Nansenia antarctica | reverse complement strand
ACTAGGGTTCCACTCCAGAACTTGGGTTCCACTCCAGAACTAGGGTTCCACTCCATAACTAGGGTTCCACTCCATACCTAGGGTTCCACTCCATAACTAGGGTTCCACTCCATAACTAGGGTTCCACTCCATAACTAGGGTTCCACTCCATAACTAGGTTTCCACTCCCGGCATACTGCCGGAAAAAACATTGAAATTGAAAGTTTCTGGTCGGAGAAATGGGGAAATGCCTTTTTCAACTCCACATTATCTCATAACCGGTTTCGGGAGATCACACGCTTTCTGCGCTTTCACAGGAAGGAGACCCGACGCTCCAGGTTGACTACAGACAGGTTTGAGCTCATGGCTGAAGTGTGGGTGAGATTCAGGCAAAACTGCATCTCATGCTAGAAGCCAGGGCAGGACATCACCGTGGATGAACAGCTGTTCCCGACGAAAACAAGGTGCCGGTTCACGCAATATATGCCCAACAAGCCAGATACATTTGGAATTCAGTTTTGGCTGGCAGCAGATGTTGAGAGCAAATACCTGCTGAATGGCTTCCCATACCTGGGTAAGGATACAAGCAGACCAACCACGCAGTCCCTCGGAGAGAATGAGTAGACTTTGAATTATATCATTGTAATTGCTAGGGAACGACATAAACAATGCAATGCCGCGTAGAGGGACTATTGTTTGTGCCGTTGCCTATAGCGGTTATAATGCATTTTTATATGTGGGTCGATTTGACGCCGTGGCGGTTCTAGGTATAAATGCCTGTATTTTTTATTTAGATGTATCTATACCATATTTAACAATAGGAAGTGCAACACAACACCATTTTAGGAAAAGTCAAAGACTTTCAATATTTTATTAAAACATAGTTATGTACAATTGAAAAACCCACTTGGGTCAAATTGACGTCATGGCGGTTCTAGTGTTAAAGAACGACACGGAGACCCGGGTACGTTTCAGCCACTGGTCGTATTTAATAAAACAAAGGGAACATCGTTATTGAATAGTCCTACTAAGGTTCCTCCTTGTCTCAAGGGAAAAGGGGAGAGAGGGACCCATGTGTGTCTCGTCAGGGCTGGGGCAGCTGACTCATCTGGGGGGTTTCCCACCAGGGCCACTGAGTTGGCTTCACCTGGCCGTTACTGGGGAGATAGAATAGAGGACATTAGGTGGGGCGGCTGTGGCGCAGGAGGTAGAGCCACAGTCTAATTATTGCAAAGTTGGCAGATCGGCGGTTCGAGCCCCGGCTGGCCACATGTCGAAGTGTCCTTGGGCATGACACTGAACCCCAAATTGCTCCCAGTGAGCGGGCCAGCGCCTTGCATGGTAGCTTGCCGCCATTGGTGTGTGAATGTGTGTGTGAATGGGTGAATGAGAGGCCGTTGTAAAGCGCTTTGGATAAAGGCGCTATGTAAGTGCAGTCCATTTTACCGTTTTAGGTATTTCAATACTGCCGGTTTCCAGGCGCTCACCCTCCTCCTGACTTGTTGTCGGCACCCCACTCTCTCCCTTCTGGCTGTCTCCCGGCTCGTTTCCTGTGCCTCGTCCGGGAGCAACAGGTGCGCCGAGGTGGGCTGATTGGGCGTGGTGCGCTTCCCGCCTGATTGCCTAAAGCAGGGCAGCTAAGTGCAGAGGTGGTATCACCCCGCTATGACACTGCCCCGCGAGCGTGGTGGCTACTGTCCATGGTGCTGAAGGCCTCTACCTCCCTTTTGGGATGAGGGGTTGCCACAAGGCCAAGTTGTTGTTTGATTGGGCACACACTGCCTGCTCCAGAAGTTGTACATGTTTTACTCAACAACAGCAGTGTTTTACTTTCATCCAGTATGTAGTGTATGATGTGTAATTATGCAGTCCTATAAGTGTTGAAATATAATAACTGCAAGTGTGGTCAAGTAAACAATTGTCACTGATCCTTAAAAGTTGAAGGCATACTGTATTTACATTTCTATTCTATTGTTTTAGCCCTTGACAGACTACATAGTTCATTTGCAACTCCATTCAAAATGTTCATTTACAATTAAAGCCATTCGAAACTATATATAAATTAAGACAACACAACATAAGGACACGATTGAATTGAGAACAATTTCAGCACTTACGTGTACCTTATTTAATCTACAAATAACATTGATTCAATTAAATTGTGGTGTGATGTTTTTTTTTTTACAGTATGTACAGTAAAATCAATTATATCTGTGAATGTTATTCAATATGTATGCCCTTCAATATACAAAATGTGGTATTTGAATAACAGGCTCATTGTAATGCATGGAATGGAATAAGGAATGTTATCAAACTCACTGTCACATGTCTACCAGTTCTCTCACAGTTACAGAACTGACCTTCAAAAGCAACTACAGGTCCTTTGGGGTCTTCTCATTTCGCTTTTATCCTTCAATGACCTTTTCCAACCTTTTCATGGTGCACTAACGCCATGGTAACAACCTTACAGTAGGGAGGTCCTATGAGACACACATCACCTCTGACCTTTGCACCTCTGACATTAGCCACATTTCTTTATAATTCCGACCACAAGGCTGTGGTCAACGGAGAAGAGCAACACCCAATCTTAGATCAACCCGAAGCCCATTTCCCTTGGATATCTGTGAAAAATTGGTTGGATGTAAGCAGAATGATGAATATTCCACATTGCCTACAGTATCAGGGGGTAAGATGGAGCATTTTCTATAGAACTTACACTTCAAGTAAAATCCTCCGTGATCCCCACAGGTGCATGAAGGATAAGGGTTCAATTTGGGTTTGGAAGTAATGAGAACTACTGACTATGCCCTACGCCATCCCACAGTCTGTCATAAGGTGGACTAGGAGGGTACCACATTTCTCACCTCATTAAAGGGTATAGGTGACATAGCGTACAGGTGAGACGTCTTGTGACACTGACAGAGACCTCAACAGCCTTGACCTTTACATCTATCTCTTTATTACACATGGGCACTCTGTGGAAAACGCCAGAGCTTCCCTCTGAGAAACACAACTACCATCAAACCTCTACTGATGGTATCATCATGGTTTCCAGGATCAGCAGAGTTACTGGCTTGCTTTATGTCATTCCTGATATACCGTATCTTGCCCATTTGTCCTTTTGACAATATCTTGTATTGTAAACTACTCAATCATCTGTGATTCATATTCCATGTTTTTACAGATCTAATAATTGATCTGAAACTGAAAACAGACTCAACTCTACATGCATATACAGTGTATTTATATGGGGTTCTAGTATACACTGTATATACTCTGTCACCTTCTATCACACCTGCTGCCTGTGGTTGCTAATTAGCCTACACAGCAGGCATACAGTGCGGGAAATAAGTATTGAACACATCAACATTTTGTCCAGTAAATGTATTTCCAATTAGCCTATTCAAGTGAAATTTACACCAGACGTTGGTATTAACTCAAACAATCCAGACAAAAAATCTAAACATTTAAGTCAAGCCATATGTAAATAAAGTTATGTGGAATAAAGTGGAATGAAACATGAATGAACACACTAACTGAAATTAACTCAATACTTAGTGGAGAAGCCTTTGTTTTTAATGACAGCTAAGCTTCAAGGCGCTTTCTGTATGAAGTAACTAATAAGTAACTAATCGCCCCCAGTATTCACGTGTGATTTTGGCCCATTCCTCTACACAGATTGTCTTTAAATCTTGAAGATTGCAGGGGGGCCCTCTTGTGAATTTGGATCTTCAGATGCTTCCACAAATGTTCAATTGGGTTTAAGTCAGGTGATTGACTGGGCCATTCCAACAAGTTGATTTTCTTTTTCTGAAACCAATTGCGAGTTTCCTTTGCTGTATGCTTTGGATCGTTGACCTGCTGGAAGGCCCACCCACGTCTCATCCTCAGCATCCTGGTGGATGGCAGCAGGTTCATCTCAAGAATCTCTCTGTACATGGCTCCATTCATTGTTCCTTCAATGATATGAAGTCTGCCAGTACCACGAGAGGAGAAACAACCCCAAAACATGATACTTCCACCTCCAAACGTCACTGTTGGTATAGTGTTATTCGGGTGATGTGCAGTGCCATTTCTCCTCCAAACATGGTATGTTGTGTGACAGCCAAAACGTTTTTGGTCTCATCTGACCAGAGTACATGCTCCCAGTAGTTCACTGGCTTGTCCAAATGCTGGCAAACCTTAAACAAGCTTTTTTCAGTAGTGTAGTCTTGCGGGCTGAGTGTGCACAGAGGCCATTGTCAGTTTTTTATTACTGGGACATTAATTTCCCCCAAATACATTAACATTATTTTAGATTGACAATGGATGTTCATATATTTTTGAAGTGAGCACATTGGCCCATCTGTCCAACACTATGAAATAATAACAAATAAAGTAACCCTCAGATGTTTAGACCAATCAAATCAACAATAGTTATTACTGGTTAAAGGCCCTGTATGTAACGTTAAAGCTTTTCTACAAGCTTCACACATGCAGCTCCTTCCTCCACAGCTACAGCTCCTTCCTGCCTTTCCGTCTCTGGTGGCGTCTCTTTGAATCATGCACACATGCAGAAACACAGTTGAAATGATGTCTATATCATTAAAGAAAAATGTATGGGTTGGTTTGTCAGCTGAATAAGAGATCAAGGTATTTTCATTTCAGAAGCAACATAGTTTCACTACAGAGCCATCGTGGCGGGGGGATACTCGTAATAATAGCTTTGTTTGATGTAAATCAGAGCCCAGTCTTTGTACTTCAACCTCATTATTAGCCAGTGCGGTGTGTTTGCTCTTCAATTCCGATTTGTACAAAGACCGTGACAGTCATTCGGTGTGTGATTTTACAAGTCATAGAATATGTTTTGATGGAATGACATGAGAGGGAATTATACATGATACAAAGGTCACTGGGATGTGTAGTTGTAAGGTGGAATCATACAAAGAAAGTCTCTATTAAAAATTAAAACTTTCCATTGCTATGACTCAGAAGTGGTCAATAATTGGGGTGTGCTTTTCAACACCGCAAAATTGGACAACCCCATCTGCAGCACGCAACCAAGGCCCACCCATCCCTCTCCTACAAAAGTACCTCTTGAGAATAATCCTCATCATATGAGTGCCACTATTATAGGTAAATCCCTTTGTCATGTGACCTGTGTCACTGTGCTTTTATATGCACTTCATCTCATACAATTCAAATATAAATTAGAAAAAATGCTATGCGAAATATAGGACAGGCACCCTGAGGCCAAGTGAATTTCTGTCGGGGGATAAACTCAAGGCTGCAGCCGAGGAAGAGTGACTGTTTTAGGGGGCTGAGAGCACCTCTCCCTGGGGTATGAGGCCAGCGTTGGAGTGAGGCCCTAATTAATCACAAGTCTGAATTTAAAGAACAGTATTTAGAGTTCTCCTGCTTTTACGCTCTAGCCTCCCAAAATGAGGATGTCAGATCTTGGAGCTATCATATCATGTCTCCGTGGAGCAATAGAAGTGACGAATACGCCGGAATTCTAATGAGCAATCAGGATGTTCACTGGAATCTCATAAGAAAACAATAAGATGGATCAATTTCAAAGAAGAGAGAGAGAGAGTGTGGGAGAGAGTGTGGGCGAGAGAGGAAAAACAGTGACACCCTAGCTCGTTCAATCTGAATAGCATACTCCTTACCAGGCTCCCGGGAGGGCTGTCAGACAAAATGAATCATGTTGCTTTGTCTGCACATATTTCTGCCATTTGGGAGCTGTCAGACAGGATGGGCTGTGTAAGTGATGGAGGTAGAGAAATTAAATAAAGCAAGGGGTTGTTGCAGAAAAAGCGAAGGGGCGAGCATGTGTTGAAAACGAGAATAAAAAAGATGAAAACATCATCTATATTAAAAAGGCCCTGCATGGATAAAGCTGTTTAATGGTATTTCAATGGTACCTCGATTATTGAGGCGCCCAGGTTAGCCAAGTCTATTGCCTTGCTGTGAGAGGTCTGCACCATTACCCATGATGCCGCAGTGATTTGGACAGCGGTGCTGTCGCTGTATCAATTTCTCCCTATTGAGCCGAAGCTTGTGTTTGCACTCCCATCACGCCAAATGGGGAGCAAGCAGAGGGCTCATGGCTAATGTTATTCAGCTGCTGTGTTTGACCAACGGAACATGTTAATACTGATCAGCCCACAAAATGGTAATGGGGCTAGCTCATAGACCCACACTACGATAGTTATGGAGATAGACTCCAGTTCTATGAGTGGAGCGGAGCCCCATAGGGGAGCTCTGATCCTATTGGTTTACCCGCTACCTAAAGTAGCCAATGACTGAATTTTTCAATGCCTACGCCCGCCTGGGGTGCTATATAAAGGGGCGTACTTCGCTCCATCATTCTCCCAACATACAAAACAGCCGGGTTTGAACGAGTCGAAGTGGGCCAGCAGCCCTATGGGGCTCCGCTCCACTCATAGAACTGGAGTCTATCTCCATAACTATCGTTCTATATCGTGGAGCTCCGCCCCATAGGGGAGCTCTGCTCCTATTGGTTTAGGCGGAGCGAGCGAGGCCAAATGTACCCCCACTGAGACTATTAATCCGAAAACAATCTCAGCGGCACCCGGAGCTGACCACTGATGTTGGTTCAAGACAACCTTAAAAAGTTGGCCCAACCCACACCGAGTCTGCTCCACTGATCTAGCCCTTACGTGAGCACGCAGGGTTGTAGATCTAACGGAACATGTCCTGGAGGAGGGTCCCCTCCCCAGGCACATCCGTAATCATCCTGAAAGCACTTGAATAGCATCCCCAACCAGGGTAATCCAAGTGCCATCCCCACTACATCAGTCCTCAGCAAACTGAGGACAGAATGAGAAAAGGATGAGGAAGAAATATCACTTACCCAACCCTTATGTTGGGTTGTTGATCTAACAGACATGTCCTGGAGGAGGGTCCCCTCCCCAGGCACATCCGTATTCATCCTGACAGCACTTGAATAGAATCCCCATGACCAGGGTAATCCAAGTGCCCTTCCCACAACATCAGTCATCAGCAAAACTGAGGACAGAATGAGAAAGGATTGAGGAAGAATATCACTGACCTAACCCTTACGTGAGCACGTAGGGTTGTTGATCTAACGGAACATGTCCTGGAGGAGGGTCCCTTCCCCAGGCACATCCGTATTCATCCTGACAGCACTTGAATAGAATCCCATGACCAGGGTAATCCAAGTGCCTTCCCCACTACATCAGTCATCAGCAAACTGAGGACAGAATGAGAAAAGGATGAGGAAGAAATATCTTCCAAGTAATACCGTATAAAAAGTGATGGCGACGACCAAGACGCCGCCACACATATCTCCTCCACTCCCACTCCCCTGAGAATGGCCACTGATGTGGCCATGCCCCTGGTGGAATGAGCCCGAATGCCAGTCGGCACGGGCTGCCCCTTCGATTCGTATGCGAGGCTAATAGCCTCGCAAATCCAAAAGGACAGCCTCTGCTTCGAGAGTGGTGTCCCGGCTTTCTGTCCGCCATAGCAGATCAGAAGCCGGGGAGAAAATCTCAGTCCTGCCGTGCGCTTCACATATTGTGCCAACGCGCGCACCGGACAATACAATGTAAAACGCCTCTCCCTCTCTCCGTCGTGAGGAGGAGGAAAAAAAGGCGCTCAGAGCACAGCTCTGAACCCTAAACCCACGATTAACCGTAGGGATAAAAGCCGGGTTAGGGCGTAATACAGCTTTTGTTTCGTCATCAGAAATGATCAAACAATCTGCCCGTGACGAGAGAGCGCACAAATCACTCACTCGCTCAGCCGTAGTCAAGGCGAGGAGTAGACTCGTCTTGAGAGACAATAAAACACAACGACACAGTGACAATGGGTTCGAATGGGGGCACGCACAGCGCCTCTAGAACAATCGACAGGTCCCATTTTGGCATTAGAGTCCTATGAGGGCGTCTAAGCCTACACACTCCAGTCAAAAAACGCTTAACCAGCGAATGACTGAAAAAACCAGTGTCGTTGTCGCAAAACCCTCATGACAAGCTGAGATGGCAGCCGCGTAAACTTTAATAGTTCCCGCCGCCAATCCCTTGTCAACAGCGACTGTAAGAAGCACAAGAACGTTTCGACCCGACAACAGACAGGGTCAACGTCCTGTCCCTCACACCACTGTGTAAAACTCGCCAGCGCGCCGCATATCCCTTTGCAGTGGATTGCGCGCGCACTCTGAATGGTCTGAATGACCGCGTCTGTCAGACCCCTGCGTTCTAACAATCCCTCTCAGTAACCAGGCCATGAGGGGCCCCCCCTCATAGGCGGCCCCTTCACCAAGCCTCCGGCTTGAGAGAGTGCATCTTGTCGATGAGGTATGGGCCATGGGCCCTCTACCAACATCTCCATCAGTTCCGGAAACCACGGGGCTCCGGGACGGTCCGGGGCTACAAGAATTAACTCTAGCCTCTCTGACCTCACTCGTGCCAACAGTGGGAGGATAGATGTCAGGGGTGGGAACGCGTATAACAGGACCCTCGGCCATGGGTGGTGTGCGAATGTATCGACTCCCAATGGCGGGTTGTCCTGTTCGCGCAGGAAGAACCAAAGGCGACACTGCGCATTCGTCCGTGACGCAAACAGAACCACTTCTGCTTGCCCGAACCGTGCCCAAATCAGCGACACAATGGAGGGTGCTAACCTCCAGTCGTCGTCCCTCGGGCCTCCCCGTGATAACAGATCTGCTCCTTCGTTGAGCAGACCTGGAATGTGGAGAGCTTTCAGCGAACTCAGGCGACTCCGCGCGCGATGACGCGCGGGTCTCTCCAGTAGCTCAGGTCGGTTTTGACCGATCTCTGTATTACAATCAACTTGCGACGGCGTCTCACTGGAACCCGTCGCAGTCGTGCGAACCGCCTCTGCAGTCTGCGCATGTGTAACAGGCCTAAGGGGACCACTACATGGACTGCAGACCTCAGTCCTAGTAAGGACATCCTTGACAGAGCGGTGATTGTATTTGTCACTCGACACACCCGGAGAGCTGACGTCAGTGTCGCTCTCCGTGGTGCCGATAAACTGGCCCTCATCTCGGCAGTATCCAACCGAATGCCTAGATAGGAAAACTGTTGAACCGGCCACGGAGCACTCTCTGTCCAGTTTACAGCTAACCCCAGCTGAGTGAGGTGCTGCACCAGTGAGGTTGCGTCCCGAATGGCTCGATTTGGGCATTGGGCCAAGACCAGTAGGTCGTCGAGATACGCATATTATGCGTATCTCGTTACGCCTCAGTGGTTCGAGTGCTGTCTGCACGCATTTGGAGAACAAATGAGGAGCAAGCGCGTACCCGAAGGGCAGGCGCGTGTACTCGTAAACCTTCCCTTGGAAAGCAAAACGTAGGAATTTCCTGTGCCACTCTGTGATTGGCACACGAAATACGCGACCCTCAGGTATCTACGAAAGGGGCGTTTCGCCACTCTCTCGTTGAGGACCCTGAAATCTAGTATGGGTCTCATGTCTCCCGAATTCTTTGGGACAAGGAAATACGGGGAGTACCATCTCATGTCCCACTGGTCCCTCGGAACCAATGTCACTGCGCCCTTTGTTAGGAGATTCGTAATCTCCTCCCGGAGCGCACGTGTCTTTATCGGGCAGGACAAAAAACAGTCTCTCTCACGCCCCTGAAGGGCGGAGGAGGCTGAATGAACTGTAGTGCATATCCCCTCCTCAATGTCCTGTCTAGCCAGCCCGACAGAATACCTGTCCCTTCTAGTCATTCTGTATAACGCAACGACAGCGGCTGGGCCGTCTGTTGTGGTGCCGTCGACAGAAAAAGCTTGAATTTCTGTATGACCCCAGCCGCCGCTGCCCACCGAGGAGGTGGCACAGCCCAAGGTGGGGTCATTTCGAAAAGGGATGGGCTGCCGTCTGTAAAGAGTGATTGTTATGTGTAACAATGCTCTTTATTGACGCAGGTTTATTATGCCTGATAATCAAAGAACCGGCCGCACGCTCATGAGCTGGGCCAGGTCTTGATAGACATGGAGGGGTTTTTGATGTAATAACGGGCCCTCTATACGGCTACAGACAGGGGTGTTTAACCCGCCTCGTGTCGTGATAGGGGTAAGTCCGCTAGGCAGAGAGCTGGCCACACGCCGGTAAGCTGGGCTAGTCTCCGCCTTGTTTCTAACCGGTAGCGATTCGACCACACTCTGACAAGGCAGGTGGGTCTCCGCTCTGGTAGATACCATGGAAAATCCTCCTAGGGATTTACCGTCTGACTTACCGTCTGTAAAGAGTGTTTGTTATGTGTAACAATGCTCTTTATTGACGCAGGTTTATTATGCCTGATAATCAAAGAACCGGCCGCACGCTCATGAGCTGGGCCAGGTCTTGATAGACATGGAGGGGTTTTTGATGTAAATAACGCCTCGTGTCGTGATAGGGGTAAGTCCGCTAGGCAGAGAGCTGGCCACACGCCGGTAAGCTGGGCTAGTCTCCGCTTGTTTCTAACCGGTAGCGATTCGACCACACTCTGACAAGGCAGGTGGGTCTCCGCGCTGGTAGATACCATGGAAAATCCTCCTTAGGGATTTACCGTCTGACTTACCGTCTGTAAAGAGTGTTTGTTATGTGTAACAATGCTCTTTATTGACGCAGGTTTATTATGCCTGATAAGAACCGGCCGCACGCTCATGAGCTGGGCCAGGTCTTGATAGACATGGAGGGGTTTTTGATGTAAAAAACGCCTCATGTCGTTCTGTGGTGATTTTCGCAATGGCGGCGTCAACACGGCGATGTTATTCGCCGCCGCCGCCACCTGCGCACCGAGCTTATCAGAGCTTTCTGATTCTGACACCGGCACCGACCACTCAGCTGGGTGAGGGCGGCGTGATGTCAGGGCCGGCTGAGCGGGCGGGACCATCCCTACTTGGGGAGGTGCCTGCCCAGAACGCCGCTCTGGGGCCTGTCCGGACGCATCATCGGCAGAGCTATTCGAGTCGGATAGCATCCCCGAGATAGCGCCCGCCAGGGGAAACGCTCTCCTTGAACCAGGCCATCCCCTTTCGCCTTTCCGCGACGGAAAGGAGGTGGAAGGGGAGGCAGCTGGGGGAGGCGACCAACGCCGCCTCGGCATGTTCGGGGCCGAGGCAGACGTGGCAGAAGTCGTGCATGTCCTCCGCTGCTAGGAAATCGCAGCGGCAGGTGTCCCGGAGGAACTTCTTCGTGGTCGGCGGCGGACGATCCATCGCTGAAGGGAAAAGTCTCCTCCGCTGAAAAGTGTCCTCCGCTGCTTGGAAGTCGCAGCGGCAGGCGTCCCGGAGGAACTTCTCCATAGGCGGCGGACGATCCATATCTTGAAGGGAAAGTCTGGCGGGTTCTCCAGTCTTAGTAGTCGTCCTTCTCAGTCTTCAGATATAAACCCGTGCTGAACTTTTTGGGAGAATGATGGAGCGAAGTACGCCCCTTTATATAGCACCCCAGGCGGGCGCAGGCATTGAAAAATTCAGTCATTGGCTACTTTAGGTAGCGGGTAAACCAATAGGAGCAGAGCTCCCCTATGGGGCGGAGCTCCACGATATAGAACTGCATTCACAAACAGAGGGTAGAGGAACAACTTGAATGCAATTGAAAGCACACAAAGTGGCTAGATCAGAATCAGAATTGCGTGAAGTGGTAGCGGCAGAGTGCAAATCAGCAATAATAGAATGAGTAATAGCAGCAGAATGCAAATCATTATATCAACATTGTTACAGTTTTTCTCTAGCGCTTTAACACGTTTAGTCAAAGCATAGCTCATTTTCTCTTAACTCTTAACACAAATCCAAAAACTCACACACAAAACCCTAAACTCCACAAATCTTTTGCAAAAGCAAACACTGCATTCAAAATAATGTTATGTCTTCTCAAAATGAAATGTTGTCGTCAAATGACACACGCGTCGCAAACCATCAAATGAATAGACACTTGTAAGAACCAATTGAACACTTATGTGCACAATGGAAAACACTATGATCAGAGGAAAACAGTACTGCATTTTCAGTGTTACACTACATACATAGTGTGTGTGTATATACACTACCGTTCAAAAGTTTGGGGTCACCCAGACAATTTCGTGTTTTCCATGAAAACTCACACTTTTATTTATCAAATGAGTTGCAAAATGAATAGAAAATATAGTCAAGACATTGACAAGGTTAGAAATAATGATTTTTATTTGAAATAATAATGTTGTCCTTCAAACTTTGCTTTCATCAAAGAATGCTCCCTTTGCAGCAATTACTCACCTACGGCATCTCCAACTGGTTCCACAGCTGCACAACAGCGGAGAGAAACGCGCTACAGAGAGTCGTGAGAACAGCACAGAAGATCACCGGCGCCCCCCTCCCCTCTCTGGAGGAGCTGTACAACACACGCTGTCTCAGGAGGGCCTCCAAGATCTCCAAGGACCCGACCCACCCTGGGCACGTACACTTTGTCAAGCTGCCCTCGAACAGGAGGTACAGGACCCCGGCCGCTAAGACAAACAGACTGAAGGACTGCTTCTACCACAGGGCCGTCAAGGCCCTGAACACAGAAAAGGCCTAAGTTCTGGGCCCAGGACAGTCCGGACGGATTGTATGGCAGCTAGTGCTGAGGCACAAACATGTACATTTTCAAGCCTGCAAACTGTGACACTTTAAAATAATGTGAAAAAATACTCTTTTTGCAATATGACAACCCTAGTTGACTATCTGTGCAGTATAGTACAGTGGATTGTGTACATAGCCTTTATTGATGTAAACCAGCTCCTTACCTTCTTGTGATCTATGCTTTTTCTAAAATGTGTTTTCTTTTTCCTTTCCTAACACCAGGGGAGCCACCCCTCCTAAATTTCGTTGTTTGGTACCTGTACTGTAGCAATGACAAATAAAGTCCATTCCATTCCATTCCATTCCATTCCAATTACAGCATTGCAGACCTTTGGCATTCTAACTGTTAATTTGTTGAGGTAATCTGAAGAATTTTCACCCCATGCTTCCTGAAGCACCTCCCACAAGTTGGATTGGCTTGATGGGCACTTCTTGCGTACCAACAGCTCAATGGGGTTGAGATCTGGTGACTCCGCTGGCCACTCCATTACAGACAGAATACTAGCTGCCTGATTCTTCCCTAAATAGTTCTTGCATTATTTGGAGGTGTGCTTTGGGTCATTGTCCTGTTGTAGGAGGAAATTGGCTCCAATCAAGCGCTGTCCACAGGGTATGGCATGGCGTTGCAAAATTGAGTGATAGCCTTCCTTATTCAAAATCCCTTTTACCGTGTACACATCTCCCACGTTACCAGCACCAAAGCAGCCCCAGACCATCACATTACCTTCACCATGCTTGACAGATGGCGTCAGGCACTCTTCCAGCATCTTTTCACTTGTTCTGCGTCTCACAAATGTTCTTCTGTGTGATCCAAACACCTCAAACTTCGATTTGTCTGTCCATAACACTTTTTTCCAATCTTCCTCTGTCCAATGTCTGTGTTCTTTTGCCCATATTAATCTTTTCCTTTTATTGGCCAGTCTCAGATATGGCTTTTTCTTTGCCACTCTGCCTAGAAGGCCAGCATCCCGGAGTCGCCTCTTCACTGTAGACGTTGACACTGGCGTTTTGCGGGTACCATTTAATGAAGCTGCCAGTTCAGGACCTGTGAGGCGTCTATTTCTCAAACTAGAGACTCTAATGTACTTGTCTTCTTGCTCAGTTGTGCACCGGGGCCTCCCACTTCTCTTTCTACTCTGGTTAGAGCCTGTTGGTGCTGTTCTCTGAAGGGAGTAGTACACACCGTTGTAGGAAATGTTCAGTTTCTTGGCAATTTCTCACATGGAATAGCCTTCATTTCTAAGAACAAGAACTGTCGAGTTTCATATGAAAGTTCTCTTTTTCTGGCCATTTTGAGAGTATAATCGAACCCACAAATGTGATGCTCCAGATACTCAACTAGCTCAAAGGAAGGCCATTTGTATAGCTTCTCTAACCAGCAAAACCGTTTTCAGCTGTGCTAACGTAATTGCACAAGGGTTTTCAAGGTTTTTCTAATCATCCATTAGCTTTTTAACGCGATTAGCAAACACAATGTACCATTAGAACACTGGAGTGACGGTTGCTGGAAATGGGCCTCTATACACCTATGTAGATATTCCATTAAAAAACAGATGTTTGCAGCTAGAATAGTCATTTTCCACATTAACAATGTATAGAGTGTATTTCTGAATAATTTAATGTTATCTTCATTGAAAAAAACAGTGCTTTTCTTTATAAAATAAGGAAATTTCTAAGTGACCCCAAACTTTTGAACGGTAGTGTATATATATATACTGTATGTACACAGTAGCCTGTTATAAACTGTTATATATCAAATATAAAACACACAAATACAAGAATAGAATGTTTTTTTATTCTGAAATACTCTATGGGCCCTATTATGCACTTCATAAGTCTTAAGCAATAAGACGAGGCGGTAGATCTAAACTTAAGACGTGGAGGCGTGGTCAAGGCCACTTTGCTATTATGCGTGCGGTAGTGGGCGCCTAAAACACGGCGCTAAGCCCAGAAATTAGTCATGGGTGTGTTTTGGGCGTCTTCTCAATCAACCCAATCAGCGTGCCAGGTGCCATTCCCTTTAAGAACCGGCTGCGTTGAGTCTTTAGCGCTATGCTATTATGGAAGTCCTAAGAAGGAGGTCAGCGCGCTTCTCTGCAGAAGAAAGTAACAAGCTCGTGCATGAGGTCAAGGCTCGTCAGTTCGCAATCTTTGGAACGGCGCGAAATCCTCCCCGAGCCGAGGTGGTGAAACAGGCGTGGGAAGAAGTAGCAGCGGCCGTGTTTGAAAACGTGCATGAAAAGTCTAGCGCCTAAGAACTTTTCAAACCACTTCTTAGTGCTAGGCGCAAAGTCAGATCGCATAATAGCAGGGGCGCCTAACGCACTTCATTAACATATGAACACTCCCACAATGAGTAATATATGCACAGGAGTCTTATGTCTTATGTGTGGGCGCCTAGGGACACCTGCATAATAGCAGTAGCGCGTATGAAGCGCATAATAAGGGTGGCGGTAGGTCTTAACCTGGCGGTGCGTCTTAATTAAGACTTAAGACGGCAAGTTAAGAAGTGCATAATAGGGCCCTATGTATCTCAGCAAACACAGTTGGATTCATAAAATGTACTTCATACAGAACAAACAATAGAAAAAAGAAAATAAGCCTACTGCATATACTGTAAAGAAAAAGAAAATGAGGCTGCATCCTGCCTTTTGTTTCTGTCTTGCCACAGGACCTCATCGACATCACACCTCTACCTTTCTCTGCAAAGTTGGCACACATTGTTCTCCAACGCAGGAGAGCTCATCTTCTATTGCTAAAGCTATGATTGCTAATTCAAAAGCAATAGGTGTTTGCCCATATGATGAGTGTGAGTATGTGAGTGGTTGTTTGAGTTTCGCATTCTGAATGGTGGTGTTTTCCATGTGAACACAAGAGATTTTAGCAAGGAAGATTGTGCCAAATGTAGAGAATTGTATTTAGTGTTTAGTTAACTGTGTGGTTTAGAGTGGCAAAATGAGAGATAAGCAAGACATGTGTTTGTCATTGTGAAGAATTGGTGTGAGATAAAATACACCAGTTTCAGGTTTTGGTCATTGTGTTTGAGGTTCGGATGTACAGTAAGTGTTAAAGCGGTAGAGAAAAACTGCAATGTAATGAACATTACGGAAAGTTCAAGTAGGAGTCAGGTTGTGCAAAAAAACTGTTTAGGTTGCAGTGAGATGTAACAGACTGTCATACAGTGTGCAGCATGGTACAGATGGAGCAGTACAAGTAGGTAATGATCAAGTATTCAGGTAGTCATAATATATATTGTTAGAGCAGTGGGGATGGTATGGTGAGGACAGTGCCTTATAGGCATGCCTTATGTCTTATGTCCCTAGGAGCCTGATTGCTTGTGGGAAATTGCTGTTCGACGTCCTCTGGGTTTTTGCCCCGAGGCTATGGTACCCTTTCCCCAACGGCAGTAGTTCAAACATTTTCCGTTTTGGATGGATGGGGTCTTTGATGATCATGAGGGCCTTACTGACACACCAGTTGCTGTAGAAGTCCTGGATGGAGGGTAGCACACAACCGCTGATCTTCTCGGCTAGGTCCCTGAGCTTGTTGCAGTCTGGAGAGGATTATAGTGTTGAATGCCGAGCTAAGAGTTCCTCTTATCAAGGTGTGTGAGGGCTGTATATAGTGCCGTGGCAATGGCATTGTCTGTAGATCTGTTACCTCGATAGGCAAATTGGTGGGGGTATAGGAAGGGTGGTAGCTCCTTGAAGATCAGGATCTTGATTATCTTCTCAAAGCATTTGCATACTATAGAGGTGAGAGCAACTTCTTTGGCACCAGGATAATGACAGATGACTTGAAGCAGGAGGGCAGTATGCATGTTTTTTTTTTGTAAATGCTACTATTTATTTACAAACTGTTACTTTACTTTATTTTGCTTATACTTATGGAACTTTAACATTTAGACACATTCCAGAATATGACTGGTATATTGTATCATATAAATATATATAAACAAAAAACACTTTCAAATGTGACTTGTTGTTGATTGGAACTACAGATCATAAGCTGACAAAGTTCATAATGACGAAGTTAGACTCATTTGAATGTTGTTCGACGTCAGACACATAGGGCCCTATTATGCACTTCTTAACTTGCCGTCTTAAGTCTTAATTAAGACGCACCGCCAGGTTAAGACCTACCGCCACCCTTATTATGCGCTTCATACGCGCTACTGATATTATGCCGGTGTCGATAGGCGCCCACACATAAGACGTAATACTCCCGTGCATATATTACTCATTGTGGGAGTGTTCATATGTTAATGAAGTGCACTAGGCGCCCCTGCTATTATGCGATCTGACTTTGCTCCTAGCGCTAAGAAGTGGTTTGAAAAGTTCTTAAGTTTAGACTTCATGCACGTTTTGAAACACGAGCGCGCCTCCGCGGTTTGCGCATGCATGTGGGCACACATGAACACGCACGTGGCTCCACGGCAAGACGTCAATTACGTCACAGTATAAATGCTTTATTTCAGAAGGGAGAGGCAGAGAAGCGCGCTGACCTCCTTCTTAGGACTTCCATAATAGCATAGCGCTAATGACTCAACGCAGCCGGTTCTTAAAGGGAATGGCACCTGGCACGCTGATTGGGTTGATTGAGAAGACGCCCAAAACACACCCATGACTAATTTCTTTGCTTAGCGCCGGGTTTTAGGCGCCCACTACCGCACACATAATAGCAAAGTGGCCTTGACCACGCCTCCACGTCTTACGTTTAGATCTACCGCCTCGTCTTATTGCTTAAGACTTATGAAGTGCATAATAGGGCCCATAGGGTTAAACTGGCTGTCATTGAAACCGGAAGCAAACGTTGCTAACAGCTAGTGGCTAACAAAGCACATCGCTACAAAGGTCTAACTGTATTTTAATAACATCACAACATGCTGATAGAACATCATCATGCTAAAAACACATAACTACACATAATTAGATGATCACACATCTCACACATCTAACCTTGCTTTTGAACACGTCCTAAAATTAAAGTATGTTTACAAGCCATGTATCACTTACCGTTAGCCTCAAACAATAACAATGAATCCATTCCACAAAGTATACATATGAATGAATGAATGAATGAATGAATGGTCTTTATTGTCATTGCTATAGTACAGGTACCAAACAACGACATTTAGGAGGGGTGGCTCTGTCAGGCCAAAACCTTCCGCTTGACAAAAGCTACCGGGGGTGCGGCCTAACGCGTCACGACCAGCTGGCACGCGCACGCGTCACGACCAGCTGGCGAGTGTTTTTGAAACCTCCGTTTTGGCCGCCATTAGCGAAAAGCTTTAATTTGGCTCTACAAGTGTTAATATGTCATTTTATGAAGTTTTAATATGTTTTCAGGCGAGAAAGTAACCATATATATTCACAAAATGTATCCGGTTTATCAAAATAACCCTTATATCCAGGGTTCAAGTTATAAGATGAACTCTGTGGGGGTCTCCAAAATAACAGTGCGAAATGTTCTCATGCACGCGCGAATCATGCCCACACAGCGATGGGACTTACAAGTTTTAATTAGCTATAGGCAGTAGCGGATTAAGGTGGTCAGTCCTTTGTGTGAGGACCCCCCGCCCCCGCCCCCATACACAAGCCTCCCCCCTCCCCAAAATATACAACTCACGAGCACCCTGCACACACACACCACTCATAATGCTTTACCATAAAACACTTAAACACTTTAATAACACAATAACACAACAGTGTTAATAATGCAAAGAATAAAAAAAAGGTTCAGTGCATTCAGTTCTGTCTCTATTGCTCTCCTCTCCCGTTGTCTCTCTGTTACTGTCCTGTTGTCTGTCTCTCAGTTGCTGTCCTGTTGTCCGTCTCTCTGTTGCTCCCCTCAGCTCTAAATGACAGAAATGAATTAGCTAATTAGTTGGCATGTAAACATATAGTTAGGGTTGGGTACAGTAACAGTTTAGGTTAGTACACTAGGTTAGTAAAAAGTAAAAGCCACCTTACCTTTACGGAGACAAGATAGACCAAAGTGGTCTGTTTTCAGTAGGCTGCGGTCGCGGTCCTGGAACCCATGATGCTGACGTCCGATGTCCTTTCTTTATCCAAGATTGGATGAACGGGAGAGGGTCAAATTTGTCGATCGGAGGCCCATTTAAGTCCACGAACAACAATGCGGTAAGGCTCCTGGCTTGCAGCCGGTTCCTGTTCTGACTGTCAGTGTCATTGCATCCAGAAAAGCCCCTCTCACACTCTGCAGAGGTCGGAAGAAAAGTGTTGCTCGCCACTATAAGTCTTTTCAAGGTTTTACCCTGCTGTTCCTTGTCTTGTAATTTCCAGTCTCTGAACTCACTGACAGCATCACTCGAAGGCTCTCCGAGAAGTTTAGCAAACTTCCCCACCTCACGCTCTCCAAATAGAACAAGTTCTGCCCTCTCTTTTGGCCAGAAGTGCTGATCCAGAGGCTTCAACATGCTTACCAGCTCACTGTCAGGGAGACGCTTGGTGAGATTATCAATAATTGACTGGTAAAATTGGGACTTGTTTATTTTACGTTGCGTTTCGGTGAGAGCAACCTCTTTGAACTGACCGCTGGTTATGGCCATTTTGACTTTCATTTCTGTTTTCCCTCCCTGGTCCTTCATGGCAGAGAGCACCTCGATCGTTTGGTGAATGTGGCGGCTTGCATCAATCAGGGATGTGTCGCGTTTCTGTAGTTTCAGGGAGAGACTTTGTAGTTCACGTAACACGTCTTTCATTGTTGCTAAATCAGAGAGAAATCCAGTGGATGTCAGATGCTTACGTAAACCAGTGTACTTGGCCTTCTCCATACCGGAGCGTGAGCCATCTTCACTAGCTGATTTAAAGTGACGTGCTAACACTGGAAAATCCTTCAGCACAGCTTTGACAGTGTTGAAACTGCTGGACACCCATCTTATTGTAAACACTTTCCCTATTTTCAGTATCTGCAGGTTCAGTTCCGCAGCTGCTTCCTGTAATTCCCTTGCATTTTTCGAGGACTGGTGGTAAAGAGCATAGAGTTTTGAGAGGAAAAACTCTAAATGATTACAGCCAGTCACCTCCTTCAATGAGTCATTCACCGCTAATTCTAACCGATGCGCGAGACAGTGAACTGCCTGCAGCCGAGGGAAGTCCCGTTTCAGTCTAGCTATGAGTCCATTCACTCTCCCTGTTAGCACGGCCGCCCCATCTGTGGCTATGCTAATTAGGTTTTCCCGAAGAAATTCGTCATCCATTCCCGCTGATCGAAGGCTGTTTTTCAGTGCATTGCACAGGGACTCGGCATCTGTGCCCTGGTCAAGTTCAACTATGTCAAAAAACACATTGTCCACATCTCCATTTCCAGTGACATCGCATCTGACATAAATAATCATGTACGCTCGTCCATGAATTGTGCTTTCATCTATTGTTATGCTTATACTCGAATTAAGTGATTTGACATTAGAAATGAATTTATTTTTCATCTCCTGTGCAATGTGCTCTACAATCTGTGCACATGAATGATCTGATCGGTGAGTAGGGCCGACTATCGCGCCATTCATCTCATTAAGCTTCATGATTGGATTCAGTTTTGTATATGGCATCCTTTCTTTAGCCACAGTATAGGCTGCCCTGAACGAACTTGCTGTCTCCTTGTACATAATGGAAGTGAGTGCTGCTACGTTCTTAGGAAGCACTTCCTTTTGTTTAAGCTCTGCTATTTCAACAGCTCGTTTATGAGCATGACTGTCGCGGTGTATATAAATCTTTTTCCGCAACTGCTTTTGAACGGGGCTACTTACTGTCCCATTGATCCAGGCATCCGCCAAATGCACTCCCCACTTTTTCTCTGAAAGTAAAAGAGTCTTTGCCTCTTTACAGGCAAGGCATCCAAGGCCATCCTCATTTGCAAATAGCCAGGGGTTTCTTTTTTTCCAGGATCTCCACTGATCTTCTCCCCAGTTCTGTGGCGTTGCCTCCCCTACCTCTTCATTCTGCCCCTCATCTGAACTGTGTGTGGGTGTTGCGCGTTCAGGCCTGGTAGCAGAGTCCTCAGTAGTAGCAGCAGTAGTAGCAGTAACAGTAGCAGCAGGGCTAACGTTAGGTGTCATAGCAGGTTTCTTTGATAAAAACCCGAAATGTTCTAGGCTTGATGACCCGGTCGGCAGCAGTGGCCTTTTTTTGGGCGGCATGGTAGCTACTGTATAATATACTCCTGTATAGCTAATGAATTAATGTTTGCTTCTCAATAATAGGCTAGGTGCACGATCTCACTACTTCCTGAAAGGCAACTGGTGTCTCACTCTATTGGTTTAATTGATTAATCAGCTGTGCACTGTGTGTTCCAACGGTTTACCGCACAGCTGATTAATCAACCTTTTTCTGTTGCACTATATTCTACTGCGCCCCATGGTGTCTTGGTGGTGAAGTGCAGGCAGTCAACGGCATACTGTCATTCACAGGAGATTAATGGTGCGCGTAGTTCTCTTGGAAAACGTGTTTATTTTACAATATTTATAAAATAAATTAAATAATATTCATTACATTGACATTTTGATCAAATAATAGTTGTGGTAATGTATTATTAGCGACCCCCACAGATTTTTGATTTTACTGCCTTCATGGGAGCTCAGAGTGCCTCAGACCATCTCTATGGGAGCTCAGCTCCCATTGGCTCCCACATAACTCGAACCCTGCTTATATCTATCTGATCTGACGGTTTTTTTCACAACGTTATTACTTGTCACTTTAAGCCCAGGAGGGAGTTAGCGATTAGCGATGTTTAGCTTAGCTTAGTTTAACAGAAGTATCTTCACTTTTAACATGACTTCCCGTGGTCGTAGAGGGCTGGTCGACGGCTTAAAATGACCGTGTAGACCGTGTAGACCGTATCCAGCTATAGTCTTGTGTTTCTACCCCGGGCATAGCCGGTGTTATTCACGGACAAACACTCCTGTTAGAGTGGTCTGATCAGCAGATCATTTTCTCATAAAGTTGCAAACGCAACTCAGCAATTCAACTTAATTTAAAAAATGCGCGTTTCGTTCAAGATCCATTAGAGTAGGACATGTACAGTTATGATAACTACAGTCATATGTAACTTTTGGACTAGTATAGTAGTTGATATTGTAATAAAACGTGCCAATGTCAGACGATGAACAAACACACCACGAGTCCACACTGATTCAGAAAACAGAATAAACTTTATATATAAATACACAACACTTCAGGGGGCTAACGTTTGCAAAAGAACTGTACAGGTTACAATCAGGTATATAATAATAGTTAGGGAGTAACATATCATTCACAAATTCAACAATAATAGAACAGATAAATACACAGATAGCCCTGCTACGTCCTCCGTGAGGGCCCGTTCCCCTGTACATAAGTCCCTGTCCAGCCCTGCTACATCCTCCGTGAGGACCACCTCTACCACATCCTGGTGGTGTGTCTGAGGTGGTGGTGGTGTGTCTGAGGTGGTGGTGGTGGTGGTGTGTCTGAGGTGGTGGTGGTGGTGTGTCTGAGGTGGTGGTGGTGTGTCTGAGGTGGTGGTGGTGTGTCTGAGGTGGTGGTGGAGGGTTGGGGTAACATCTGGGAGGTTAGGGGATAACATCTGGAGGGTTGGGGGTAACATCTGGAGGGTTGGTGGGTAACATCTGGGGGGTTAGGTAACATCACACCAATCAGCTCTCCTGTTGAGGTAAGCAATAACCATCTTGTTAGTGTAAACACACAAACAAGCACAGATATGTACAGTCAAAATAACATTTTGTGAGTAAACACATTTCTAAATAATCCCTATTCAATGTGACTTACCAGTGTACTGGGTGGATGGGGATGAAAGGTAACTGTCCAGATGTAATTTTGTCCAAAACATCTTGGTGCTGTGTGAATGAATGAGCATACATTTAATGTATTAGTAATGAAACAATCAATATGAACATTTAAAAATAACAATGATGTAATTGTGGCTCATACTTGCAGTAGCCTGAGGTAGAGGTGGTCCTCACGGAGGAGGTAGAGGTGGTCCTCACGGAGGATGTGGTAGAGGTGGTCCTCTCTGAGGATGTGGTAGAGGTGGTCCTCACGGAGGATGTAGCAGGGCTGGACAGGGACTTATGTACAGGGGAACGGGCCCTCACGGAGGACGTAGCAGGGCTATCTGTGTACAATCTGGAAAATACTTAAAAAACAACTTTACAAGCAGTACAAACAAATTCATTAGGAAACATAATATTAATTGACACACAAGACGAATGGAACAACTTGAAACACCTCCTGCAGGATACCTGAAGCTCTGGTCGGATGGTCCTCCTGCAGATGCAGTGCACACTAACGTCCATAGTGTACACTGACTGGGCCGTGCGTGGACACCGTATGGAGCTGCGGAATGGTTTCAGGTGCTCATACTGAAAGCAGGAAAAGAGGTGCGCACGCATAGCAGACTGATCAAATTCCTTGCTTGCTGGGTCCTCACCTCTGCAGCATGTGAGACTGTTCGCAATAGCAAACAGCCCACAGTCTGAGCTGCCTCTCTGCTGCTGGACATCAGGCCACTGCAGAAGGACCTTGGGACCTGAAAAAGAGAGGAGACCTGTTATTTGAGAAATGAACTCCTCGGTCGACCCGTGACCAGCGGAGTCATAAATGTTAACAGTACCTACCTCGCAGTTGATGTTACTTACCGTAACCCAGTGATTTGAACAAACATTTAAAATCTGAACAAACCCCTGGGTTGATGCAGGCACGGAGGAGAGGAGGGAGAGGGACGTTGTGGCGTAGAGGCCTCCTACATGGGGATGTTGAGCCTGTAAAAGAGCCTGAGCATGGTCAATGGAGAGATCATTCAGCCAACAATTGGGATTCAGAAAGAAAGGCCTAAGCACCTCCAACCCGCTACGTAAAGCTGGACAGGCCCGCCCCAGCTGAACATCTGTGATGGTGACATCTAGCAGCTGAGATGGTGCCTAAAAAACATAATGATGTTGGGTTAAAGGGACTGTCATGTTACAGTACTCAGCCATTGGAATTTTGATTATTTAAAATGAATGAAGCTAGGATTTTTAAGTGTACCTGAAGTGAGTCCCACTCCGGCTCAGAGTTTAGCGGTTCAGGGTCATCAGAACACACTGGCTCCGGTGGATGGGACACAGCTTTCTGAGTGGGCGGGCAGGCTCGGAATCCTTAAGTCAATCAACAAAACAATTTTAGAATGACATCTTGTGGTAAAAAAAATACAGTTTCACATTACATTAACTTTAAAATGTGAACTGTATGTTACACTTACTCGTCCGCAGAGGCTTCACTGAGGCATAGGGGGTTTTGGTTCCCAGTTGTTGGCCATCCAAGGTCTCCAACTGCACCAAATTGTTGTCCCCAACCTCAGTCACCCTGAAGAAAATATGTATTAATAATGGCAAAATTGGACATCACACATCACCCTCTCATTCTGAATATTCTTAAAAGTCTAACATTTACCGGTACGTAGTTGGCCAGTCTGGGTCCATTGTGCCACCAGGTCTCCCACGTTTCCTCTCATTCTTCTTCAGGACCTCCATGCCCGGGAGGATCTCAAACCGCTTGGTTCCCTTCTTGATCCTCTTCCGGTAGCTTTCCCGCTGTTTCTCCTGGGCCTTCTCCACGTTGAGTCGCACCTTGATCGTTGAAGAAAAAGCGAAGCAGCAGAGATTGTAATTCTCTGTTGTGCAGTATAGCTCTGTATATTGCTGAGGCATTGTTATTGCTTTAGCAGTTACTTAGCATCACTCAGGTGGTTGTTCAGTATATAGTTGTGTAATATCTTTCACCTCGTCAAAGACCTCCTCATCCTTCTCAGCCCTGGCGTGGAGATAGTCTGCAGCGGTGTCTTCATTAATCTCGTCCATCTCCACAAAAGGACGGTCGCCTGTGATCTGAAATGAGAGGCAAATAGAGATACGCAATACATACATTTGCATAGAGTTAGTGTTTTATTTTTTGTTTATATTGAGAATCAATTTGCAAAACAAATTATATATTATAAGAACAATAATATCAAGAGTTGACATACCTCAGAGGACAGCCGTGGCTCCCGACCGTACATCAGGCGGTAGGGCGAGTACTTGGTGGAGGCCTGGACGCTGGTGTTATGTGCGAAAAGGATTAACTTAAGGTTGTCCTCCCACCGTTCCTGGTGCCCTTCCAGAGATTTCCCGATAGCCCTCTTGAGTGTTTGATTGGTCCGCTCGTCCAGTCCGTTGGTCTGGGGATGGTAGGCAGGGGTAATCCGGTGCTTCATCCCCCACTTCTCAAACAAAATCTGGTTGACCTAAAAGTAGTAAGACAGAAGTCATTAGTTTTGTCCATACAAGTATGTCCATAACTGTTACAAGATCATATGTTTTAGCAAGTACATGACCTTGTTGCAGAACTCTTTGCCCTGGTCAGTCAGGATGACCTCCGGCGCACCATGGGTGTGGAAGATGTCTATCAGGGCCTGGGATGTTGCCACTGCCGTCTTGTCCTAGCAGTGTATACACACAGGATATGGTACTATTATATTAATACTTATAATGTTAATTTTAAGATGAAAATTGGGATACATGGTGATGAACTGTTCAAGTACAATACATTCAAGTATTTTAAAAAGCATGGTCATGATCATTATATTTGAGAAAACAACACTAAACACAGATATAACACACCTGGATAGGAATGGCCTCCACCCACTTGGTGAAGAAATCTGTCGCTGTGAGGCAGTAGCGATTGCTATTCTTGGATGAGGCCTTGAACGGTCCGATGAGGTCCACACCTAGCAAGAAAAATGTGTTGGCATACTCTAACATTGGACAAGCGGAAGTAAAACATTCACACTAAAAGAGCATACTGAAAGAAAGCATGGTGGGAAACAAGTCAAAACCCAAAAAATTAATTGGGATATAAAAGTGTAGAACTCACCAATCATGTACCACGGTGAAACAGGCTTGATGCTCTTCAGCTCAGGGGCTTCAGTCTTCACCTTCTCAAACCTCTGGCAAGCCACGCAGGTACGGACCTTGAAACAAACAGTAAAGTGCAAGTTGAAATGAAATGTGAATGAATGAATGAATATTATCTGTGTGTAAAATACAATCTTGCTACTGTTTGTAAAACATAAAAACTAACTAAAGAAATAATAGATTTGCTTGCCCAGTCTTCACAATCCTTCACAATGCCAAACCAGAAGAAGCGCTGATTAATCTTGCCAATCATGCGCTTCTTTCCGAAGTGACCGGCATGGACCTCGGTCAGCACTGCCTCCCTTTCCTCGTCTGACATGATGACCCTCCTTGGTGGCTGTCCCTCCTTCTTGGGCCTCAAATACATGCGACCATCTACAACATCAAAAGGATTAGAGAAAAGAGACCAGGACTTGTTAAATAATGTTTTTTTGTTGTTGTTGTTTTTTTACAGTAGTACACTACTTTATTGCTTTATGGGTTAATTTAACAAATCTTACCCTGAAGCATGTATTTCTCAGCTGCTCTCCGGAGAACACGCTTCTTCTCTGCAGACATATCCTCCTGGAACTGGTCTTTGGACAGATATAAGAAAATGTCACTGTGGCTAGTATAGGATGCCATATCTATTATCTGATATGTATACTAATTGTGTGTATATATATATATATATTAAAAGGAAATGATAGGGTTATCTGTAGTAGTTCTCTAGTAGTTCTCTGTAGTAGCAGGTGTGTCGTGTAGCAGGTGTTTCGTCGAGTAAAGTGCGGAGGATTAAACACAGCGCACTAGAATGACGTCACAGTCGCCAGGTCGTGACGCGTGCGCGTGCCAGCTGGTCGTGACGCGTTAGGCCGCACCCCCGGTAGCTTTTGTCAACTGGAAGGTTTTGGCCTGACAGCTCCCCTGGTGCTAGGAAAGAAAAAAACTAAAAAAAACACAAGAAGGGAAGGAGCTGGTTTACATAATTAAAGGCTATGTACACTATCCACTATACTATACTGTACAGATAGACGACTAGGGTTGTCATATTGCACATAGTGTTATTGCACATTCATTTAAAGTGTCGCAGTTTGCAGGCTTGTACATATTTGTGCCTCAGCACATATAGCCGCTTCACGCGAGTGGTTTACGGTTTCACCAGCTGGCGTCACAAAAAAAGTGCCTCTTAGGCTTGAGGACTAGTATTCATAGCTTTCAGTCACGTGGTTTCTTCCCTAGCAACCACCAACCTGACGGGCAAAAAGGATCATAGCAACATCGCGCAACATGGCGAGTGGACGCAAACGGTTAATAAAATACAAAGGTTCCATCTCACAAAACATAATGGAATGTCAAAACTTTGACGCTCAATATCTCTGAATTACCCTAAACGGAGATAGAACCTTCTCATTCTAAACGGAGATAGAACCTTCTCATTCTAAACGGAGATAGAACCTTATCATTCTAAACGGAGATAGAACCTTATCATTCTAAACGGAGATAGAACCTTATCATTCTAAACTCACGAGTTATCTTCAGTTGATGGATTTGACTTAGGGGGCATTCATTTGAAGTAACGTAATGAACATACAAGTAACAACAACAGGTTAATGCAGCCAGCCAGCCAAGCAAAGACCATGACTATGCCCAGTTTATGCATTATACACTCTAATATAATTGTTAGATTGCCAGGGTATTCGCTACAGGTTGTTGTTTTGCTCTTGATGCTTCATGCTTGGTTCAACAGAGCCTCAAGCCAATATGTGTCCCATATTCTAAATAAGAACACAGACCCAAACAAAACGAACTCCTTTTAGGTTGAGTCAGTTTTATAAAGTGTGTGAGTGTCTCCTGGCCCGGTCAGCTGGGCCGTGTCCCTGGCCACATCTGACGCGTCTGACTACCTGAACACTACAGTGCACTTGTCACTTTTGGTTCCGACAGCACGTGTAGGCTAGTCGCCTGGAAGCATGGCCAAAAAGCAGCGTGCGTCTGGGTCGCTATGTATCGTGATCTTAGAATTATAAGGTTCTATCTCCGTTTAGAATGATAAGGTTCTATCTCCGTTTAGAGCTTGTTAATTACACACAACACAACGCCACCACCAAACAGGTGGCTGACTCCTGCTAAACAATAGCCCATATCCTGATAACAAAAAGACATTTAAAAAAAAAAGACGGAAAAAAACCACTTGAGTAAAACGCATAGACGTTGAATAAGTGTAAGCTTCGATGTCGATAATAATAATATAATAATAACATTTATTTGTATAGCACTTTTCCTGCAAACGTCGCAGCTAACAGGCACTTGGAATAATGTGTAGGCATGCATATTCAAGCAGTGGCGTAGCGGACGGGCCCGCAAGCGACGCACCGCGGGGGGGCCCCAGCCACTAGGGGGCCCCCTAACATTGGATCCATTTTTTTTTTTTTTTTATAATTTAAAAAAATATAAAATAAAGAAAATAAGTGGCCCTTCATTGTGTCAACCTTAATTTTAATATATAGGCCTATATTAAAAAAGATATACATAGTTAGCCGTATCCAATAGCAACATGACTGACGTCACACGTAGGCAGCGAGACACAAGGAAAATGAGCAAGCGAAAATACAATACAAAGTACAATAAGCATTCTTTAGGTGGTGGTAGATTCTCTATTCGGACATTATAGCCGCTATATGTGGGACTGTCGGTCCGATATTGTAAAAAAAATCTAATAAAAAATGTATGTTTACGGAAGTACATGTCTCAAGTATTATCTCGGCGGTTAGTCGAGTGAAAGAAAAACAACATACAGATGATAATTCACACAATATAATACCACGAAAGCGTACAGCACTAAACAATAACATTTATTTGGGCAGCATCATACTCAAACTCAGGCAGAAGTACATACTGTAATTCAGCATGATTAGGCTATATATAGCTGTTTCTTTTTTCTATTCTACTATTCGAATCTACTTCTGCTGTCTGCGTCTCCCTGGGTATTCCTAGACCAGATGGCAAACAGTAAAGAAATGCCACAATATACCAATATACGAGATGTCCAACAAAGGATTTGACTAACCCTGGCCAATTTTACGCAACAAGTAGACTCTGATGCAGCGGAGACAGGGTTGCCAGATGGGCTGGTTTTTGGTGGATTTAGAAGTGTTTAGATTGGTTAGGTTGGAAATTCTCAATCCCATCTGGCAACCCTTAGCGGAGAGTCTACAGATATCACACTGCTGTGCACACCACACTTTGTTAAAAGAAATAAAGCTTGTACTATTCTACTTATAATACATTCTACTGATGTAGTGTAGTCTACCATTTGGTTTTAGTTATAGGCTATTGCTCTCACTTGTTTGTACCTTTTGCTAAGTCAAGCATTTAGAATGTAGAGTGCATATTGCGAAATTTCGCAACGTCAATAACGCATCGGCCTCTAAAAAACGCAAGTGTTTTTTTTTTTTTTTTTTTTTTACTCCGTTGCGAAAGGGCCCCCGCCGCCACCTTGCGGGGGGGCCCCGGGATTTTGCGCTACGCCACTGTATTCAAGTGAAATGTTATTGACTCAAACCCTTACACGATGGTCAACATAAATGAGAACAGACTAATTAATCATTGGTTCGAGTAGTGCAATTTATTTGTAATCTCACATTGCACACACATCTAATACTGAATGCATAATTAGCTACAACAAAAACAGAGAGACAACATCGAATGACAATCCATACATTAATTGTGTCAATAATCATTTAAACCAGTTTAATATCAACCAGTCAGTCATGTTCAATCATATTTTCGTTTCATTGATTTAATGTACTCCTTGCTTGGGCTTGATCCTGACACGTGAGGGTGCGACACAGTTTTTCAACCATCACGATAAACCACCACATTAGAAAAGATGTATTGTTTTGTTTGATACACGTTTTGGTTTGATACAAGTTATTTTGTTTGACAACTTTGCTTTTGAATTCTGATCGGGGATAGGCCCGACCCAGAAGTGACACACATACAAACAAACATTTACATACGCGTACATACCACACCACACTAACATAATATATTATATTACTTTCGTTTGTTACTTTTATTTGGACTTTGGATTACAAGACCACTTCAATTCATGGAAAGGTCCAGAGTCTTTGTTGCAAACGGAGGAACTACAAACAAACAGGTGCGTTGAAACCAACACCCACTCATGCCAGGACGATGGCTAATTTGATAATTTGACAGACATGATAGCCATCACATTAAGTTGAAAAACTCTCGCAAGTTGAGGAACTCGCGCAAATTGGAAACACTGGGAAACGTTCGCCAAGTTGGACATACCTTTCATGTTGTGTTTGAGACGAAGCAAGACTGCTCGTTTGGAAGGACATTGGATGCGTATGTATAGTCACTCATTAGTTACGTCCACAAGAGCACATACCACAACACAACACACATCTCACACTTATCATGGCCAAGCATGAATCTCTGGTGAGTCTCTGCCTATCTCCTCGCCGGTTTGTACACCCGATTGCACAGCAACTATCTGGCATGATTGTTTTCTAACCAATGCTACTGTGTTTCCTGGTGCGGTATGAACGCCTTTTGCCCGTCAGGTGGGCGTTTCCACTATGCTGTGACGTCACATGAAAGCTATGAATACCATGAATATGAAAATAAATGCTTGTCCCAAATATCGACAGGTTGAGTTCAGTAATTGAAGCAACTAAAAGTCCAGGCTACTAATTGAAGCTTCATATGCAAAAAAAAAAAAAGACAAAGTAAATATCTGCACAAAGTATACTGCTGTACTGTGCTTTATTCAGCGATCAAACCTTCATAACATTTTGCCCAGCAACGGCTTTATCAGACTGAAGTATCACTCAGTATCAAATCAAATCAAATCAAATTTTATTTGTATAGCGCATTTCTTACAAGATGCAACTCAATGCGCTTCTCAATGCGAATCTGATAGAAGCCCTTGCTTAGCAAAACATGATGTACTTGTAACCTTAATGGTTAGATGGGTGACAACGCCATTCTCTTTAAAGGGGAGAAACCCTCCAACTGGTGTACACTCCAAATACACACTAACTAGTTCCCACACAGAGTTTCCAATGAAGGAAGAGGGTACACAGAGGCTTCTGTAAATCACAAATGTTCTTTATTTTTATACCAATTTCAAAGGCATATAAAATGAGCCAAATTAATGTGATTAAAGGTAGGACAAAGATGCCACTGTAATATTGCGTCATGCGCAGAATACACGCCACTATCACACGTCAGGTCAACCAAAACACATCTAACAAATATAAATCATCACAGCAATGGTAAAAGTGCACAAAATCACAACACTACAATCAAAGTGGACCATAAACAAAAGACTGCTTCAGTGGCACGTTATCACAGGGCTCAATTTCTCCTATCTGAGGCACAGAGTTACAGCTCAAGTATAAACATTATAAAATAACAACAGGCTAAAACTATGGAGGAAAAACAGTGGCTGTGCGCCGTGCTGCCACACGCCGATACAGCCTCGCAAGCACTTCAAAACTCCTCAGGCCTATCTTCAAAACACCTCAGGTAAGCCTCACAACCACTTCCAAACTCTGCTCTCCACACATGTGCTCGACGGGAACAACCGTGAGTTCTGAAGTCTCCCGGGACTTCCCTTATAGGCTGGCTCTGAACCCCTAGGTCCTAGTGTCCCACAGGTTACATACTGGTAACTGGTGAATAAACCACAGGACAGCAATATAGCCTACTATGTGTGGACATTTGCTTTCTTTATCTCAACTGACCTTTAACCATTCGATAGCCAGCATTTGGCATCTGGGTCTTTACGGTTCTCATCATGTTGTCCAGATCTTGATCAGAAATATTACTGTACAACTCCCTCACAGATAGGTCATACTCCTGCGTCCTTCTAAATATTGTACTCTTGGAGACTCCTAATAGCTCTGCAATGGTTGATACAGAGAGGCAAGTATCTAGCATATTCTTGAGCTGTTCCTTTGATAAGACGAATTTTGAGCGGCCTCTTGCTCCAACAACTGTCTCCAGCTGTATCGATGTTGTTGGATTGGCTTCAATTTCAGCTTTCACAAGAACTGACAGTTGTCTCAGTGTGTCTAATATTACTTGAGGGATGTTAGTTTGGTCAGCAAATGCTGGGTTTCCGTTAACCGGTAATTACCGGTCTTTGTCCGGTAAAATATGTTGAAGTCCGACATATTTAAACCTCTTCGGTCATAATGTCCGGTGAAAATAATTCAATACCAGTGTTTCCTCTATATGCATTTATTCGTGGCGGGCCGCCACCAAAGAATTCCTCCGCCACCATTGCCACAATGTTGCAATTCATCTCGTCGTTTGTGTTCGCACTGCAATCGAGACTGAATCTCTCAACAGGCGCGTGGCACGAGGCGACGCGCTTTCAAAACTGGCTGCGTTCGTAAATTCACTCAGGAAATCCGATCAGCACTCGTGGAATGCCTCTCGTCCAATCAAATGACTCGGTTTCTCTATGACGTCGGGCCCAGTGTGCGCTCCAGCGCTCTCAGAGCGACTTTACGAACTCAACCTTACACTCATCTAGCTAGTTAGCTTAGCAGTCGTAGCTCAATGGAGTGAGAAGCAGAGTTGTTGCCTTGTTGAAAACATATTCAGACTCCCCAGCTGTTCTACACGAGTTTATGACATGCAGCTGTATCATGCGGTGGTAGTACTAAACCCTCGTTGTGTATTGTTTGTTTTGCCGTGGAAATGAAACATTTATGTATCTTACAACAACTCATGTGCGTGTAAAAAGCCGGTAAACGGATTTCTCTCTTCGCCCGTCGCCGGTGCCTTTAATCCCGTATCCTAATCGAAAATGCAACATCATCAGCGACGACTGTGGGTTATTGCATTTACTGTTGTTCTCTGGTTCATGTTCTTATACCAGTGCTCAGTATAGAGTATTTTAAATGAACATTCGTAATGTAGTCTAGTCTCATGGTCAACTAAATCAGCCTATTTTGTGAAACAAATAATGTTCCCGAGCAGCCTCGCATCTAACGCTAGCTTCGAACTATTGATAGCATAAACGTTGGTAAATGTCACAAACGACACAGTATTGGCAGGGGGAAAGAAGGGGAGTCGAATTTTTATTGACAACGGATTTCCATGCTGGAAAAACATGCAGCTAAAATTCAGGGAACATTTGGACAATAAGAGACACAACGGAGCTGTGGTCGCGTGGTCTAATTACAGGGCAATATGCGCGGTGCAAAAATAATCTATTGCCTCTCAAATCATCACGAACAGAACGGCGGAGGTACGGGTAAGCAGGGCTCATGTTGGTGTCATCAAAGGTAAGAGTTGGTTTTCTTTAACTCAACTGATAGCATTACCTTGCTGTTGGTTGTTTACCGAATGCTCCTACCGAATGCTCCATCTGACTGTCACACTGTGATTTTACTTGTGTAAACAGTTAATAAGTAACGTTAGCCGGTTTTGTGCGTGTCCTCTCATGTAGGCCTACTTCAGTGGTGTAGTCTAGTGTTTTCTAGTGGGTATACTGTGATTTTTCCCTCCCAGCCTCATATCGTTCATAAAAATACATCTGCGCTCCCTGTCTAACGTTATATCTAACATTACATGTTATAAGGTTATAAGGCTGATCTGTGCATGATAGTGCTGCATTTTGACATTTCATGTCGCATCTCCCCCCTTTTGATGGTATATGACGCTATAGTCAGTCCCAATGGTCCAAAAGTCAAGTGCTTCGTAACACAGACGGGGTGAATTTTATGAATGAAAGTGAAAGTTCTGTCACAAAACGCCGTTACGTATCCTCACACATGTTTAAGTGGGTATTGCGTGGGTAAAGTGAAATTACGTCTTTTTTTTTTGCGCGCGTGCGCGTTTTATGCGAGGACCCCCCCCCGCCACTAATGTGAAAAATCCTGGAGGAAACACTGAATACAATTGTACGGCAATACATTCTGATTCCTTCTATATTAAAAAAGACGAATATATAGGCTATGTTGTGTCTTGTTGTTCTCTAACTTACAAGATACACTTTATATTAATAATACTCGGGTCTCTGGAGCTCAACGTTCATCGGCATCCCAACGACAACAAGACCACACTAGTCGATCGATGATAACATTGTCAAGATGTAATGCTACGGAGGCAATAGCAATCAATCCCAGATCTATGCTAAACATAGCAATATACTACAGGCTATATATTTCTTTTATTATTATATGATTTGACGCCGGCATGATGATGACTCCGCGAAACAGCGGAAATAGCCTGCCTAGCGGCAGGGTTGCCAGATGGGATTGACAATTTACAGCCTAACCAGTCTATTACCGCTAAACCCAGTAGCCCATTCGGCGATAACCCGGCCCATCTGGCAACCCTGCGCAGCGGGCCACCATAATAATAATAATAATAATAACTTTTATTTGTAGCCTATAGGCTAGCGCTTTTAACCTGCAAACGTTGCAGCTCAAAGTGCACCATAGCGAGCGAGAGGTAAACATGGCAAGACAAAGTAAGCTTAACAATGACTTCATGAAACCAAGCTACAATGAGTCTGAGGAGAAGTCTGACTCTGAAGAGATGGAGGTAGTGGCTCCTCCAGTCAGAAAGTCTCGAGGGTTCCGAGTTAAATGGAAAGAACATTTCCCCTGGCTGCGTTTAGATGGGGAAGGACAAATGTTCTGCTCACCGTGCAAAAAATCGGGGAGGAATAACGGATTCACGAGAGGAGCAACGAATATGAGAATGTTGCACTTTTCAATAAAATGTTATAAATCTAGACATTGTGGTATTTCTTTATATACGTATCCCAGCCTGCCTATCAAATGTTTCTCAATAAACAGTTATGTTCTCCTCATTGTCATACTCCCGAGTCCGATTAAGTATGATTTGACAGGCAGCTGAACTAAATGCCTTCCCAACCAGCGAGACCTGGTTATAGAAATGACGTTGTTTTATTGATAAAAAAGGGTAAAACTGGAAAGAGAAAATAGAAAACTCACATTAATCCCAAACAATTTAACAGACTTCAGTTAACGTAATGTGGAGTCCGTTCATTGATCGATGCAGTCTGTTCAGTTCCCAGTGTGGCGCGCGTTCAGCGCTGGACATATGGCATAGCGCGCATGCGAATCATGAAAGCCTATTATTATATTTATTATATAGCTCGCATCTAATCATATCGGATGAGAAATAGACATTAAACGGCATATATAGGCTACACAACAGTAATCACCGCGACAAACAGCTATATTATATTTGAATATGATGACCGGAATATCTCACGTTTGTCCGGTAAATTGAAATCTTCCCGGACACGTTGACCGGCGCCAATTTTTTCTAACGGAAACCCTGAAATGACTCCAGCAGGATAAGCTCATGTCTACATAGAAAATCTAAATAATCTAGATCCAGGGGTAATCTGTCCAGTGCTTGCTGCAATCTTGATTGCACCCTCTCCAGAAGCTGGTCGGTCAGAATGTCCTGTAACATAAAATACAATTAATTAAGTACTGCCTAAAATAAACGTTATCTTTCTTTTAACAACCTTTTCCTGACTGAAACTAGCTGAAACATAGTTACAAGTAGCACAAGATGAAAAAAACCCAGATTTCAGACGAAGAATAATGTTAGGCTATATATTTTGAAAACTACAGGGATATTCGGAGTGTGTCCAGCATGTCAAAGTCCCATGTGTTACAAATCGTGCATTGTGATACATTATCCAAATGAAAAAGTTTGAGGAAAAAAAACGTAATTGGATGAGGGCCCCACTTTTTGCATGCAATACATAGCTGGATTATTATTAGCTAGCTAACGTTTGCTCAAACCATCTAACCTTAACATTGCTCAAACTTTGCACATAGTTAATGCACCCTCGACCCCACATTGTACTATAGGGACATTGTAAACTGAAACGGAAAAGTGACTGACTCTACCACAATTACGCTACATAATGATCCTAGTTATCATATGTTGTCAGCTAATTAGGCAGCTAGTGCTAGCTAACATTAGTCTAGTAAGGTTAGAAAGGTTCACGATTGTAGGTGATGCATGCAGGTCTAATTATAGGTATTGATATGGATACACGCATCATAATATAGTAGGCTAACATTAGCTAGATGTACTCGTAATATCACACAATTTCTATCACTCACTTGAGGTCGACGAGTGTGGTCAGAAGCTTCCATCGTCAATGTTAAACTTTCTTTTTTCCTTTTCCTCCTTCTTCTTCTCTTCCTCCTCCTCCTTCTTCTTCTTCTTCTTCTTCTTCGAGATGTAGCCCAGGTGAACCCTCCCACCTTTGCAAGTATGCACCTCTGTTTGAGCAAAGACGTGAGATAGTGTCAAAAAGTTGTAAGCTTGTACTTGGGATTCGTAGTCTTTTTTTGCAACTACAACTATTCTGCAAATCTTTTTTGCCACTACAACTCTGAAGATGCAAGTCTGCAAATCTGTTTTGCACCGACAACTCTCAAGATGCAACTCTGCAAATCTGTTTTGCACCGACAACTCTCAAGATGCAACTCTGCAAATCTGTTTTGCACCGACAACTGTCAATATACAAGTCTGCGTATTTATGACATCAATACTTACATACAGCGTGACATTTGCGTCAAAAATCTGTATGTGTGCATACTCAGTTGTAAACGTGTACAAGTTTGCAAATCTTTTTTGCAACTTCAACTCTGAATATGCAAGTCTACAAATCTTTTTTGCAACTTCAACTCTGAATATGCAAGTCTACAAATCTTTTTTGCAACTACAACTCTGAATATGCAAGTATACAAATCTGTTTTGCACCGACAACTGTCAATATACAAGTCTGCGTATTTGTGACATCGATATAACTCCATACCTGTGCCAGTGTCCCCTCTGTCAGAGTACGTATAATAGAAGACCTGAGCTCTGCGTCAACACAGTGATGAGAGAAGCTGTTGATGACTGTAAAGAAAGAGCAAGACGCAGAGCCCGTGCCCCTCCAGCCCCAGGCCCAGACTCATCCCCAGCCCCAGCCCCAGCCCCCCCAGCCCCTGTCCCAGCCCCAGCCCCAGCCCCAGCCCCAGCCCCAGCCCCAGCCCCAGCCCCTGCCCCTGTCCCAGCCCCAGCCCCAGGCCCAGGCCCAGCTAGGCCTGGTAGCATTAGTTCAGGGAGGAGGCTGGTGTTCCTAGGGTTCTGTCTGGCTGCTCTGGTGTTCTTCATGTATCGACAGACCCACCTGGAGCCTGACCAGAGTGGCGCATGTTCACTGACAGACCCAGAGGCAGCGTGTAACAGACCATACAATCCACCGGGGGAGTGGGGAGAGAAGATGGTGGGTATGGGTGTGTGTGTGCGTGTGTGGGTGCGTGTGCGTGTGCGTGTACAAGAGTGAGAGTGAGAGTGAGAGAGAGAAAGAGGGAGAAAGAGAAAGTGGGAAGAAAATGGTGTGTGAAAATGGTTGTGTGTTTGTGTGTGTGTGTGTGTGTGTGTGTGTGTGTGTGTGTGTGTGTGTGTGAGGGAGCGAGTGAGGGAGTGAGAGATTGAGAAGATGGTGTGTATGGGGGTTGTTATTGTGTTGTTTATTAGATGGTGTGTATGGGGGTTGTTGTTGTGTTGTTTATTAGATGGTGTGTATGGGGTTGTTATTGTGTTGTTTATTAGATGGTGTGTATGGGGTTGTTATTGTGTTGTTTATTAGATGGTGTGTGTGGGGTTGTTGTTGTGTTGTTTATTAGATGGTGTGTATGGGGTTGTTATTGTGTTGTTTATTAGATGGTGTGTATGGGGGTTGTTGTTGTGTTGTTTATTAGTTTTTCTGTCTCAGCTTCTGAAAATGAGGGCTGAGATGCAGCAGATGATCCAGGACCGTCTGAAAAAGCTGAAGGAGGTCCAACACTCAGTAGAGCTCAGCAAGGTGAGTCCTCCTGACCTCTGACCTATGATGTGTTCTGATGTAGAAGTTAACCCACCCGATAGGTCAAGTGCTGCTAAGAGGTCTTGATGTGTTGTGGATTCAGAGAGGACTTGATTACTGGAAGCTGTGGTTTCTCATGGTTTATACACATGTAGGAAAGGGATTCAAAGTTGGTCATTGCACAGTACAGAGTACAACGAAATGCATTAATGCTCTAGAGGGGGCATCTAGGCAAGGGGTCACAGCCATGATAGGGATTCGAACTGCTGCCAGCTGCCAACTTTTTGCAATCTTTAGATGTCAGCTCTACCGGTTGAGCCACAGCCGCCCCCATGTACAGTATGTATTCTGTTGTGATAGACGTGCTTATATCATGTAGTCATGCTGACGTGCACATTCATGTTTCCTCAGAGAGAATCAGACAGAGAGAGAGAGGTCAGTTTGCAGTCCATCCGTGATCTGAAGCGCTTGATTAAGAGAAGCAAGGCTGAGCTCATTGAGATCGAGGAGCAGCAGAAAGCAGCAGAGAGGCGAGCTGAGGGGCTGATTAAAGAGCTGGAGGAGGAAGTCACTGAATGAATGAATGAATGAATGGTCTTTATTGTCATTGCTATAGTACAGGTACCAAACAACGAAATTTGGGAGGGGTGGCTCCCCTGGTTCTAGGAAAGAAAAAAAAACTGAAAAAACAAGAAGGGAAAGGAGCTGGTTTACATAAATAAAGGCTATGTACACTATCCACTATACTATACTGTACAGATAAAACACTGTGCTGTACTCTATGCTATGCTATACCTATTCTAACATTTCCTATTTCTCTGCAACCTTATGTACCCTAGGGTTGTCATATTGCACATAGTGTTATTGCACATTCATTTAAAGTGTCGCAGTTTGCAGGCTTGAAATGTACACATTTGTGCCTCAGCACTACACCTGATTTTTCAATCCAGCAGCTGCCATCAATCCGTCCAGACTGTCCAGGGCCCAGAACCTAGGTCTTTGCTGTGTTCAGGGCCTGGATGGCCCTGGGGTAGAAGCTGAGCTTCAGTCTGTTTGTCCTTGCGGCCATGGTCCTGTACCGCCTGTTCGAGGGCAGCCGGGCAAAGTGTTCGTACCCAGGGTGGGATGGGTCTCTGGAGATCTTGGAGGCCTTCCTGAGGCAGCGTGTGTTGTACAGCTCTTCCAGAGAGGGGAGGGGGGCGCCGGTGATCTTCTGGGCTGTTCTCACGACTCTCTGTAGCGCATTTCTCTCTGCGGCTGTGCAGCTGGAGAACCAGTTGCAGATGCAGTAGGTGAGGATGCTCTCCACTGCGCAGCGGTAGAAGGCCACCAGTATCTCCTGCTTGTTGTGGTCCTTCCTGAGGACTCTCAGGAAGAAGAGCCGCTGTTGTGCCTTCTTGATGATGGCTGCTGTGTTGTTCTTCCAGGACAGGTCATCCTGTATGTGCACCCCCAGGAATCGGAGGGTTGAGACTCTCTCCACGCTCTCTCCGTCGATGAGCAGGGGCTGGACCTCAGATTTTTTCCTCCTGAAGTCCACGATGATTTCCTGGGTCTTTGACTGGTTCAGCAGCAGGTTGTTAACCTTGCACAGCTTGCTCAGCTGCTCTACCTCATCCCTGTACGCCGCCTCGTACCCCCCGAGATGCAGCCCACCACGGTGGTGTCGTCTGCAAACTTTACGATGGAGTTGCTGGGGTGGACGGGGGTGAAGTCGTAGGTGTAGAGGTTGTAGAGGATGGGGCTTAGCACGCAGCCCTGGGGGGACCCAGTGCTGAGTCTGAGGGCTGTGGAGGTGTGGGAGCCCACCCGCACCCTCTGGGGGCGGTCGGACAGGAGGTCCTTGATCCATGCACATATAGTGTGATAGTCCCAGGTCTAGTAGTTTGGTCACTAGCCTGTCTGGAAGGATGGTGTTGAAGGCAGAGCTGAAGTCCACAAAGAGCAGTCTCGCGTAGCTGTTTCCCCTCTCCAGGTGGGATAGAGTGGAGTGGAGAGTCGTCGCGATGGCGTCCTCTGTGGACCTGTGGGCTCTGTAGGCGAACTGGTATGGATCCAGGTTGGGCGGGAGGCGTGTGACTATGTGGGCCCGGACTAGTTTCTCGAAGCACTTCATGATGATTGGTGTGAGTGCCACCGGGCGGTAGTCGTTTAGGCAGCTCACCGTGCTTTTCTTCGGGACTGGGATGATAGTTGAGGTTTTCAGGCAGGGTGGGATGGTGGCCTGGGACAGGGACTGGTTGAAGATGTTGGTGAAAACCCCGGCCAGCTGGTCGGCGCAGTCCCTCAGCACCCGTCCCAGGACGCCATCCGGCCCTGAGGCTTTCCTGGGGTCCACCGCCTTCAGCACGCGTCTCACTTCATGCTCTGTGAGGGTGAGGCTGCTGAGAGCTGGAGAGAGTGGTGTTTGTGTTGTGGTTACCTCCGTTCGCCCCTCGTCGAACCGGGCGTAGAAAGAGTTCAGCTTTTCCGCCAGCAGGGGGTCGTCCTCTGCGGCTGTGAGCCTGTTGGCTCTGAAGTTTGTCATGTGCTGAACCCCCTGCCACACCCGCCTGGAGTCGTTGCTCAGGAAGCATTCCTCAATCTTCTCTCTGTGGTCTGCCTTGGCCTCCCGGATGCCGCGCTTTAGGTTAGCCCTGGTGGTGCTGTACAGCAGTGTGCCCTTCCCCGCGAAGGCGTTGTCCCTCTCATTGATCAGTTTTTGGACCTTCCCAGTCATTCATGGCTTCGTGTTGGGGTAGACCCGGACCCGTTTGTCCACGGTGACTGAGTTGGTGCAGTTCACTATGTGGTTCAGGACCGACGACGTGAACTGTTCCAGGTCCTCATGCTCATATTCCTGCCATGAGGTGTCATTTAGGCAGATCTGCAGTGGAGCGGACCCTGCTGGCCAGGTTCTGACAGTCTTAGTGGTGATGGGAGCACTTTTCCTCATGGTAGTGTAGGCTGGGATCAGGAGGATTGACACATGGTCAGACATGCCTAGATGAGCTAGCGGTCTAGCCTTGTAAGCAAGCTTGATGTTGGTGTATACCTTATCCAGTGTTTTTTCTCCTCTTGTTGCACATTTAACATGCTGATAGAACTTGGGTAGTACTACCTTCAGGTCAGCATGATTAAAGTCTCCGGCGATAATATGGACTGCCTGTGGGTCCGCGCTTTGTTCACCACTGATGACGTCATATGTGACGCAACGTCATCGAACTGCGATGTGGGCGCAAAGTGCAAAGGCTTCAAATTTGCGTTCAAAGTTTTTTACACCCAAAAATCTGATTTCGTTTTTTTGTCACCAGACACAAGTTTTGAACTACCCACTCGTTATTTTTTCGAGCAGTTGTACGATAGTTAAATGTGTACTTAATCAACAAAATAAGCTTATATTTCACCGGATTTCTCGCGGACAATTCTCTTATTGTGGGAGGGGAGGAACTGGATCCAGGTTGTTTCTCATTGGTCGATCGATTTGGCTACGAGAAGAGTCAGGAAGTAGAGTGCTGCTTTTGTTTACTCCACTAAGACTCGTAAGGTAAGATCTATTATGAGCCAGATCTATTTATGTACATAGCGAATTTGTTAGTTAAGTTAGTTACTAGTTGAAACCAGTGTGTTCGTGTATTTAGACATTTCTTTATTATTACCCACTAGCAACTAACTGAAAGCACATTGTTGTGCCACCATTGTTGTTAGCATTCTAGCATTGTAGCTCGGAAATGTCTGTCTATGTTGTAAGTACGGTTAGTATGTCTACGTTGTAAAAGTTGTGTGTGAGACTCATGTTCAGTGTGTAATACTGGAATACTGTAACATGTCAAGTGTAATAGATTACAGAAATGTTAAAAGTTTAAAAACATGTGTTCCTTTGTTTGTTATGAACGAGCTAGCCGCTAACACTACTCTGAGCACTAGCCTAGTGACTAGGTAATTATCATTGTCATGTATTAGGCTAGCTATTTTATGAACATGGTATGGTAGTATTTTATGAACATGGAGTGCCAGTAACTGTAGGCAATATTTTAATGTACTATCTTCTTTCTGTTGCAGCTTTGATGCCCCCCACCCCACCAGACACAGCAGCTCAACAACTCAGAGCCGAGTGGTCATTGAAGTACACCACACACTCTGGCAATATTTTGTTGAATAACAAGAACAGTTGGGCATAGATACAGCATTTTGAACTGTGTCATGATTTATTATCTATTGATAGTCAATTCACAGACCCTGCATGCTTACCTGTGTATAGTCTGTTGTATGTTCTCAGTTGTTGCCCTCAGTTCCAACTATACTTGAAACTTGAAACTGAACTATAAGGCTGGACATTGACTACTGAGCACTACACTATTTCCAGCACAAGACATCAGCAAATTACTCTTAATGCCTCCATAATAATAAGCTGGCTAATTAGCTACAGTAATAACATTGATAGGTGATAATGTTAGCAATATCTAGCTAAGTACTGTCAACTTCTCTTTGAAAAGTCTATCTGACCCAGTGACTAACACTAATGTTTGCACACTGATTGTACTTTGCACAGCTTGTCGCACTATTGTTGTAGTGCGACTACCATCACTCATACTTATCACTTTATTAGTTATTATTGTGACTATGTACCTTGTTGAAGAACCAAAGCGAAATATTTTTATTGTTGTGTACTGTAAAATAAATTCTGATTCTGATTGAAGACTTTTTTGTATCATTAAAAGACTAACAATAACAGTTACAACAACCATAAATAATAATAAGCTGGGTAATTAGCTTAGGTAATACCTTGCTAGGTAATAATGTTATAGCTGTATAACTATAGCTGTCTGACCCAGTGACCAGTATTGACAGCTGATAGCTGTCAATCTAGAGGGGGAGTGGTTGGGGGTGGGGTTGACCAGCTATTGTTACCGCCCATTACCTGCCGGTGTGAAGGTGTGAAAAAGTCCCAAATCTTTCAAAGCCGTTTCCTCAGGATTTAGTTTTCAGGGTTAACAAGTTTCAAATACTCATGTTGTCTTACATTTTTTCCCGATGTCTATGTATGACACATCATTTGAAAGCTTACAATCTGTAGTTTAAGCATTATGTAAAAAACAGAAAAATGACTTTGCCCCCTCCTTGATCATTCCACCAGATCGCGTCACATATAGCCGCGCCAATGCTAAGCTACCATCCGCGTTTGGCGCAATGTAAACACATGTTATGTACACTGCGTTGAATTCCCTCGGGAGGTATGTGGGTCGGCATTTAACAGTCAAGTATTCTAGGTCAGGGGAGCAGTGGCTACTTACAGTTTTCGTGTTTAAGCACCAGCTGTCCTTCGTAGATATAATGAGGCCGCCTCCGCGGGTCTTCCCACTAAGCAAAGTCCTGTCCGCACGGTGTAAGGTCCTGCCTTCCAGGCCTACCGCGGAGTCCAAGATAGTGTCATTTAGCCAGGTTTCCGTTAGAATAATCACACAGCTATCTCCCACGATGTTATTGGTAACGACATGCAGTCTCAATTCGTCCATCTTGTTTGCCAGAGACCTGACGTTGGATAGGAAAATACTCGGCAAAGCTGGCTTATTCGGGCTTCTCCTCAGCCTAGCTAGCAGGCCCCCCCTTCGTCCTCGGCGTTGCTTACGGTCTCGCCGCCGACGTTTGCCCTTGAGTGTTGGGAGAGCGTAGTATTGTTCACCCGGTGACCGAGCGATGTCGAATGGGATTCCCTGCTGTTCCAAGAATTCCGTTGTTACAGTCCTCTCATTTTGCGCACCAACTTCTAGTAAGTCTAGTCTGCTGTAGGTACTATTTACACAACCGTTCCCTATAAGTACTCAAATAAAAATGTACATACAAATGTACTTAAAAACACTAAAAAACACCAGCGTTGAAGCCACTCCGAGCCGCGCGTCTGAGTAGCGCGCCACCATCTTGCTGAGCTACAGAGGAGAAGCACTGAGCTGGAGCAGCTCTCACACACTGACGACCACCTCCACCTCCTACAGGTCAGTTAGTTAAGTGTCCTTCTCTCTTGTTACGACATGAGAAGAGCTGCTCTTTTATTAGAATCATTTATTTGTATTTATTCTTCCTGTAAAGCATATTGCATCGCAGTTGTGTCTGACATTTACTCTATACACTATACAGTATGTATTGATTTATTTTATTTATTGACAGATCAACTGATCATTAGGGCTGCAACTAACGATTATTTTGATAATCGATTAATCTGCCGGTTATTTTGGGGATACAAATGAAAAAACTGATTTATTTTGCAAATTTTATTTTATGTTTTCTAAATCAGCCAGGCCTATACATATACATGTGCAAAATGAATAAGTATTAATAACAAAATATAAATAATATAAATAAAAAAGGCTTTGCTACATCAAATGTTTAACAACAGGCCATGGACTATGGCGGTAGATTGTTTCAATAAAGTAATTGAACTCTAGCTCAATACATGCATTGTTTTAGGTAATAACTTTGCTTAATGTAAAGGTCAGTAACCCAAAGTGCAATATAGGCTACAGACAAGACACTAATGTTTTTATAAAACAGATATGCTCCAAAACAATGTAACGTGTCCTCTCACTCCATACAATAGGCTAGGCTACAGTCAGTAAGTAAGTAAGTAAGTACATTTTATTTATAAAGCACCTTTCGAAACAAAGTTACAAAGTGCTGTACAGTGGACATCACATAAAAACAATCAGGTAAAAACAAGTTAACACAAGGCACATCAGGGCTTGACGCTTACCTTTTCCCCAGGTAGCACTGTGCTACCATGTTGAAAAATTTAGTAGCACACCAAGAATTTCAGTAGCACAATGAAAATTGCGCAATTTTCGTCAACAACGACAACAAATTATCATAATCATAACATATCAAAATGATCATAACCGGCTCTTGGCCGTAATAAAAATGGAGACTCACACAATGTAAAGGGGAAGTAAGAATATTAATTTCAGTTGGCCCACGGTTCGGTATGAACCTCGGTTTTTGGGTCACGGCTCGTGTTTTAAAAAAAAAAAATAATGCTACTATTTATTTACAAACTGTTACTTTATTTTGCTTATACTTATGGAACTTTAACATTTAAACACATTCCAGAATATGACTGGTAAATTGTATAATATGAATGAATGAATGAATGAATGAATGAATGGACTTTATTGTCATTGCTACAGTACAGGTACCAAACAACGAAATTTAGGAGGGGTGGCTCCCCTGGTGTTAGGAAAGGGGAAAAAAAACACATTTAGAAAAAGAATAAAATCACAAGAAGGTAAGGAGCTGGTTTACATAAATAAAGGCTATGTACACAATCCACTGTACTATACTGCACAGATAGTCAACTAGGGTTGTCATATTGCACAAAAGTATTTTTTCACGTTATTTAAAGTGTCACAGTTTGCAGGCTTGAAATGTACATGTTTGTGCCTCAGCACTAGCTGCCATACAATCCGTCCGGACTGTCCTGGGCCCAGAACTTAGGCCTTTGCTGTGTTCAGGGCCTTGACGGCCCTGTGGTAGAAGCAGTTCTTCAGTCTGTTTGTCTTAGCGGCCGGGGTCCTGTACCTCTTTTTCGAGGGCAGCCTGATAAAGTGTACGTGCCCAGGGTGGGTCGGGTCCCTGGAGATCTTGGAGGCCTTCCTGAGACAGCGTGTGTTGTACAGCTCTTCCAGAGAGGGGAGGGGGGCGCCGGTGATCTTCTGTGCTGTTCTCACGACTCTCTGTAGCGCGTTTCTCTCCGCTGTTGTGCAGCTGTAGAACCAGTTGCAGATGCCGTAGGTGAGGATGCTCTCCACTGCGCCGCGGTAGAAGGCCACCAGTATCTCCTGCTTGTTGTGTTCTTTCCTGAGGCATCTCAGGGTGTATAGCCGCTGTTGTGCCCTCTTGATGGTGCCTTTTGTGTTGTCCTTCCAGGCCAGGTCATCCCGCATGTGATGTCCCAGGAATCGGAGGGTTGAGACTCTCTCCACGCTCTCTCCGTCGATGAGCAGGGGCTGGATCTCGGACTTTTTCCTCCTGAAGTCTACGATGAATTCCTGGGTCTTTGACTTGTTTAGCAGCAGGTTGTTAACCTTGCACAGCTTGCTCAGTTGCTCTACCTCATCCCTGTACGCCGCCTCGTCCCCCCCCGAGATACATCCCACCACGGTGGTGTCGTCTGCAAACTTTACGATGTAAATAATAAATATATATAAACAAAAAACACTTTCAAATGTAAAAAAATTACATAAACACTTTCAAATGTGACTTGCTGTTGACTGGAACTACGGATCATAAGCTTTCAAATGATGTGTCATACATTGAAATCCGAAAAAAGATGAAGTTAGAGTCATTTGAATGTTGTTAGACGTCAGGCACATATAGGGTTAACCTCTTTGTAATGAAACCGGAAGCAAACGCTGCTAGCAGCTAACAAAACACAGCGCTACGAACTATGAGAGCTGTATCCCATATACCCATTATGCGCATTTTAAGCGCATATAGGACTCGCGTGAAGCATTTCTGCGACACGCGTTTCTGTTCACAGTTTTCATTCCCTCATCGCTTATACACATAAGTTTGACTGCGCATGACAGTTCAGCAGCCTTTTAGTCGCACTGGTGCGATTGAATGTATTTCCAAGTCCCACAGAAATATATTCACTCGCAAATGCGACCAAAACAGTCGCACTGTCGAGCCCTGCACATAAGGGCATAAGAGCAATAACACAACAAGAGATAAAACAAAACAACGACCTATAGAAGTGGGTCAGGTGAAAATGTCATGGAATAAAGTGCAAACAAAACAGGTGTGTTTTTAACAAGTTCTTAAAACAATTAACGGATTGAGCATTCTTTATGGACACTGGGAGGGCGTTCCACAGTGTGGGAGCCACTACTACAAAAGCTCGGTCACCCTTGGTTCTGAGGTTGGTCGAGGGTATGACCAGAAGGCCCTTGTCCGAGGACCTGAGAGATCTCACATTGGGCTTTGCCTGTAATAATTCCGAGATATAGAGAGGGGCCAGCCCGTGTAATGCCTTATAAGTTATTAAAATGATTTTAAAATCAATTCTGGATTTAACGGGTAGCCAGTGAAGAGCGGCCAAAACCGGGGTTATATGAGCTCTGCGATGTGTGTTAGTGAGAATTCTGGCAGCTGTGTTTTGTACTAATTGTAGTCGGTTAATAGAAGAGCGGCTGAGGATAGAGTAGAGTCCGTTACAGTAGTCTAGACGTGAGGAGATAAATGCGTGCATGATTTTTTCGAGGTCTTGAGAAGTAAGGATTGGTTTGATTTTCGCGATATTGCGAAGATGGTAGAAACATGACTGTGTGACCTTTTTTACATGGTATTCAAAATTCAAGTGGCTATCAAAAAAGACTCCCAGATTTTTGGCGGTGTTACTTACATTGGATGCCAATGAACCGAGGGACCGCCGAATTTCATTCGAGGTACTCTCAGGGCCTATAACTAGTATCTCAGTTTTATCTGCATTTAACTGTAGGAAGTTTTGTGCCATCCAATTATTTATTCCAGCAATACAGTCATGTAAGATGGTGAGTTTTCTGAGATCACTTGGTTTAAAAGAAACATATAATTGCGTATCATCTGCATAACAGTGATAGGATATGCCATCAAAACTATTAATAAGAGCACCAAGGGGTAACATGTAGAGGGAGAACAGGATTGGACCAAGGATTGAACCCTGGGGGACCCCACAGGCCAAGGGAGATGTGGAGGAGACATAGCTGTCGATAGCGACAGCCACACTTCTCCCTGACAGATAGGACGAAAGCCATTTCAGAGCTACCCCATCTAAACCCACCCACTGTTGGAGCCTATTTAAAAGGATGTCGTGGTCAATAGTGTCAAATGCTGCGCTTAAGTCAAGCAGCAGCAGCACTGAGCACTCTCCGACATCAGCCCTCATAATGATGTCACTCGACACTCTAAGAAGTGCAGTCTCAGTACTGTGCTTCTGACGGAAGCCAGACTGAAACTTATCAAACAACTTGTTATTGTCAAGAAATTGTAAAAGTTGGTTACAAACAACTTTTTCCAGGACCTTCGAAATGAATGGGAGTTTGGAGATTGGCCGATAATTGCTGTGGACTAGAGGATCAAGGCCTGGTTTTTTCAGCAGAGGTTGGATGATGGCATGTTTGAAATGATCAGGCACACACCCAGAGGATATGGAACTGTTAATAATAGATAAAATGTAGGGACTGAGGCTATTGAAGACAGCTTTTAAAAGTGAGGTTGGGATGGTGTCAACAGGACTAGAGGAGGGGTTCATGAGTGAGATAATTGGGGTAAGATCATCTAAGGAGATAATGTTGAACTGGCGTAGCGAGGGAGCTGGAGGAGGCTGGTCGACAATGATGATGTTTGGAGGTGTTATCTTGGATCTTATATTGTTAACTTTATCTAGATGAATAATTATTATAAATAATATATGATAAGAATAGTTCACAGTCATTATCAGAGTAGACAGGAACTGGGGGAGGAGGTGGATTAACCAGGGTGTTTATAACTGCAAAAAGAGCTTTAGGCATATTCTTATTAAGGTGGATCAGGTTGGAGAAATATATGGTTCTTGCATCCTCAACTTTTAGGTTGAAAGAGGTGAGGAGTTCCTTCATGTGAATGAAGTGAACTGTCCCCTTAGTCTTCTTCCACCGCCGCTCAACTATTCTGCACTCTCTTTTTAGGTTGCGGATGTCATCATTTATCCATGGGGATGAGTTAGCTGCACTGAGACATTTCTTTTTTGTTCTGAGGGGGGCAACTAATTCTAGGGCAGACGAGCAGAGGTGATTAAAATGGTGGACCAGGCCATTTGTGTCAGTTGACACTGTCACTTCATTACTGAGGTCTGCGAAGGCAGAGGAAAATTTGAGAGCAGAGGAGCTGTTGAGTGTACGGGAGCTGACTGACCGTTTGCTTGGTAGGGACTCAGCAATAAAATCTATATTAAAAGTAATATATTTGTGGTCAGAAATAAAAAAACTCACCTATACATAGCTTATTGATGTTCAAGCCCAGTGTAAAAATCAAATCCAGCGTGTGGCTCCGGTCATGGGTCGGTCCAGAAACATGCTGAGTCAAATTCAATGATTGGGTAAAACTAATGAACTCATTCGCAAAGTTGTCAGAGGCATTATCAATATGCGCATTAAAATCTCCGGCCAGCACCAGGTTGTCGACTTTCATCACAACAGATGATAAGAACTCAGGAAATTCTGTTAAAAAGTCACTTTTTGACTTTTCTGGTGGGCGATAACATAGCAAAGTAAAGAGAGGGTTAGCTGATCCTATTCTAAGCAGCAGTGCTTCAAAAGTTCTAAAATTACCAATGTCTACAGAGCGGCAAGCAAACTTTTGGGAAAAGATAACGGCTAAACCACCTGCACGGCCGGACATCCTAGGAGAACTGATAACACTACATGCGGTAGGACAGAGCTTATTTAGAGTGATGTTGTCATTGTTTTTCAGCCAGGTCTCTGTTAAAAATAGAAAATCAAGCTCATGGGATTTAAAAAAGTCCCTTATAATATAGGGCTTGTTGTTCACTGACCTAGCATTAATTAATGCCATCTTAAATGGTACAGACTTAGTCCGAGGAGCTCTAGGTAGACAAGGAATGTGAGTAAGGTTTGATGGAATGACTGTGCGAGGGGTGAAGTTGTTGAGTGAAAGGTGTCTGGTCCTAATAAGAACAGGGATGGTCAGAGGACAGGAAAGGGATATAGAGTTAGCATGACCCAATGGGAGATGCTTGTGATGAATGCAGTGTGAAGCTATGGTGGGATCATGCTGTGGTGCATGTCATTTACAGCTGATTTACAGTGCCACAATCTAACTCACGGGTAGCTTGGTAGGCTACCACTAGCTAGCCTTTAGCTTATCACCTCTGCTCTACCACTGACGTTAGCCAGCTAGCTAAATACACTTGTCATGCAATATTGAATTCATGAATGCGAGCAAACACTCACTGGCTATCGCATTACATTACAGTCATTTAGCTGACGCTTCGCCAGAACTTACAAGTGCATCTCCTTACTAATACAAGTGACTATGAGCATACTCCGGTGCTGAAGGCATAGAATGCGAATAGCAAGCTAAAAATACAATAGGTCATTAAGAGGGAGAATCTATTAGATAAACGAGAATGTAGCCGCCGCGCCGGCTCCGCAAGACAGCGTGGCGTGCGTCAACAGGAAGTAGGTTTGTTATGGAGCAAGACCCGACGAATCGATAATGGAATTCGTCGCCAACGAATTTCTTTATTGATTTCATCGATTCGTTGTTGCAGCCCTACTGATCATATTTAAAATGTAATCAGAACATCACGATGCCTAATGTCTCCTCTCTCCTACCTTCTCCCGTCCAATACTGGTCTGAGATCAGAGTTCACAGTGATTCTCTCTGTTCTCTTCTGTTGCAGAGCGAGAGTCTCCCATCCAAGGACTGGTCTGAGGTCAGAGTTCACAGTGATCTCTCTCTAAGGACTGTGAGACGGTTCCTGTCTCAGTTGGTGGAGAAACTTCAGAGTGAAACCAAGAAGGTGTCTGACGTTGGTAAGGACTGATAAGGACAGACCTTCTAACATCAACGTGGACAGTAGCTTAGATCTGATGTTCAATAGTTTACCCATGAAAGAACTAAGGCTGCATTTACACTGAAGGTCGTCATGCCTAGTTCCGATTTGTTGCCTATATCAGATTTTTAGGAACGCCTGCTTACATCTACTTTGTAAAATTACCCATATCTGATACCTGTGGTGAAATTTGCTTACTTGCATAACACTTGAAACAACCCGCATGCGTACATGAGGGTTTGGTTACCGGAAATGAAAGTAAACAGACAGCCGGTGTAGGTACCGGATTTTCCCACCCTACCAGATTTTCCCACTTTTCCGGTTCCGGTCATAGGTTCTGCCCGTGCCATAGGATAGACGTCAGCTATTCCCGCGAGACCAGGGAACGGGATGTGGAACTAAAATGGTGGATCCATAAACACACACAGTGCTGAGACTGAAGACAACACGAGTCATTTATTAAGTTTATAACTGTGCTAGTAGGCAAACATTACAATATGTTCACTTATTACACAAAGACTGGGAAAGCGACACTAGCTTGACTAAACTAAACATGGAGGATATTGTGAAAATACGGCAGCGAATTCGAAAAGGAGGACAACACCATTGTGGTACAACTGATCAGTAAGTCATACACGTGCTGTGAATCCGGTCCACAAGTAGCCTATTGTGTTCACAGGGTTCGACAGTAACGCTTGTCCGGAGCAAGTAAAACATTTGCCGGGTTTGTTTGCGCGAGCCCGATGACGCTGCTGGATCCTGGATACTTTTAACTGTGTGCAGGAAGAACAACAGACGGCATAATAATAATATCTTCACTCCACGATCATCTAGTCTGGTCTGACGCCTGCGCCGTCTGTTGTTCTTCCTGCACACAGGTAAAAAAATATCCAGGATCCAGCAGCGTTGTCGGGCTTGCACAAACAAATCTGGTGAATTGTTTACTTGCTCCGGGCAAGCGTTACTGTCGAACCCTGGTTCAATAATTCACCATAGGGTGCCAGGTGTACAGTATGCTAATGGTGGTCATTGAATTGATATGATGAATTATACTGCCAGGTGCATAACTATAATCTTAGCCAAGTCATTGTATTAGCTCAGTACATTTCAGCAGCAGCTAAACAGTTGGTAATTAAAGGGCAGAACTATAAGCACATCTAATAAATTAATGTCATGATGTATGATAACGCAGCAAGCTAGCTTGAAAGGGAGCTGCCAGTCAAGCATGCAAAGCCCATGCCCATACAGCCCTCTGTCTGACCAGGAAGTTGAGCCTAACTAGAAGATTATTGTAATTTTTTTCTTGGACACAAAATACAATTGGAACCGTTTAATGTCTATTTTCCAGACCCTTTAATTACAAAGAAATGCAATCACTAATCCATAGATTATTGCATTTGCAAGACATGTCCTGTCAGTCTAGATGGGCTTTCAGTGAACTGGTTGGCTGTCATTTATAATTGACTCTGCACTGTTTGTGCCTCCATTGTTTCTAGCTGCAGGTCCTCTTCAGCTCATGTAACCATGTATGAACCAGAGTCCACAGAGTCCCCCGGATCTGGCTGTGGTTCTCCAGCCCTGAAAATCACACAGTGGGGTCCAGAGATAGTGGCAGTGAAGCTGGAGGAAGAAGATGTAGAGGAGAATGGTGTGATGGTGAAAGAAGAAGTGGAGGAGAAGAGAGTGATGGTGAAAGAAGAAGATGGAGAAGAAATTAGGGAGGAGGGAGTGATGGTGAAACAAGAGGTCGAAGTAGAAGTGGAGATTGAAGACACGGATGGTAAGTCTTTGTTGTATAGTGGTGAGGGTCATTGCACTGCTGTAAAATCAATGCTGCCAGTGGCAAGGCAAGTTTATTCGTACGGCACATTTCATACAACAGGGGCAATTCAAAGTGCTTTACATACGTTATTTAAAAATACAGCAAGAGGAGCATAGCAAGAAAATAAAAACGACTGAATAAAAGCAAATATAAGAGGTAAATTGATAAATCAATTTAATAAGACAATAGTTCATGGATAAAAGACATTGATAGAAGTGTTTAATCATAACTGCTGCAAAACATGAAGGTTTTTAGCTTAGATTTAAATATTTTTAGGGTTTGCGACTGTTTGATTTCTTCAGGGAGTTTGTTCCAGGAGCATGCAGCAGCTGACCTTAGGGGCCTTAGGGAATAACGGAGGACATCTGATATGAATATAGGGAGGGAGGAGATCTGATATGAATATAGGGTGGGAGGAGATCTGATATGAATATAGGGTGGGAGGAGATCTGATATGAATATAGGGTGGGAGGACATCTGATATGAATATAGGGTGGGAGGAGATCTGATATGAATATAGGGAGGGAGGAGGTCTGATATGAATATAGGGTGGGAGGAGATCTGGGGCCTCATTTATAAAGCTTGCGTACGCACACTAGGGTGCGTAAGCACATTTCCCCGCAATTTTAGGATTTATAAAAACTGGGCGCACCTCTAGTACGCATAGCAACTCGAGAAATGTCAACTGCGACTCCGCTGGCAGAAGGATGAAACAGGAGAAACGCTTTGAAATGGATACAATGTCCACCAACATAAATCGAAATATTACCTCACATATTATGCACACAAAGAATATACGTGCACACTGCACATATCCTATTCTCCCTTGTCCTGTACCCATCACAATGTAACCTACATATATCTTTGTTCGTATATACTGTAGATATTCATGCAAATATATAAACTTTTTATATTCATATTCATTGCACATAGCGCGAGGCTGGACAAGTTGAGCACCGTTCCTGATTGCCAATGACAGTCCAATGATCGCAATATCCATACATTGAAGAACATGAACAAGCCCACTAGACAATTGACTATCATCCACAAGCACACCCCATCTATACGGACTACGAACATTTTAAGCGCACAGACACTTTATTACTGAGCTATCTATTATTACTAATTGCACCACCAGTGTATCTTGTCTTACTTAATCTGTAATTATTAAACAATACTTGGATGTTATGACATGTATTATCATGAATAGTAAGGTGAACAGTAGGACGAATCACGTTTAAACTGACTCCGTTGTTGAAGCAGTCTGGAACATAGATATTATATAGACGAGAGAAGAGAGTTTCGGTGTGTACGCAAAGCAAGAACATTTGGATTCTGATTTATAAAATCGGTGCGCACGCGGCAAGTGGAATTTGCGGGCCACTATTCCCACACCTGCTTCCCTTTATCCCAATCAACCCTAAATGTTGCGCACGGGAACAAGCGTCTTGCCCCACCCTTTTTAACACCCATGCTTTGCCTATTATTGGTCAGTTAAATGCCCGACAGAAGGCGGAAACAATTTCACCCACTCAATTTCTGCGCAGTAGTTCCGCTTAACGAACACGTAACAATATGAAACTCTATAATATCTATGTTCCAGACTGTATCGACAACGTGTTCACCTTATTATTTATGATAATACATTCAAGTATTGTTTAATAATTACAGATTCAATTAAATATGATTCCCGATTAAACTGTAGGCCTACAACATATCTCCCTTTGTATTTATTATGTTAAATCATGTTTTTTCTTTTAGATTAGATTCAATCTTATTGTCATTGACAAGTACCAAGGTTGTCACAAGGAAATGCAGTTCGTCATCTAACCTGCATTGTAGAAAAGCCAAGCATGTTTCAAGTTTATTGTTACGTTACATTAAGAGAGTAAAATTCGTAGGCTTCGGTTCCTGACATGGTAGCACAAGACATAAGGCAATAGGCATAATACAAGATAAAGGTGACAATATTACAGCTAAGACAGGATACACTAGTGATGCAACTAGTAATAATAGATAGTTCAGTAATCTGTGCGCTTAAAGTTTTCGTAGTCCGTATACATAGGGATGGGGTGTAGGCCTACTTGGGGATGATAGTCAATTGTCTACAGTGGGCCTGTTCATGTTCTTCACTGTATGGATATTGCAATCATTGGACTTATCGGGAATGTTACCCTTATGAAGACGTACATAACTGTGAAGCCAATGCGGACAGTGGTCAACCTCGTGCTACGTGCAATGAATATTTATGTAAAAAGTAAATATATTTGCATGAATATCAATATGATATGTACAGTAAAGATATATGTATATTAGGGATGCTCCGATTTATCGGCCACCAATTTAAATCGGCCGATTTCACTCCAAATGACTCGATCGGTGATCGGCAAAAATGGCCGATCGCAAAAGCCAATCTTTTAAGTTATTTTATTGTGGGAAAACGTTATTTCTATGTTGCGATAACTTCTCAACAGGATTTTACAGGGTTCGTTCAAACTATCGTAATTCTTGAACTATATGTGCAATCGAAAAAAATCCAACAGTTTCTGAAAGCAGATATGTTGCACTCTCTAACCATTTAGGGTTATTACGGTAGTTCACCCAAAAAAATAATGCATTGACCTCAAAGCGTCATAGGAGCTGGAGATTGATTTCAAGAGAAGCGGTATTTTTTTATCATACAGCCCCAAAACAAAAGTATTTACAAAAGCCTTACCAAACAGTAGTCTATGGCAAACGAGAATGGTGAATCCAATCCATAAAGTATTTAGTGATCGTTAAACTGTTGTTTATTATATTGAGTGGGTACTTTACAACAAAAAAACAACGAGTCGGTGAGTGGTGTAGTTCTAGGCTGTGTTCGTAAATTCGCTCTGGAAATCTGACCAGCAGTCATGGAATGCCTCTTGTCCAATCAAATTACTTGGTCCCTTTATGACGTTGAGCCCAGTGTGCCCTCCGGCGCTCTCAGAGCGAATTTACGAACGCAGCCCTAGACTGTCTCGCGTCCCCCTTTATCTCGCTTCTACCATGCTGCTACGCTGCTTCTATAACACCAGGATCAGACACAGGGCGAGACTTTCAAAATAAACCTTTTTAATGGCTTCTGTGTGCTTTAGACTTGCGTAGAATCTATTTTATTTTTATTTAAAAAGTCAGACCGGAAAATGTATTATTGTCGCCAGACCCACTGCGTGGGAATACGACGCGTGCGGATGAGAGACAACATCAAAACTTGCACACTTATTGCTCGTGTGACATTGGTTAATGGACGAGCATTCTAATAAAATAAATTTACAACGTTAAGCTGCGCCCAAAACCCTGATATGTTGCCATGTGAAATGATAAGACAAGAGGCCACGATATGATAATCGCCTTAGGAGGCGATTCGACTGTAGGCATGTGAAGTTATAATTTCTTCAAACTTGCAGTGGTAGCAACGGTGTGTGTGTGTTTTAGTAAATATAGCGTGTGTGTCAGGGACGTGCCGTCCATATAAGCAGTGCTTACCCAACGAAAAAAGAAAAAAGGACCGTGAAAATATTAAAATAAAAGTGCTTGTAACCGTTTGTTTGTTTTCATTAAAAGAGTCGTATTTTAGGTCCCAGGGCAGCAGGAGTCATTCATTTTGATGTTGCATTTTTAGCGCCACCTGTAGGAGTAAAGCACTTCCTACTCTGCATTATAAGCACTCCTCTCTATGCTTTCCCTCGCGTACATTCGAATGCGTGAAAATGTCTTTTTTCTTTTTTTCCGATGCCTCAGCCCGCTGTTTAATGTGACCAGGGTAAGCATGCTTTCAGCCAATCAGAGTAGTTCTTTCATTCCGATAAGAGCTACTGATTGGCTATCATTTTCAAGTTCACAAGTTCACAAGTTCACAAGTTCACACTACTTTCTCTCGCCCGGCAGAATAGTTTATGCTAGCTCAAACGATCAAATCAATAAGGATAACTTGCGAATATGTGACTGCTGCTGGTGTTTCTGGACACCTCTCGGAAATGAGAAAGACGTCAAATTCGTCTTGAAAGTTTTTTTTTTTCTTTTCAGATTTTCGTTTTTTTAGCTAACATTCAACTCGAAGATGTGAAGTACCCACTCGTTATTTTTCCGAACAGTTTTACGTTCATTAAATAAGTGTAATCTATAACACAATGACTTCGTTTCTTGTTGTTTGATGGGGATTCATTATCTTTGATGGGGATTTTCTCTGCTTAGTGATTTCAGGTGTAGCAACTTTCAAATACGTCTTCAATTTGTTTCCAATTTCAATGTATGATGCATCATTTGAAAGCTGACAATCTGTAGTTTAAGCACATGTAAAAGAACGAAAAATTATTTCGCCTACAGGTAGCACTTTTCATTGGCCTGTGTCACATATGGACATTACTGTCAGCGTCAGCGACCTAAAGGGATTTCGTAGACTGGGCTGGACTGCAAAAACAGAACTACTGGCTAAAGGCCGGCCAAAGCCACCGCTCAACGATCTTCACACCCAGAAAGGGAGAGTCGCTAGGGGGTTCCAACAAGTCTGGTATGAGCGGAAGAAATGGCTATGTGGCTGTGCAGAGACCAATCGCCTCTTTTGCTACTCCTGTACACTGTTTTCTACAGGTGATAGTGTGTGGATTCAGAAAGGCTACGAGGACCTTAACAATCTTACCAACGCGCTCAATAAACACGAGAAGACGGCAACACACATCAGAAGCCAAGTAGCCCTGAAAACCTTTGGCACCACGACGCGCATCGACTCAGCTCTGGATGAGCAGACGAGACTGGCCACAGAAATTCACAACCAAAAGGTAAAAGAGAATAGAGATATTCTAAACAAATTAATAGATGCCACCTGCTTCCTAGCTAAGCAAGAAGTATCATTTCGGGGAAATGAGGAAGGCAAGGAATCTCTGAACCGTGGGAACTACGTGGAACTGCTACATCTCATTGCCAAATATGATTCGAATTTAGCCATCCATTTAAGATCATCCACTGTTTTCTCTGGTCTTTCAAATAAGATCCAGAATGATCTGATTGAGGCAATCGGAGACGTTATCATCGACAACATCAAAAATGAGATTTCTGAAGCCCCATTTGTTGCTGTCGAGGTCGATGAATCGACTGATGTAACCAACAGAGCCCAGATCTCAGTCATTCTGCGCTACGTGCTCAATCAAGAGGTGAAAGAAGCCTTTTTAGGTTTCGATGATGTGAGTAATGATGGAACTGCCGGGGCTGTCGCTGATTATGTTTTGAGCGCTTTGGATAAATTTAACTGCTTTGGAAAATTAGTTGCCCAAACATACGACGGAGCAGCCGTTATGGCGTCTAGTTTAAATGGGGTTCAGGCCAAGATTAGAGAAAAGATCCCAGAGGCTATTTTTACGCACTGTTATGCTCATAAATTGAATCTCGTATTATCGCAATCGGCGAGGTCTATTCCAGAATGCCAGGTATTTTTCAAAACAGTGGAAGGCCTTTCATCATTTTTCAACAAATCGACAAAGCGCACAAAACTCCTGGATGAGGTCGTCAAACGCCGGTTACCAAGAGCAGCACCGACACGGTGGTCTTCAGACTCACGCCTCGTTCAGACAATCAACCATCAATATTCGGATTTGCGGACCATGTTTCAGTCGATAATCGATAATCCTACAAACTGGGATAATGAAACCCTAATGATGGCTACAGGCTATGATGCATGGCTGGCAAAGGCCTCGACGTGCTTTCTCCTAGACATTTATGAGGAGATTTTCAACATCACTGATGTGCTGTTTAATGTGCTGCAAAAGAAGGGAATGGACATTGGTTATTGTTGTTCTAGGATCCAAGATACAATGACCGCTTTGGAAAACAAACTTCAGGACTTCGATGCGCGCTACGCTCAATTTGACCAGAAACGCAGCCAGCTAAATCTCACTGAGGGGCGAGCGAAACCCAACCAACCCATCAAAGACCAGAGGAAGATACTTTATAACAGGATTTTTTTTGACACGCTCACACAGATGAAGGCTAGATTTAGCAACTTCGAATGTTTGAATTTCATTGGCCTTATTGACTGCAAGCAATTTAACCAAATGTCAAAAGAATTTGACAAAGCCAAATTTGAGAGCCTGGCTTTGTATCATAAATATTTCGATTTCGTTAGACTTAAGGCAGATTTAGTTGGACTTTACCAAATCCAAGAGGTGAGGGAGAAAACACCTGAGGAGATGCTTGGATGGATCATTCAGCATGACTTGGCTGAAACAGTTCCAGAGGCAACACATTTGATTAAACTAGTCCTAACCATACCAGCAACAACGGCATCTGTTGAGAGGTCATTTTCAACTTTGAAGAGAGTGAAGACCCTCACTCGAAATCGCACTGGACAAGGACGCCTTTCATCACTGGCCCTGATCTCAATTGAAAAAGAGAGACTTTCCAAACTGCAACAGGCGAGTGACTTCTACACTAAAGTGACAGAGGTGTTCCTTCGCAAGGAGAGGCGAATGGACCTCGTTTTCAAGTAAAGGTAAGATATCATTTTTAAATTTACGTCATGGCTTCTTTGCTGGTTTATATGATTTATATGATTCGCGAGGCTGGTGGCGATCTGTGCTTGTAGATATATGGTTTGGGTACTGCTGTGCTGCTGGTTATGGCTTCTTATTTAAGACTTCCTCTGCTTTTACCTTTGAATGTCGGCCTGTGCCGTTGTGTTTGGAGAGAGAGCTGCTTAATCAATCGCTGAGATAGGCCTAATGTCGCTGTCCATGCCAGTGGTTCTGGACCAAAAGTGTTTGAGAGAGATAGAGAGGGAGGGTTTGTGATGTAATGTCAAGTGCCTGTGTGACAAAGTGTGAAAAGAAAGTGTGTTGTGAGTTTACTATGGAGGTTGGAAACGGTGTGTGTCTGTGTTGTGCGTGTGTGCGTTAACTGCGTTTGCGATGTTGAAACTGGACTTTTCAGCAGGCTGGCTACTTGAAAATATCTTGGTTCAAAAAAGATTGAACAATGAGCACCCCTGATATAGTCGAAACTGGCAACTGTTTTTTTTGTTTTTGGTAATCTGATCACAAAGTGACACTACCGTTTCAGTGTTTCCTCCAGGAATTTTTACAATGGTGGCGGGTGGCCGTGACCGAAATTTTTTTCGCGTGCACGCGCATGAAACGCGCACGCGCGCTCAAAACAGCGTTTTTTTTTTTTTTTTTTTTTATCACAGCCAAAACTAGAGGATGGCCAAAAAAAATAAATAATGAATATACAGAATATAAACTTGTGACTGACAGTCACATACACACACAAAGATCATCAGCTATAATATAATACGAAGTAGGCCTACATGAGCACAAAAGCGGCTAACGTTACTGATTAACTGTTTACTGTAGTGCAGAGAGATGGTAGTCGTAGGCGGCGTATCAAATGACAAAGCTAAACGTTTAATGAAGGACATGAACGATTGTCAACAACACACTCAAGCATGCCTGGATATTTGTAAGAACTCTCGCGAGATTTATCAGACTAAACCTGGATTTTCCCTTTAGCGATGTTGATGGAATACCCCCCGGATGTCACTACGGTGGCCTGTACACAATAACAATAATACCACAGTTCACATTTAGACCAATCAGGAGCCCTTGTGTCACGTCGTCAACTGAATGTCATTAATCTGATTTTGGATCAGCGGTTAGAGAGAGATGGGCGTGGATTTAGGTGCACTTTTAGTCAACATCCATTATAGCGCTGATCTAGGATCAGATATATTTTAATCAGCTAAAATGTTTTTTTTTTTTTTTTTGAGAACTTTTTTTTTTTTTTTTTTTGAGAAATCTGAATGGTGGCGGAGGAAATTCCATCGTGGCGGCCCGCCACGATGAAATGCATGTAGAGGAAACACTGCGTTTATTAGCGGGTTCTAGGGCATCAAAATTGCATTTCCTTGAAACTGCGTTCACTGATAGCGTGTATGTGTAATTACGTGTATTTCTATATTTTATGCTTACCCAATCTAAAAGCTCACGGCACGTGCCTGGTGTGTGTGTGTGTGCGGCCCTCCTGTGAGAGGTGTGTGTGTACCTGTGAGAGGTGTGTGTGTGTCTGTGTGTGTGTGTGTGTGTGCCATATCTCAGTATGTAGGCTATGCAGTGTAAGTAAGTGTGTGAGTTTATTCTGTTATTTATGCTATTATATCTAGGGATGCTCCGATCTGGATTTTTGGGGCCGATACCGATCACCGATTTTTTTCCTCAAGATCAACCGATACCGATACCGATACCGATTTTTTTAAAAATACATAACTGTAGGCCTACTGACTGGATAGCCTACATATTTTTTGCTTTTTAGACAAAAGTTTTGATCCATTAGGCACCAAGCAAACGCAGACCCATTTTTATGGCATAGTAAAAGTCTGGCCTATCACCCAGTTAGGGCCTGAAGCCCAAGTCAGTCGATATGGCTGTATTAAAGACATCATAAACGTGGCCTTCATGGTTTACATACTGTTACGTCCTCCTATGTTTTCTGTTCAGTTATCTGTCTTCCCCAGAAAAAAAAAAAAAGAAAGATCGGTTTTTGCGATCGGCCATTTTTGCCGATCACCGATCGAGTCATTTGGAGTGAAATCGGCCGATTTAAATCGGTGGCCGATAAATCGGAGCATCCCTAATTATATCTAGTATTGTGTTGAGAAGCAATGGAAATGAATCAAGAATTGATAAAGTAGGCTAACTTACATGATCATTGTTCTATATGCAACAGAACAGATCACCCAGCATTGCTAATGAAAAGAATCAATGAATGTGAGTCTAATACCAATACTTGCTCAATAGGTCTTAAAATCTATTATGAATGGTCTTTATTGTCATAGGGATGCTCCGATCTGGATTTTTGGGGCCGATACCGATCACCGATTTTTTTCCTCAAGATCAACCGATACCGATACCGATACCGATTTTTTTTTGAATACATAACTGTAGGCCTACTGACTGGATAGCCTACATATTTTTAGCTTTTTAGACAAAAGTTTTGATCCATTAGGCACCAAGCAAACGCAGACCCATTTTTATGGCATAGTAAAGGTCTGGCCTATCACCCAGTTAGGGCCTGAAGCCCAAGTCAGTCGATATGGCTGTATAAAAGACATCATAAACGTGGCCTTCATGGTTTACATACTGTTACGTCCTCCTATGTTTTCTGTTCAGTTATCTGTCTTCCCCAGGGGAAAAAAAAAAAAAAAGATCGGTTTTTGCGATCGGCCATTTTTGCCGATCACCGATCGAGTCATTTGGAGTGAAATCGGCCGATTTAAATCGGTGGCCGATAAATCGGAGCATCCCTAATTGCTATAGTACAGGTACCAAACAACGAAATTTAGGAGGGGTGGCTCCCCTGGTGCTAGGAAAGAAAAAAAAAGAAAAAAAAACACAAGAAGGGAAGGAGCTGGTTTACATAAATAAAGGCTATGTACACTATCCACTATACTATACTGTACAGATAGACGACTAGGGTTGTCATATTGCACAGTGTTATTGCACATTCATTTGAAGTGTCGCAGTTTGCAGGCTAGAAATGTACATATTTGTGCCAAAGTGTTCTTATAAAGGTCTTAAATGTAACTTGTTGAAACCTGCAGGAACCCGCATAATTAATTTAGGAACAGGTTGCTTACATTAATTATGCGGGTGTTACGGTCAGGGCCATCGCTACTTACACACGCATCATTGTTAGACCACTGTTAATGATAGAGCTAACCATCTACGGACAAAAAAGTGTCACCTTTTTGGTCTATCGCCAGTTTGCACCCCTGCGTATGTAAACCATGAAGGCCATGTTTATGATGTCTTTTATACAGCCATATCGACTGACTTGGGTCTGTGTTTGCTTGGTGCCTAATGGATCAAGACTTTTGTCTAAAAAGCTAAATATATGTAGGCTATTATCCAGTCAGTAGGCCTACAGTTATGTATTTAAAAAAAGATCGGTATCGGTAGATCTTGAGGAAAAAAATCGGTGATCGGTATCGGCCCCAAAAATCCAGATCGGAGCATCCCTAATGTATATAGTGTGATGCGTACAGGACAAGGACGAATAAGATATGTGCAGTGTGCACGTATCCTTTGTGTGCACTCCTTCATAATACGTGAGAGGCAATATTTCTTATGTCGGTGGAAATGGTATCCATTTCAAAGCGTTTCTCCTCTTTCATCCTTCTGCCAGCGGAGTCGCAGTTGCTAATTTCTCCAGTTTCTATGCGTACGCATGGGTCCAAGTGTGCTTAGAGGTGCGCACAGTTTCACGCCAAGTTCCTTTTTTATAAATCCCAAATTTGCGGGAAAATTTACATACGCATGTACGTACGCAAGTCACAGAATCAATCAATCAGATTCTAACCTCTCCATCATGGGCAAGACCAAAAAGTTGTATAAGGACGTCAGGGACAATATTGTAGACCTGCACAAGGCTGGAATAGGCTACAAGACCATCAGCAAGCAGCTTGTTGAGAAGGAGACAACTGTTGTGCGATTATTTGAAAATGACAGAAAGACAAAATAACCATCAATCGCCCTCGGTCTGGGCGACGATCATGAAATGCATCTGCGTTTCCTTGTCTTAGTACTTCTCAATGACAATAAGGTTGAATCTAATCTAATCTAAAAGAGAAATGATTTAGTATAATAACTACAAAGCGAGGTATCTGTTTTTGCAAAACAACCTCTCAAATGTTGTAGTTTAATCGGGAATCATATTTAATTGGATCTGTAATTATTATACATATTATACCAATACTTGGATGTTATGACATTATCATAAATAATAAGGTAAACAGTAGGACGAATCACGTTTAAACTGATTCCGTGGTCGATGCAGTCTGGAACATGTTATATATGGTCTGGCGAGAACGTTTGTTGCGCGGAAATTGACTGATTGGGTGAAAAGTATATTTTTTCTGCGTTCTGTCGGCCGTTTGACTGACCATATGCAACGTTTGCAGGAAAAGTGCTATAGAAATAAAGATTTATTATTATTATAGGCAACTATGGGCGTCAAAAAGGGTGGGACAAGACGCTCGTTCACGTGTGCAACAGAGTTGATTGGAAGCAGGTGTGGAACTTGCAAATTCCACTGGCGTGCGCACCGTTTTATAAATCCGAATGTTGGTGACGGAAATGTAATTGCTTTGCAAAGGTGCGTAGGTACGCAAAGCGTAGGTAAGCAACGCTTTATAAATGAGGCCCCAGGCACGTGCCGTGAGCTTTTAGATTGGGTAAGCATAAGATATAGAAATACACATAATTACACATACACGCTATCAGTGAACGCAGTTTCAAGGAAATGCAATTTTGATGCCCTAGAACCCGCTAATAAACTGTAGGGTCACTTTGTGATCAGATTACCAAAAACCCAAAAAACAGTTGCCAGTTTCGACTATATCAGGGGTGCTCATTATTCAATCTTTTTTGAACCAAGATCTTTTCAAGTAGCCAACCTGCTGAAATCTACAAGTCCAGTTTCAACATCGCAAACGCACACACGCACAACACAGACACACACCGTTTCCATCCTCCATAGTAAACTCACAACACACTTTATTTTCACACTTTTGTCACACAGGCACTTGACATCACAAACCCTCCCTCTCTATCTCTCTCAAACACTTTTGGTCCAGAACCACTGGCACGGACAGCGACATTAGGCCTATCAGCGGCAAGTCCCGCGGAGGTGGGATCATAATATCGACGAAGGATAGCTGGTGCTTAAACACGAAAACTGTAAGTAGCCACTGTTCCCCAGACCTGGAATACTTGACTGTTAAATGCCGACCCACATACCTCCCGAGGGAATTCAACGCGGTGTACATTACATCTGTTTACATTGCGCCTAGCGCGGATGGTAGCCTAGCATTGGCGCGGCTATATGACGTCATCAGTGGTCAACAAAGCACAGATCCACAGGCAATTCACATTATAGCAGGAGATTTCAATCATGTCGACCTGAAGGCAGTACTACCCAAGTTCTATCAGCATGTGAAATGTGCAACAAGAGGAGAAAAAACACTGGACAAGGTATACACCAACATCAAACGTGCTTACAAGGCTAGTCCGCTAGCTCATCTAGGCATCTCTGACCATGTGTCAATCCTCCTGATCCCAGCATACACTACCATGGGGAAAAGTGCTCCCATCACCACTAAGACTGTCACAACCTGGCCAGAAGGGTCCGCTCCACTGCAGATCTGCCTAAATGACACCCCATGGCAGGAATATGAGCATGAGGACCTGGAACGTACACGTCGTCGGTTCTGAACCACATAGTGAACTGTAGGGATGCTCCGATTTATCGGCCACCGATTTAAATCGGCCGATTTCACTCCAAATGACTCGATCGGTGATCGGCAAAAATGGCCGATCGCAAAAACCGTTTTTTTTTTTTTTTTTTTTTTTTCCTGGGGAAGACAGATAACTGAACAGAAAACATAGGAGGACGTAACAGTATGTAAACCATGAAGGCCACGTTTATGATGTCTTTTATACAGCCATATCGACTGACTTGGGCTTCAGGCCCTAACTGGGTGATAGGCCAGACCTTTACTATGCCATAAAAATGGGTCTGCGTTTGCTTGGTGCCTAATGGATCAAAATTTTTGTCTAAAAAGCAAAAAACATGTAGGCTATCCAGTCAGTAGGCCTACAGTTATGTATTAAAAAAAAAATCGGTATCGGTATCGGTTGATCTTGAGGAAAAAAATCGGTGATCGGTATCGGCCCCAAAAATCCAGATCGGAGCATCCCTAGTGAACTGCACCAACTCAGTCACCGTGGACAAACGGGTCCGGGTCTACCCCAACACGAAGCCATGGATGACTGGGAAGGTCCAAAAACTGATCAACGAGAGGGACAACGCCTTCTTCGCAGGGAAGAGCACACCGCTGTACAGCACCACCAGGGCTAACCTAAAGCGTGGAATCAAAGCGGCCAAGGCAGACCACAGAGAGAAGATTGAGGAATGCCTCCTGAGCAACGACTCCAGGCGGATGTGGCAGGGGGTTCAGCAGATGACAAACTTCAGAGCCAACAGGCTCACAGCCGCAGAGGACGACCCCCTGCTGGCGGGAAAGCTGAACACCTTCTACGCCCGGTTCGACGAGGGGCGAACGGAGGTAACCACAACACAAACACCACTCTCTCCAGCTCAGCAGCCTCACCCTCACAGAGCATGAAGTGAGACGCGTGCTGAAGGTGGTGGACCCCAGGAAAGCCTCGGTGCCGGATGGCGTCCTGGGACGCGTGCTGAGGGACTGTGCCGACCAGCTGGCCGGGGTTTTCACCAACATCTTCAACCAGTCCCTGTCCCAGGCCACCATCCCACCCTGCCTGAAAACCTCAACTATCATCCCAGTCCCGAAGAAAAGCACGGTGAGCTGCCTAAACGACTACCGCCCGGTGGCACTCACACCAATCATCATGAAGTGCCTCAAGAAACTAGTCCGGGCCCACATACTCACACGCCTCCCGCCCAACCTGGATCCATACCAGTTCGCCTACAGAGCCCACAGGTCCACAGAGGACGCCATCGCGACGACTCTCCACGCCACTCTATCCCACCTGGAGAGGGGAAACAGCTACGCGAGACTGCTCTTTGTGGACTTCAGCTCCGCCTTCAACACCATCCTTCCAGACAGGCTAGTGACCAAACTACTAGACCTGGGTCTATCACACTCTATGGGCCCTATTATGCACTTCATAAGTCTTAAGCAATAAGACGAGGCGGTAGATCTAAACTTAAGACGTGGAGGCGTGGTCAAGGCCACTTTGCTATTATGCGTGCGGTAGTGGGCGCCTAAAACCCGGCGCTAAGCAAAGAAATTAGTCATGGGTGTGTTTTGGGCGTCTTCTCAATCAACCCAATCAGCGTGCCAGGTGCCATTCCCTTTAAGAACCGGCTGCGTTGAGTCATTAGCGCTATGCTATTATGGAAGTCCTAAGAAGGAGGTCAGCGCGCTTCTCTGCCTCTCCCTTCTGAAATAAAGCATTTATACTGTGACCGTAATTGACGTCTTGCCGTGGAGCCACGTGCGTGTTCATGTGTGCCCACATGCAAGCGCAAACCGCGGAGGCGCGCTCGTGTTTCAAAACGTGCATGAAGTCTAAACTTAAGAACTTTTCAAACCACTTCTTAGCGCTAGGAGCAAAGTCAGATCGCATAATAGCAGGGGCGCCTAGTGCACTTCATTAACATATGTGTGGTGGCCTGGGAAAACCCTTCACATGGTGGCATTTTGACATTTTCATTTTTTTATATTTCCATAAATTAGAAGTTCTCAGCTATTCATAACTGGTTGAATGACTGAGATAGCTCTTTTAAAAGTTATGAGCATTTTAATGTAGCATGTCAAAAAAAGTGAAAGGGGAGAAATCCTCCCCTTTCTCCTCCGGGTCGGGGGAGGAGCCTATGCAGATCGGCCGGTCTCGTTTGTCTGCTTGTGATGCGGTGTTAGTCTGCTCGCCTCGTCGGCATGCGAGGGACAGATCCATTTGTGTGTCTTCTAGTTAAGATTTTATTACTTTATGCTTATTGTGAGCATCAGTAAACTGGCAATAACACAGGTGGAAGTATCGTCTCTCCTTTCGCTCATGTGTGCGTGCGTTGCTTAACTGAGAATGAGACACGTTCAACGTGATGTTGTTTCGCTAGCAAACTACCCACCACAAAAACATAAAAATAAGTACTTTCTCTTTTGTTTTCTTAAAATGTTTATTCACCATAATGTAGTATGGAGTTCAAAGTACTAGAATACCACATAATATAAAAATCGCCAAAATCGCGATTTCCATCTATATTTGCTCTTTGCCACGAACGAACGCCAGCGACATCCGACGGGTTTTCCCAGGCCACCACACATATGAACACTCCCACAATGAGTAATATATGCACGGGAGTATTACGTCTTATGTGTGGGTGCCTATCGACACCGGCAAAATAGCAGTAGCGCGTATGAAGCGCATAATAAGGGTGGCGGTAGGTCTTAACCTGGCGGTGCGTCTTAATTAAGACTTAAGACGGCAAGTTAAGAAGTGCATAATAGGGCCCTATATGTGCATGGATCAAGGACTTCCTGACCGACCGCCCCCAGAGGGTGCGGGTGGGCCCCCACACCTCCACAGCCCTCAGACTCAGCACTGGGTCCCCCCAGGGCTGCGTGCTAAGCCCCATCCTCTACAACCTCTACACCTACGACTTCACCCCCGTCCACCCCAGCAACTCCATCGTAAAGTTTGCAGACGACACCACCGTGGTGGGATGCATCTCGGGGGGGGACGAGGCGGCGTACAGGGATGAGGTAGAGCAACTGAGCAAGCTGTGCAAGGTTAACAACCTGCTGCTGAACAAGTCAAAGACCCAGGAAATCATCGTAGACTTCAGGAGGAAAAAGTCCGAGATCCAGCCCCTGCTCATCGACGGAGAGAGCGTGGAGAGAGTCTCAACCCTCCGATTCCTGGGGATGCACATGCGGGATGACCTGACCTGGAAGGACAACACAAAAGCCACCATCAAGAAGGCACAACAGCGGCTATACACCCTGAGAGTCCTCAGGAAGGAACACAGCAAGCAGGAGATACTGGTGACCTTCTACCGCGGCGCAGTGGAGAGCATCCTCACCTACGGCATCTGCAACTGGTTCTCCAGCTGCACAACAGCGGAGAGAAATGCGCTACAGAGAGTCGTGAGAACAGCACAGAAGATCACCGGCGCCCCTCTCCCCTCTCTGGAAGAGCTGTACAACACACGCTGTCTCAGGAAGGCCTCCAAGATCTCCAGGGACCCGACCCACCCTGGGTACGAACACTTTACCAGGCTGCCCTCGAAAAGGCGGTTCAGGACCTTGGCCGCAAGGACAAACAGACTGAAGAACAGCTTCTACCACAGGGCCGTCCAGGCCCTGAACACAGCAAAGCCCTAGGTTCTGGGCCCTGGACAGTCTGGACGGATTGATGGCAGCTGCTGGACTGAAAAAAATCAGGTGTAGTGCTGAGGCACAAATATGTACATTTCAAGCCTGCAAACTGCGACACTTTAAATAAATGTGAAATAACACTATTGTGCAATATGACAACCCTAGTCGTCTATCTGTACAGTATAGTATAGTGGATAGTGTACATAGCCTTTATTTATGTAAACCAGCTCCTTCCCTTCTTGTGATGTTTTTAAAAGTGTTTATTTATTTATTTATTTTTATTTTTTTTTCCTAGTACCAGGGGAGCCACCCCTCCTAAATTTCGTTGTTTGGTACCTGTACTGTAGCAATGACAATAAAGACCATTCATTCATTCATTCATTCATCTCAGCGATTGATTAAGCAGCTCTCTCTCCAAACACAACGGCACAGGCCTACATTCAAAGGTAAAAGCAGAGGAAGTCTTAAATAAGGAGCCATAACCAGCAGCACAGCAGTACTCAAACCATATAAACAAGCACAGATCGCCACCAGCCTCGCGAATCATATAAATCATATAAACCGCTCATACCAGGCTTGCTGTAGCGGTAGCCCCTAGCGATTCTCCCTTTCTGGGTGTGAAGATCGGTGAGCGGTGGCTTCGGGCGGCCTTTAGCCAGTAGTTGTGTTTTTCCAGTCCAGTCCAGTCTACGAAATCCCTTTAGGTCGCTGACAGTAATGTCCATATTCACAAAATCAAGCAAGTTATCCTTATTGATTATTATTATTTAGATCGTTTGAGCTAGCTGGCATAAGCTATTCTGCCGGGCGAGAGAAAGTAAGGTGAAATGTTAAGTGAACTTGAAAGTGATAAGAGCCAATCAGTAGCTCTTATCGGAATGAACGAACTACTGATTGGCTGGTAATCATGCTTACCCTGGCCACATTAAACAGCAGGCTGAGGCATCGGAAAAAATAAAAAATAAATGTTCACGCATTCGAATGTACGCGAGGGAAAGCAGAGAGAGAAGTGCTTATAATTAGGGTTGGGTACCGTTTGGGTTTTATCCGGTACCGGTACCTAACCGATACTTTCAAAACGGTACCGGTACCAAAACGGTACTTAATTCGGTACTTTTGATTTTTAAAAATGACATATATATATACTGTATATATATATATACGGTCGACAACATTAAACAGCTTTTCACTTTTGTATTGCTGAGGCACAATATATATTAGTTAAATATACACTCAAATTAAAATAAATGAAAATAAAACTCCTGAGCCTTGGGGACTCCATTAAGCTGGGGGTGCCTATCGTTGGTACTGATGTCGAATACGAGTACACACTTGTTCGGCAGCCCCTCAAGGACATCAGAATATTCTTAGAAAAGGGATCTAGTGAAGAGGCCTGCATAGCCCCCGGAACCAAGAAGACCAAGAGGAAATATAACTCTGATGAACTGGAGCCCTCCACCTCGTCAAAATCCAAACTCTGTTGCCGCTCAGCTACTACTACTCCCCTCCCCCTCTCTGGTCCATGATGACATGACGATTTTTCAGACACAGTAGTAGGATAAGGATATATCTACATGATATATACATGATCTGACACAGTACCCGAATATCAGGAGATCCCCGATCATGTTGTCCACCTGGCAGAGACGCAGCCACACATCCGCACTACGTCATCAACAGACGCGTCGAATCCTGGAGTGCACTGTCCAATCAAAGGCTTGCGTTCGTAAACTCGCTCTGAGAGCGTCGCAGCGCACACTGGGCCCGACGTCATAAGGGGAGCAAGTCATTTGATTGGACAGAAGGCATTCCACGAGTGGTGATCAGAATTCCAGAACGAGTTTACGGAACGCACCCATAAGTCGAGCGTCGCGTTATGCCAACCCGCTAGCGGAAGTTGCTATTAGCAACCTTCTCGTTATCCTTCCGTACTCGCTGCTTTCACTGAGTGGAAATTTAACAGGCGATGTGACGTCACGAGTCACCAGTAAAGTACCGAAATGAGGTACCGAAATCTCCTTTGCGATTCGGTACAGGTACATACCGAATGTAAAGTAACCGGTACCTACCGGTACCGATTTTCGGTACCCAACCCTACTTATAATGCAACGCAATGCAAGCAAGCAGAATAGCGAGTGCTTACTCCTGCAGGTGGCGCCAAAATGAATGACTCCTGCTGCCCTGGGACCTAAAATACGACTCTTTTAATGAAAACAAACAAACGGTTACATGCACTTTTATTTTAATATTTTCAGTCCTTTTTTTTCCCTTCCGTTGGGTAAGCACTGCTTACTACGCTTATATGGACGACACGTCCTTGGTAGATACCATGTTTCCATCTCCTGGCTCGATGGTAGATACCATGTTTACATCTCATGGCTCTATGGTAGATACCATGTCTACATCTCATGGCTCTATGGTAGATACCATGTTTACATCTCATGGCTCTATGATAGATACCATGTTTCCATCTCATGGCTCTATGGTAGATACCATGTTTACATCTCATGGCTCTATGGTAGATCCCATGTTTCCATCTCCTGGCTCGATGGTAGATACCATGTTTACATCTCATTGCTCTATGGTAGATACCATGTTTACATCTCATGGCTCTATGGTAGATACCATGTTTACATCTCATGGCTCTATGGTAGATACCATGTTTACATCTCATGGCTCTATGGTAGATACCATGTCTACATCTCATGACTCTATGGTAGATACCATGCTGAAAGGAGAAAGGCTATTAAGAGACGTCAAAACGTAAAGTTGAAGTGAAACAGCGATGGGATCTAACGCTGGCAGGCAGTGATTCTCAGGTTTTGATGTGAGTAAAACATTTCATTGGTTGCTGTTTTCCGAGAGTCTGAGGCTGGACAGCTATAATAGTCCAAAATGTGCGCATCGCTCTAATGCAAGCGTCGGTATTAGCAGCATTTTTATGTTCTGCAATATTGTTATTTTAGCCTCATTTAAGTATTCAGAGGGTTTAGAGAACGAATGGCACATAGAGAGTTTTTATAAATGGAACCGTGTTCTCCATCACCTCATCAACGCAATCTAGACATTATAATGTTCCAGACCTTTGCTTGAGGACATTTTCTCTAACTGGACCTTGTTGAATTTTTGCTGAATACCCCTGCTATAGTCGTTCGGTGACGGGGCTATGTATGTCATCTGCATATTTGTGGTAGGCAATTTTGTTCTTTTTTATGATGTGTCCCAATGGAAGCATATCGAGATTGAATAGGAGGGGGGATTGACCCTTGGGGAACCCCACATGTCATTTTAATTTGGTCGCACACAAAGTTGCCAATGGAGACATAATAGCTTCTGTCCTGTAGGTAGGATCTAAACCAGTCTAGTAGTACTAAAACTGAGATTTTTCTGGAGTCAGTGTTCACACAAATGTCATTAAGGACCTTCATTTGGGGTTGAGTGGTTTGGGGAGTTGGGGGCAGGGACTGAGGGTGGGGGGAGAGAACAGGGGGCTGCACCGTCACTTTAGTGGCTCAACAAGTTGGCTAACGATCTGTCTTGCCCTGGCGACTGAAGATCGCAGTTCAGCCAGCTGTGATGAGTTTGGAGGGCCCTTTACTGTAGGCTGTCGAGGCTGACGAGACGCGGTTGAAACGCCTCCTAGGATTACGGTGCTAGTTGTCCGTCTTCCATTCCGTTTCAAAGCCTTCTAAATCATCCGAATCAGTTATAACATTGTCATAATAATAATAGTAATAACTTTTATTTGTAGCGCTTTTCCTGCAAACGTTGCAGCTCATCATCAAGATCACTCCCTTCAGAACTAACTTCAGAAACTTCTCCGCTGTTGCCAAGATATCGTGAAAAAAATTAATAATCTGCACGTGTGTAGATACTCCCACGTGTATATGTTGATGCATTCCATTGGCCAAGAGACCAGAAGAATGTGGAAAAAATACACATACTACAAAATGACATATCCGCTTTCCCGGCTTGAAAGGTAGAACAACGCAACGTAACCATTGTGTTACTCCCCCAATCCACTTGGTCATACAATTTGACCTTTTGACCCTTGTATTATGTTGGGACAAACTCACACGTATATGACGTACAGGCATGTTTATATTATTTTATTTTATTACACCTTTTCTTTAACAATATATTTGAGAAACCAGAGAGACACCATTTATTTATTTAAAAAAAAAAAAACTTTTATTTAACCAGGCAAACATGTAAGAACAAATTCTTATTTACAAATGCAGCCTGACCAAAAAGCAATGGCTCTTTGGGGGGGGGGGGGGAGCTAGAATTGGGGGGGGGGGGAAGCTAGAATAAAACAAGGTTAAATAATTTAAACAATAAAACAATAAAACACTGGCAAATACAGATGCATTAAAATACTAACAGTCAGAGAGAGGGGAGAGAGAAGGAGGAGGTAGGGGACAGGAAGAGCGGAGGTGAGGGATAGCGGTGGGAGTGGAGCAGATGTACTTAAAATGAGGCAGTGATGGGTTATGGAATGGGTGAGAGACAGTGATCAGCAGGTGCATTGATCGACTATGGTTCGATGCAGGATTTGTTTGAAAGCAGTGAGAGAGGTGAGGGCGGTGAGTTTGAGGGTGTTCTGTAAGGTCTTCCAGTCGTGTGCTGCAGCGAACCGGAAAGCGCTGCTACCGACAACGGTACGGGCTTTGGGGATGGTGAGTCGGACAAGATCACTGGATCTTAGAACGATGACGGGGCGGTGAGAGAGGTGCAGAAGGGATGAGAGGTAGAGAGGTGTTTTGCAAAGTATGGTTCTGTAGATAAGATGAAGCCAATGACAGAGCCGTCTGCTGTGAAGAGATGTCCAGTCTACAAGGGTGTACAGGTCACAGTGGTGAGTTGTGAAAGGCGCACCAGTGGCAAAACGAATGGCGGAGTGATGGAGTGTGTGGAGTTTCCTGAGGGCAGACTGAGATGCCATCCTATAGATGGTATCGCCATAGTCGAATATGGGCAGGATGGTCATCTTGACAAGGGTATGTTTGGCTGCACGGGTGAAAGAGGCCTTGTTCCGGTATAAAAAGCTTAGGCGAGTTTTGACTTTTGTCTGCAGGTGCTTTATGTGGGTGGTGAAGGAAAGGGATGAGTCCAGCCACGTGTGGGGCCAGGAGTACACCAAGTGCAGTTAGGGTGCAAGCTGGGGCAGAGGTTGGTCTGTAGCAGACAGCTACAGAGAGAGAGAAATTGGAAGACAGTTTGATCCTTAACACTAGCAGTTCAAATTGTTTGGGGACAGACTTGGACATTAAGATAGAACATTGCAGGTGGTCTTTAACAAACAAAACTACACCACCACCTTTTGTGGCTCTGTCCTGACGAAAAATGTTGTAACCTGGTATGGAGATGTCTAGATTGGAAACACTGTTCTTAAGCCATGATTCTGAAATAGCTAGAACATCAGGAATAACAGTGTGTAACCAGGACTTTAGCAGGTCTAGTTTGGGTAACAGGCTACGGATGTTAATGTGTAGAAAGCCCATAGACTTGCCATCACAAAAATCATTGAATGACAGGTCAGAGATGGCATGATCAACAATAGCTGGGCCTGGATTGCGATGTACATTACCAGAGATGAAAAGGATGAGGATAATCAAAATGCGTCTAAGTATGGAGCCATAGCATTGCTTAAGATGATTGTTATTTTTCATGGAGGGTTTGGCATGGATTGGGAGAGGAGGGTCAATAAATTGCTGCAACAGTATGAAGGAATACAATGGAGAGCATGGCACAGACAGACTAGGAAGACATGTATTCTTTGTAATCCAGAAAGTGGAGGCATCTCTGGGCAGTAAACTGAAATCCAGCGTGCCACCACCATAGGAAACTATGGCTGGCCTGTGTAAACGCCCGGGTGCAACCTCAGGAGATTGGGCCAGAGTGAGCAGACAAGTAACCAGCAGTGTAGGCCAGAAGGCCACAGGAAAATACATGCCAACAAACACCGGAACCAAACAAAAGTTACAGAGATTAGCAGTCCTCAGTTCAGCAAGCCAACTGATTGGCTAACTAACAAGTAGCTAGCAGCAGGTAGGTAGCAGCCAGGAGCAGGTGGGTAGCAGCAGAGAACAGGTAGCAGCAGAGAACAGGTAGCAGCAGAGAACAGGTAGCTAGCAGCAGACAACAGGTAATGAAGCTAGAAGCACGGAACAGGTAGCTAGCAGCAGGCAGCTAGCAGCAGGAATCAAGTGGGTAGCAGCAGAGTAGCTAGCAGCAGGTATTGTAGCTGTAGCAGGCAGTGTAGCTTGTAGCACGGTAGCAGGCAGCAGGTGTTGTAGCTTGTAGCACGGTAGCAGGCAGCAGGTGTTGTAGCTTGTAGCACGGTAGCAGGCAGCAGGTGTTGTAGCTTGTAGCAGTGAACAGGTAAGCTAGCAGCAGCAGCATATAGCAGCCAGCCTACGTGTCGGAGATTGTTTGGCTGTAGCAGGTGTGGGCCCAGGCTGGGGCTAGCTTAAGTCCAGGCTGCAGGTGTAGAGCCAAGCAGGTAACAGCTGAGGTCCAGGCGTAGGAGATGTAGAGCCAGGATGAAGCGAACTGAGATGTAGGCCAGAGTCCAGGCTGTAGCAGGTAGCTGAAGCTAGCAAGCTAAAGCTAGCTGAAGCCTGGAAGTGACTCAACTTGTTTGTGGATTTAAAAGTCCATAAAAGCAGCCAGATGTGCTAATGGGTTTTGCAGTTTTGCAGTATAAACTATAGGTATATATCTATTTAAAATAATATTCTTCTTTTTGACAACTTTGCTCAATGTTTTGTACAAAATGTGTTTGTAACCCTCTATATGTTCATATTCTTACAGATGAGCAGAGCTCCAACCCAGGTTCAGACAGCGAGCCCAGCTCCACCACATCAGGAAACCATAAACAACACAGGAGACACTCAGGAGAGAAAACACACCACTGCTCCCAGTGTGGCAAAAGTTTCAAGCAGGCAGGACACCTGAAGACACATCAGAGAATACACACTGGAGAGAAACCTTACCAGTGCTCCCAGTGTGAGAAATGTTTTACTCGAGAAGGACACCTAACTATGCATCTGAGAATTCACACAGGAGAGAAACCATATCTCTGCTCCCAGTGTGGGAAGAGTTTCAGGTGGGCGGGATCTCTAACTGTACACCAGAGAATACACACAGGAGAGAAACCATACCAGTGCTCCCAGTGTGGGAAGAGTTTCACTCAGGCAGGAACCCTAATTGTACACCAGAGAATTCACACAGAAGAGAAACCATATCACTGCTCCCAGTGTGGGGAGAGTTTCAGACATGCAAACTGCCTAAAGCAGCATCAGACAATACACACTGGAGAGAAACGATACCACTGTTCCCAATGTGGCAAGAATTTCAATCAAGCAGGACACCTAAAGACACACCAGAGGATACACACAGGAGAGAAACCATACCAGTGCACACAGTGTGGGAAGAGTTTCAATCAAGCAGGAGACCTAAAGACACACCAGAGAATACACACAGGAGAGAAACCATACCAGTGCACACAGTGTGGCAAGAGTTTCAAAAAAGCAGGAGACCTAATTGTACACCAGAGAATACACACAGGAGAGAAACCATACCAGTGCTCCCAGTGTGGGAAGAGTTTCAATAGTGCAGGACACCTAAAGAGACACCAGAGAATACACACAGGAGAGAAACCATACCAGAGCTCCCAGTGTGGGAAGAGTTTCATTCTGGCAGGAACCCTAAGGACGCATCAGAGAATACACTCAGGAGAGAAACCATACCAGTGCTCTGATTGTGGGAAGAGTTTCAATCAAGCAGTACACCTAAAATCACACCAGAGAATACACACAGGAGAGAAACCATACCAGTGCTCCCAGTGTGGGGAGAGTTTCAATCGAGCAGATATCCTAAAAGCACACCAGAGAATACACTCAGGAGAGAAACCATACCAGTGCACACAGTGTGGCAAGAGTTTCAGTCATGCAGGAACCCTAATTGTACACCAGAGAATACACACAGGAGAGAAACCATACCAGTGCACACAGTGTGGCAAGAGTTTCAATCGGGAACAAAACCTAAAGAGCCACCTGAGAATTCACACAGGAGAGAAACCATACCAGTGCTCCCAGTGTGGGGAGAGTTTCAATCGAGCAGATATCCTAAAAGCACACCAGAGAATACACTCAGGAGAGAAACTATACCAGTGCACACAGTGTGGCAAGAGTTTCAGTCATGCAGGAACCCTAAGTGTACACCAGAGAATACACACAGGAGAGAAACCATACCAGTGCACACAGTGTGGCAAGAGTTTCAATCGGGAACAAAACCTAAAGAGCCACCTGAGAATTCACACAGGAGAGAAACCATACCAGTGCATACAGTGTGGCAAGAGTTTCAATCGATCAAGAGACCGAATTCTCCACCAGAGAATACACACAGGAGAGAAACCATACCATTGCTCCCAGTGTGGGAAGAGTTTCACTCGGGCAGATACCCTAAGGACGCATCAGAGAGTACACTCAGGAGTGTGTGATGCTCACCACACCGGATAAGTGGTTGTTGAAGATCACTCCACGGTTCTTGCCACCAGAGGGAGGCATCGAGCAGTCCACCCTCCCCTGTCCGAGGAGGATCCAATGCCAGCATTGGGTCTGGACTTGAACTATGACATCGAGCTGTTCCACATGATTAACCTGGGTTTACCACCAATGACTCTGCAATGATGAATGTTTCTGCCTGATCTGCCGGACCGATTTGCTATGTAATGTAGACCTGCTTGCATAGGAATAGAATCAGGAAGTGAAACGTTGAACACATATACTCTGAGAGAAATCAACATATCCAAGATACCCACTAGAATGGGGTTGATTGTGTTGCAAGATGTATAAGAAAGGTGAGATAGGACCAATGTGATGTAGCTGAGACTTGAGATAGGTTGTGTGCGCTATCTTGATGTTGATTAAAACAATGTGTTATGTTGAACCGGGGACAGAGCTTGAGGACAAAGGAGTTCCCCTTTTACTAAAATAAGCTCACTAGGCGTAAGAGCAAGTAACTTTCCCCTTCTTGACCAGATGGTCTCCGGGAGAGAACTTCCTCTTTTTAGCTAGTAGCTAATAGTTTCCCAGTGTGATCCCAGCCAATTGGGCTGTAAAACGTAGAGGGTTTCTTACTGAATAATAATTGGTCTCAGACTTGGATTATTTTTGGAACCGCCTTCACTTGTATTGGGGAAGTGAAACGAGGCTCTGCCGAGGGCCGATTTCAACTCTGAGGATACAGGCTGGTGGCTGAAAGGAGAAATTAGGGCATCGGTCAAAGCCGAACTTCTCCATTATTTTGGTATATCAGATAGGCAGGGTATGGGAAGAACAAGGTTGGTCATTCATTTAATTTCCTTTTATTATTTTTCTAACATTTAGTATGACTTTTAAATTACTTGATGATTTTATTTCATTTCTTTAATTTCTTAATTCTATACATTTTCAGTGTTTCCTCCAGGAATTTTTCCATTAGTGGCGGATAGCCCTGTCCAAACTAGCTCACCTGAGGGCATCCTGCATATTTGAATAAGGAAATATAGGATATCATCCGAATAACACGAGGAGAAAAATAAAAAATAAAAACGTATAAAGAGCTAAAGAAAAAAAATACATGTTTCTGTAGAGAGATAACTACACTTAAAGGGCGATCTGTACAACTCCGGCTGGCTCGATAAGTGTGATCAGTGACAGGCTGGGGGACGGTGGTCATTCATACTGGACTGTTGTAAACTGCATTACATAATGATTCAGATGTTTAGATTTTTTTTTATTGATTTTAAAAATTATATTATTATTCAATTGTCACTTCGTTTTGTTGTTGTTCTTTGCGGTGCGAGCTGCTGCTGTCACACACACCTTCATTTCCTCCTCTGCGGGGGTCAATAAAGTACCATTTACTGCTACTGCTACAGCTACAATACCTGCTGCTGCTAGCTACTCTGCTGCAATATCCATCTATAATCAAGACAACATTTGTAATTTAATGACCAACCTGGCTTCATCGCTACAAGAAGGTAATGGGTGGACATCCTGAACTATGACCCCTGTGAGCCACCGTAACTAACAGACCCTTCAGAGCGGACAGCGCAGCCTCGCCGGGTGGTGATCGAAACTTGGAACATCGCTTTATTTTTTATTTTTTACAGAACACAAGTTTAATACAGCACCTTCTCTCTACGCAGACGGGCTTTTCTACAGCTTGTATTAAATTGTATATATTATTTTTTTAAACAGGCCTCTACGTCGACTGTCTGCTTGTCGGCTGTCCGCGCATGCGGTGTCAACATTCCAGCGTTCTTTGAAGTCTCGAGAGCTTCATTTGACAGGCGTGTTTTTTTGTGTGCATATTTTCCTAAAGCGACATGTAAAACATGCGTTTAGACACCAAGACGACATGGAAGGGAGGTACTCCCTGTAGTGCTTTGTACAGCAGTACCAAATGCAACTAAAAACAGATTGAATATTAGCCTACAGTCATGAAATGCCTCATAAAGCAGGAGAGAGAGAGACTAGTTCAGCACATTATGTAGCGTACTACACACACACACACACACACACACACACACACACACACAAAGGTACAGACCTGTCAATGAGTAGGAGAATTGAAGATGCAGCCATCCCTGTGTATTAATCCACAAAAACAATCCTCTGAATGAAAAAAAGAAAAAATTTGGCCACTATCCAGAGAGAGAAGCTGAGATATCCTTAGAGAGAATGTGTGAGTGTGAACTGTGAACGGAGAGAGAGAGTATGTGTGAGGCCACACACACACACACACACACACACAGTGAGAGAAATTATCAATGGGGGGAGGGGGGCGGGGGTTAAAGGGACTGACACGTGCGTCGTAAACCTTGAACAAACTTCAACCTCTCATACAGAGTCATAGAAACAACAGGGCCGGTGTCAGATTACACACACACACACAGTACAAGGAATTTTCACCTCAGTGGCTGATCAAACATGAGCTTGACATAGTAGTACGAAACCCCTGTGCCCTTCCATTCAGTAGGAGGAGGTACCAGGCAACTCAAGAGCCGGAGAAAACAAGTCCAAGTTGAGAGAGAGAGAGGGGGGATTCGTGCAAACATAAACTAGCCACAGAGAGAGAGGAAGAGACAACATAAAGGTCGCAGTGACTGGCAACATTATTCTTGACGGGGAGTGAAGTTCTAGTACCAAGTATTCAGAGAGAGGGTCTAGACTTTGAGAGCAGTCAATTATGCCTCCATACATACAGTACATCCATCCATCACAATCACCACTTAGAATGAATCTTAGATCATCTTATCATGACACGGGAGACGAGAGATCAGCAGACCCAATCGCAGTGTACTATATGTAAATCCATAGGTTCACACTTGGCAGACAGGACAGGACAATGTTGCTGGCACCGATAGGAGCGGCTACAGGGGTGTGATTGAATTCTGCTGGTGGGTCAGAGTGTTGGGTTGATCCTGGTACTGTATACAGCAGGCGTTATCCCTCCCTCCCTCTCTGTAAACTGATCTCAGGACAGGATAAAGGTGTGAGATGTGAAGGGGATACTAGGGCTTACTGCTCTAATAGTCAGGTTTGTTATATCATTTCGTGGGAATTTTGGGGGGATTTGCTAATCTATACATTTTTGGAAAGGGCATTGTATGAGGAATCAGAAAATATATGTTTCCATTTGCACAGATGTCTGAAAGGCGGCCATCTTGGCATTTACAAAATGGCCGCCATAATACACACGTTTTGTAATATCTTGGCTTCTAAATAAGCTAGAACATTGATTTTAACTGCTAAACCTACATTTTCAGGGTCAAGGAATCCAATGGTTGTAGTTACAAAGCTATTTCTTGTATTCTTTTTTTATTTCATATCATCACATAAAAATGTGTAACTTATACTTTAAGAAATTGTAGTTTTTCTATTACTTCCATACGTGAGTCCACAGACCACAGTATGATCATGACAACCTCCTGCATTAGATAGTCTCGATGTTATGATTTAAACTTTTGTTGGCTTTTTGGGGGGATTTGCTAATCTATACATTTTTGGATGTTATGGCAACAGCCAGCAACCAGTAAGGCAATACAGAGGCAGGTAAATCTTTAGCCTAATGGCATATTTAATGATCTTCTTTCGGCGTATGGGTAGTTGTTTTCCTCTCCACTCCACCAGGCTCGGGGCCGAGGGGCTACCCTTTTACCACCCCGAGACCTGGTTGAGGGCCTCACCCGGGCTATATTTCTGGACACCCCTCCAGAAGCCACGTCATCGTCTCGTCATCTAGTACCGACAGAACATGCATCCCGTTGGGTGGGTGGTACACCGGGCAATCCAGGATAACATGGTCTGCGGTTTGGTCCTCTGCGCCACACTCGCACGACGCATTTGGGGCCAAGCCCCATCTGTGCATTGATGAGCGGAAACGCCCGACGCCGGTCCGGAGACGATTGAGCCTCACCCAGGATAGCCTTGGCAAGTCCATCCCGAGGGGCTCAGGGCCGGCGACTGGGATGTGGTCGCGGAGTTTGGAGGTGTTTGCCTCCCACTCCGCGCGCCACATATAATCCGCCCATCCTGCCGCACTGATGTTAAGATCTCTGCATTGCTGCCTGAGATCCTGTGCGGCAGGCACAAATGGGTGTCTCGACTTGAGACGCCGGGAGGGCTCCGCTGTTATAGTGAGCCTATCGTGGAGCAGATGGTTATTAAGCTCCACGGCCCGGCAGGCGAGACGTGCTGTGGCTCCCATGCGGCGGAGGCCTGCGGGCTGGATGCCTGCTAGGATGGGAAGGTTGTCCACGGGGGTAGGACGCAGGCATCCTGTCACAAACCGCAAGGCTTCGTTTATAGGCGAGTCGATGAGGCGGGTGTGGGCACTGCGACACCATACTGGGGCGCAGTATTCACTAGTTGAATAAACGAGGGCTAGGGCTGCCGTACGCAAGGTCTTTGCGCCCCAGCCTGAGCCAACCAGTCGCCTCATCAACGCCACACGAGCTGTTAACTTCTTGCGCAGTGACTCGAGGTGCCGGCGAAACGTGAGCGTCCTGTCCAATGTCACGCCGAGATAGATTGGCTCAGCGGAACATGGCAGGGGAGTTCCATCTAGGTATACTCTAAGCTCACATTTAGCCTCCCTGTTGTTAAGGTGGAAGGCAGCCGACACCGTCTTTGCCTCGCTAAGCGTCAATCTCCATTTCCGGAAGTATGCCACTAGTGTCTGCATGTCCTGGCTCAGAATCCCCTCCACAGACTGCCAATTTCCAGCAGAGTACACCACTGCGAGGTCGTCTGCGTAGGCGTACTTCCGTGAGAGTGTGTTGGGCTGTCATAGGTGTAGATATTATAGAGGAGGGGGGCCAGGACCGATCCCTGAGGGACGCCGTTCTTAAGGCGTCGAAGCCTGCTTAGCTGTCCGCAACCGGTGGTAAGGGTAAAGCTGAGGTTACGGATGAGCTCCATGATCATTCTGACCATGTGCCTGTCCGGCAGCAGGCGGAGCAGCTTGCAGGTGAGGCCGCGATGCCATACGGTATCGTAGGCAGCCGTCAGGTCTATAAAGACGGCCCTGTCTCGAGGATCTTGAAGGGGATGCATAACAGAGAGATGGGACGGTAACTCTTAGGGTCCCCTTCAGGCTTATTCGGTTTAGGGATCGCAACAACTAGGGCTCTTCGCCAGATTTTGGGGATCTTGAGTTGGCGCAAACAGGAAGTGAGGAACGCTCTCAGGCAGGACTTCAAGGCGGGTGCGGCATGGAGAATAAGCTCTGTATATCATATTTAATGATAAAAATAGGGAATGAAACAAAATAAATGAATGGGAGGAATGTGGGGAGTGTATGGTGTGCTGGTTGTTCTGTTTGTGGGATGTGTATTTACTCTATGTGTAATGACAGGCGGGTTGTGTCTCTTGACTATGTATAAGCGTTTATGCTATGTGTGATGTGATATGTGAATGGCGAGTCCAACGCGTGCCAATGTGAGCTGGGCTGTTAGATTAGTTCATCATCATCACTTTTGTGCGTCACAGCTTGGGAATCGTCATCGTTCTGGCACTGGCTGCTGCACATGTCGGTACAGGCTAAGTTCTTAGCCTATGCATGAACATCTGCCAGAAGAACAGTCAGTTTTGCATTTGCATTGTACCATCTCAATGATGGACTTTGGGGCTGGGAGGACGTCTGTGGTTGTTGGTTTAAGCATGCCATCCTCATGTTTGGAGTACCAATTTTGCAGGGGATCCAATGAGCCTATGGATCCTGCAGAGCAATGGCCTGTGGCCTTGCCTGTGCCCATCTACTTTTTTTTTTTAAGAAGAAGAATACAAAAAATTGCTTTGTAACTCCAACCATTGGATTCCTTGCCCCTGAAAATGTAGGTTTAGCAGTTAAAATCAATGTTCTAGCTTATTTAGAAGCCAAGATATTACAAAACGTGTGTATTATGGTGGCCATTTTGTAAATGCCAAGATGGCCGCCTTTCAGACATCTGTGCAAATGGAAACATATATTTTCTGATTCCTCATACAATGCCCTTTCCAAAAATGTATAGATTAGCAAATCCCCAAAAAATTCCCACGAAAGTTTAAATTGAAACATAGTGAAACTGACTATAAGGGGTAAACTGCCGTTTCCTCTCTCTCACTCCCAGAATAGCAGCTACTGTTTAGACAAAGGTCCAAACACAAACACACTCATCCGAGCCTAAAGCTGCCTTATGAGGGACGGTTGTGAACACGTGCGCACGCACACAGACACACACACGCACGCACGCACGCACGCTCAAAACAACGACCTAATTTCAACCAAAACTAGAGGGAAAAAAATATATATACAGAATATAAACTTGTGACTGACAGTCACATACACACACACAAAGATCATCAGCTATAATATTATACGAAGTAGGCCTACATGAGCACAAAAGCGGCTAATGTTACTGATTAACTGTTTACTGTAGTGCCGAGAGACGGGAGTCGTAGGCGGCGTATCAAATGACAAAGCTAAACGTTTAATGAAGGACATGAACGATTGTCAACAACACACTCAAGCAGTAAATAGAACAGACTAAACAACTTGGGTACTACGCACTCAACTGCGGACGGAACAATACTCCCAACCCATAGTTCCGTGCGTGAATTATGTCAACCCACCACATTACACAAGTAAAATCACAGTCAGATGGAGCATTCGGTAAACAGCTGAGTATCAGCTGAGTTAAAGAAAACAAACTCTTACCTTTGATGACACCCACATGAGCCCTGTTTTCCCGTACTTCTCTCGTGTGTCTCTTATTGTCCAAATGTTCCCTGAATTTTAGCTGCATGTTTTTCCAGCATGTAATTCCGTTGTCAATTAAAAAATCGACTCCCCTTCTTTTTTCCCTGCCAATACTGTCGTTGCTAAAGTGACGCACATAAGAATAGTTTTTTGACTTGCTAATGTCTGCTGATACACCAACACAGCTAGCTGATGCTGATGGCTCTCCCGCTGTAGTTGTAGCTGGTGGTGGTGGTACCCCGCCATAAACGTTGTTAGCTGATCCACCACCTAGCTTCTTTGGTCCTGCCAGCCATGCAGTTTCGGATCGCTCATAGCCACTGCTAGCTTCAGCAATGTTTGAAGTGTCTGGGACATCTTTTTTCTTGAAAAATCCATCCATCTGTCGCTGTTTTCGTTTAATTTTTCGAAGTTATTACGTGATATCTTATTTGTGCACCTAGCTAGCTAGATCAGCTTTTTGTATCTTTTAGATCAAATCAAATCAAATTTTATTTGTATAGCGCATTTCTTACAAGATGCAACTCAATGCGCTTCACACAATGAAAATGTTCAGTCAATCAGTCAATCAATCAATACTGACAGAGCCGCGAGCAGGCAAAAGTAAAAACCTGTATACTATGTAGCCAGGAAAAAATTCCCTTGCAGCCCTCTACCAATAGAGCGACTACTAGCCAGTTTGCCTACCAGTACCCAGCGGTCCCCAAGGGGAGGCCAAGGACCACCGGCACAAAGCAAGCAAGCAAGGGCAAAAACCTGTACACCATGTATCCAGGAAAAATTCCTTGCATATTATCGGCGTACACTCTGTCCATAAATTTAGTGTTATATTTGCATCGTTCTGCATCCGGATGGTCACAGGTCCTGCCAAAAGAGAATCTTAGGCACAGTTATGATGCAACAACACAATAAAGACAATAAAGATGACAGCAATACAACCTGATGGTGGTCCTGGTACACCCTTGTACTGGTTCCAGTACTGCTCTAGGTGCTATTTGGAGCTGACAGTGCCTCATCAGCACCCGGGTCCATTTTCCTGTCAACACAAATCTCAAAACACGAGTATGGTGTAATGGCCTAGTGATCCTAGTTCTATAATGTCCAATGTCTCCCGTAGTATCAAAAGGCGACATTGAATAAGTAGGTTTTGAGGTCACGCTTAAAAATGTCCTGAGTTTTAGACAACCTCAGGCCCTCAGGTAGGGTGTTCCACAGTCTAGGAGCATATATGCTAAAAGCTGATCCTCCAAATCTCTTTGTCCTAGCCTCTGGCACTATTAAAAGTTCTGTGCCACTAGACCGTAGGGGTCTAGCTGGTGTGTATCTTATGAGCATGTCCACCATGTAATTGGGTGCATCACAGTGAAGTGATTTATAAACTAGTAAAAGGATCTTAAAGTCTATTCTATGACTGACAGGGAGCCAGTGTAGTGATCTCAAGACAGGTGTGATGTGCGCTCTTCGTTTGGTCCTAGTAAGGACACGAGCAGCAGCATTTTGAACCATTTGTAGTCTATTTATCATTTTTTTGGGGAGACCTGTCAGGAGAGCATTACAGTAATCTAGCCTACTAGTAACAAACGCATGCATTAATTTTTCAGTGTCTGCCTGGGAGAGAAATGATTGTACCTTAGTGATGTTTCTTAGATGGTAGAAGGATGTTTTAATAGTATTATTAATATGAGTTTCAAAATTTAGATCTGAGTCAATTATGACACCAAGATTCCTGGCCTGACACTTAGTGTTAAGAGCTAGTGTTTTCAAGTGTGCAGATAATTTCTCTCTCCCAGTTTTCTCGCCAATGATCAATACCTCTGTTTTTTCTTGATTGAGTTGGAGAAAGTTTTGTGTCATCCAAATATTAATATCGGCAATACAATCTATCAGGTGGTCAATCATCTTGTAGTCGTTGGGAGTTACTGAGATATAAAGCTGAGTGTCGTCAGCATAGCTGTGGTAGTTAACGCTATGCTTCTTGATAACAGAACTGAGGGGTAGCATGTATAGGCTAAAGAGCAACGGTCCTAAAATGGACCCCTGGGGAACTCCACAGGTTGTGTTATAATTTTTTGACTTATGGTCACCAAGGGCTACAAAGTAGTCTCGGTCAGCCAGGTAAGTCCTGAACCAGTTCAAGACGGGACCTGAGAGGCCAACCCAGTTTTCAAGTCTCTCAATAAGTATGGAATGGTCTACCGTATCAAAGGCTGCACTTAAGTCTAAGAGTACAAGAATCGAGAGTTTTTTCGAGTCTGCATTTATCCTAAGGTCATTTGTTACCTTAAGCAAAGCGGTTTCTGTGCTGTGGTATGATCGGAAACCTGACTGAAGTGGGTCATACCTATTATTTAAGACTAAGAATTCATGAAGCTGTCTATACGCTGCCTTTTCTAAAATTTTGCTTAGAAAAGTGAGATTGGATATTGGTCTACAGTTTTTTGGATCAGAAGGATCTAGGTTACTTTTCTTCAGGGTGGGTCTAACCAGGGCAGTTTTAAGCGCCGCTGGAAATATCCCTTTAAGTAGGGAGTGATTTACAATGCCTAGTATGTCATCAGATACAGATTCAAAAATGTCCTTAAAAAAGGTGGTAGGAATAGGGTCAAGAGGACACGTAGACGGTTTAAGCTGTGACACAATTTTACCTAATGTTTCCGTACTAATCATGGTGAACATGCTCATAGTCATGTTCTGTGGTGGCGGATCTGTGGTGCTACACAAACCTAGTCTTTCCTGAGTAATACACATTCTAATATTTGTTATCTTATCCCTGAAGTGGGCTGCAAATTCCTCGCATTTGGTGACAGAGGCTGCGCCGTCTAGAGTTTTAGGAGCAGGGTTTACAAGGCAATCAATTGTCGAGAACAAGACCCTGGGGTTATTCTTGTTTGTAGATATTATCTTTGAGAAGTGATTTTTTCTAGCATTTCGCATTGCCAAGTTAAAGGCAGATAGATGTTCTTTAAAAATATTCTGATCAATCTGTAATTTGCTCTTTCTCCATCTGCGCTCAGCTTTCCTACATGTTCTCTTTAGGAGATTTATTTCACTGTTTCGCCATGGTGCTCTCCTCTTGGCTCCAACCTTTTTTAATTTGGTAGGTGCCAGGGAGTAGATGGTACTACCGGTGACTTTTAGCCCGTTATTTGCGAGGAGAAAACACAGGCGCCCGAGCATTTCGGCAGGTAAGACTGCTGAGCAGGGATGGTTGAGTCTGCACGGTTCTCATGCCGGTTCACATTTCGACCAATCAGGAGTAGCCCTTGTGTCACGTCGTCAACTGAATGTTTAATGTCATTAATCTGGTTTTGGATCAGCGGTTAGAGAGAGATGGGCGTGGATTTAGGTGCACTTTTAGTCAACATCCATTATAGCGCTGATCTAGGATCAGATATATTTTAATCAGCTAAAATGTTCAGATTTCTTTTTAATTTTTTTTTTAGTGGACTGAATCAATTAGTGGCGGAGGAAATGCATTCGTGGCGGCCCGCCACCAATAAATGCATATAGAGGAAACACTGATTTTACCCACTTATGGGATGATATATATTTATATATATATATATCCATGTGCTGGCATTTTTAGCATCACTTAATGAATAATAAAGTGTTACTTGAGCAATTGACAAGAGGGGTTCAATGATTTAAAAAGGTATTAGGATGATTATTATTAGCACTATTATAAACAAACATTATTATTAAGTTATTATTATTAAACGGTATTTATGAATTGAAACATCTGGTGTCTTGATTACAGATGTTACAGATGTTTTACAATTCATAAACTTGGAATGACATGCGACTGTGCGGTGTATGGAGTGCATGTATCATTCCAAGGAGAATAAAATATTTACAAATAATTAAAACAAATTTAAAAAATTTGATTGAGAAGGGTGAATTCAATCCTATATCAGGGTGGATCGAAGAATCACCAGAGAGGGTTTAAGGGTTAGGGTTAGGGGGTTTAAGGGCTAGGGTTAGGGGGTTTAAGGTAGCCATGACCCTCTGAGAGGGTTTAAGGTAGCCATGGTAACCCTCTGAGAGGGTTTAAGGTAGCCATGGTAACCCTCTGAGAGGGTTTAAGGTAGCCGTGACCCTCTGAGAGGGTTTAAGGTAGCCATGACCCTCTGAGAGGGTTTAAGGTAGCTGTGACCCTCAGGGCTTTCACACCGGCAAAGAACCGTGCCGGTTCGCGTTCGCGTTCGGAAACCTCTGAACCTTGGTGCTGTCTGGCGAACGAGCCCGCGTTCATACCAGTGTAACCTGAACCATCCGCGTCATCAACGCTGGGTGATGAAGGGGCGGGATAAACAAAACAATTCACAACTAGATGGCAGCTACTTCACTGGAAAAGTGGATAATATCTTCCACTACTACAGTATCTGAAATAAACACAATTTTCTGTGAAACAAAACAAAAGACACTTTCTATATGCGTTCTTAGTAATCAGCTGCTCCATTACTGGAATAGAAATGGCTTACGAAATTCGCGTTCGCGCATGTCCGCGCGCGTGTGCGTGTGTGTGTTTGCTGAGCATGTGAGGAAGATAGAGAGAATAATGACACTTTTGATATTGTTTTTGATCACTAATGATTAGATTTAGATTAGATTATATTTTGTCTACTTCCTCCTTGCTGGTCTCTGCAGCCTAGAATATGACACACACACTGACAACGTGACTGTTCTACGTTTTGGTTCGCGCTTGAGAACCACTATTTTTTGGTGCCCGCTGCGAACCAACTTTTCAGGTTCCGAACCAATTGAGCTTCGGTCTGAACGCGCCGGCCGGTTCCAGACTTGGCTCGCGAACGCGAACCGGCACGGTTCTTTGCCGGTGTGAAAGCCCTAGGGTTGGTCAAGGCCGGGTTATGGTTTAGAGCAGTGGTTTTCAACCGTCTTATGATTTGTACTTGATTAGTTGAATCAGGTGTGCTGGTGGTGGAACAGATCAAATATTATGCCCAAAGAGCTGTTCCATGACTTCTGCATGATATCAGGATAGGGGATTGTCAGGCGGGCGAGTTGCTCGACAACGCCACCTAGGTTATAGCACCTATGACACAAATTTGTTTGGGAGGGAGGAGCAGTGAGTGAGGTGCCCAGAGGAAGCAGAGGCTGGAGCAAATTTAGGAATTATCTTTATTTATATAACAATGTTTCTAAAATCTTAATACAAAAATATATTTCTCCTAAAAAACGCTCATTTAGAGAGTCCAGCCTGTGACACATACAATAGCCTAATGGCACATAAAGGAAGACTATACAATCATAAACATCAGTTCCCTTTAAATCTTAAATTTAACTCATTTTCTCGAGCCACTTTCACTTTGCATGAATTACAGTAGGCAACGGGTTCGAGTGCGGCTCACATGCCTGTAATAACTCTGCATAACCAGTAGGTAATGTGCGTACGTCAAGTCAATACCTGACGTAGAGCTACGATCGTTTCCACGGTCAAATTGACTCACGTTGAAATTTTATAAATCACTACTTTGACGTGGTTTTCTACGTATGACACAGGTAATCCCATCAAATTGAATCCAAAGTACTTTCTATAAAGGAGGCCCTAGCCCTATACTACAAACAGCTGTGGTATTATGGTAGGTCTATCCCTTGGTTTGAATAAGAATGGCAGTTGTTCACTAGCGATGGGTTTCAGATGGAAGGCAGGGCACACATTGACTGAGTCGTAGATGACAGTTGTTGTTGTTGTCCAACATAATGATTTTGTATCGTTGTGTGTAGTAGTACAACATCAGAGTAGAGTGTGTTTACTATGACGCCTTCAGCAGTGAGAAAGTGACCCTCACATGCTGTCCTGCGTTCTCCAGGCTTAAGTATGGTGTTGTGTTACTGACGTTAGCTTGTTAATACCTCATGTCATCAGCTCCAGAACTCTCTCTCTCTCTCAGGTCCAGTGACTCTGATGCACCCCCCCCCCCCCCTCCTCTTCTCCACCAGTGGGGTCCGGGTCTGGGTCAGGGGTGGGTGAGATATGCCACAGGCCAGAATGGCATGCGGTTTGGACAGTAACCCTACCCTGAGCAAACACTGGCTAAATTTATCTCCAGGCGTTCTATTGAACAGGGGGCGTCTCTGTGGCGGGACGCCTAGACAGGGCGGGGTGGGGCGGGGAGAAGGGTAGAGAGAGAGAGAGAGAGAGGGATAGGAGGATAGAGAGAGATACAGAGATAGTGATAGAGAGAGATAGAAGAGATTGAGATAGAGTCGGATAGACAGATCGAGGGATTGTGAGGAGAGGTAGAGAGATAGATAGATAGAGCAATCGGGTGATACAAGGATAGTGATAGAGAGAGGTTCAGTGAGAGTTTCCATCCGCTCATCTGCGGGGATGAACTTTAGCTACAAGCCTCTGGTGGGGGAACCCACGGTCGCCATGGACAACCTGGAGAAGCAGCTCATCTGCCCCATCTGCCTGGAGATGTTCACCAAGCCCGTGGTAATCCTGCCCTGCCAACACAACCTCTGCAGGAAGTGTGCCAACGATGTGTTCCAGGTGAGGAGGTGTGTTAGTGTGTGTGTGTGTGTGTGTGTGTGTCTGTGCGTGCGTACGTGCATGTCTCTATCTGTGTGTTTGAGGGGGGCTAAAGCAGAAAATATTTTGTTGTTGTTCTGTTGTTGATGTGGAAACCCATGGACGTGGAAACCCCTAGCCTTGAGCCGGACAGAACTTCCCGCCGTTTCACTTCCATTCGTTCCTCACAAATATGTATTCAGCAAAAATGCTGTCTGGTTCCTAACCCTAATGCACATTTTTAGATCCACCAGATGTTTCTAAATACCCTGAACAGGATTAAAATAACTCGGCCCGTATGGACATTGACTACGTATGGGAGAGGTTCCGTTGAGGGTTGTATGGTGTTATAATAGAATGGGCATGACTCCTGAGCTATGGGGCGTCCCCAGCAGCTGCCTCAGAGCTGGGGGAGGGGAGGTCTGGCTGGCAGGCCCATTGTCTCCTGGACCACTTAGATGAC